>NW_025336598.1:19340378-19696705 GCF_004798865.1 Varanus komodoensis
CTCAACAATGCTCTTCCCTGCAACAAAGTTCCTCTCATGCTGGCAGACGCGTATGGATGAATCCTCCTTCTCCAGATTTGGAATCAGGACATTTTTCACCCAGTCGGAATCACGCTCACTGTAGGAGATAAAGGCGTGGAACTCGATGCCCTTGAGGATGTGCTCAGGTGTCCTCTTCCAACCCCTGTGTTTCACTTGACTCCAGTGCCACGTCATCTTCAAATACCATGGGATATCCAAACAGATACAGAGGACGGAAATGGCAACCAGGGCCACCACTGTAACAGCGAGAACTACAGCCATCAAAAGAGTCACATTGCAAGCAACTTCAGAGACATGAAAATCTGTTAAAGGTGTTCCCTTTAATTGCTGAGGATAGTCACATGTGTACAAGTCAGGCCAACCAACAAACTCCACTGATCCTTGTTTTTCAAGATTAATGAATGGCCTTAACTCACAGGAACACATGAATGGGTTGTGACCTCCTTTTAAGGTCCTGATATTCTGACAGCTTTGGAGGAACTCGGAAGAGTTCGAGGCAACTAAATTACTTTCTACATTTAGTAACTGGAGACCTCTAAAATGACCACAGCCAGGCAAGGCACTTAGTTTATTAAAAGCCAAATGTAGTTCTTTTAAATTGTTCAGCTCAATCATCTCCTTAGGAACACTTGAAATGCTGTTGTCTTGTAAATCCAGTATTTGAATATTGACTGGCAAACACCAAAAGACTGACTCAGACAAAACATTAGATGACAAGTTCAATTTAACTAGCATTTCTCCCCATAGGCACTTATCCCTATTGTCTTCATACTGTAATAAATTCTTGCTCAGGTCCAAATCTTTCAGAGACTGCATGAGAGCTGCCATTGCACTCACTTTTCTAAGCTCTTTCAAACTATTGCTTTGTAAAACTAGTGTTTCTAGGAGGGTCAAGTGATTGCATCCTTGGAAAACTGAGTCAGTCAATGCATTATCTGAAAAATTTATGTAGGTAAATTGACTTGGTTTTGAAGGGCAAAGCATGTGTATCAAACCTGCATCAGAAATAGTCAGCTTTTCAATGTTCATATTTGCAAACAGTTTATACATACCTGTTGGGGCAGAAAAATAAGTAGTGAATGTAATCTGCCTAATTATCAAAGCTTTGAGTGATGTTTTGGTTTGTGTAAAAGTTACTTTGTTAGGAACTTCCAACCGTGGTATATTGGAAATGACAACAGTTTCAGTGGTTGATTCCCACACAGTCTGAAGAATGTCGATGAAGCCTTCCCAGTTGCAACGTACATTGTTCAAGATTAGTAATGGGGAAATTTTCTTAATGTTCAGCAAGAATTTCCTTAAGTCATTGGTGTATTTCTTATTGAATTTTGATAATTTTAAAGTTTCTGTAAAATTGAGTTCTAGATCTGACAGCAGATGGAAATCACTGTTTTGAGGGAGTGCTATGTGAAGATTTTTTGTGTTGAACACTAGAAGATTTCCAGAGCTATATTCAGAGAGGTTTTCTAAGTCCAAGAAGAGAGTATGCAGTTGTAAATGAGCTAGAGCATGGAAATCTGATTTCTGAATTCTTTTAAGACTGAGGCCAAGATATTCCAACTTCAACGTTTTTCCAGTCTTGGGGCATATGGGCATGGCTATGTAGTTATTGTAAGAGAGATCTAGATGCCTGAGACGTAGCATAGGATGACAAGAAAGCATCTGCAAGTTGTTGTGAGATACGTCCAGATGTTCTAAATTGGTATTGTATTGGAAAACACTGAAGTCAAACTCTCTGATTCGGTTGTATGACAGAATGAGTTTCCGTAGTCTGGAAAGTGAATGAAAATCAGATGTTTGTAGTTCAGCAATATTGTTATGTGACAAGTCCAACACTGTTGTTTGTGTAGATAGGTTCTTAGGAACCGCAGTTAGCAATCTTTTGGAATAATCTGTGCTAAAGCCATTTCCTGCAGCAACTTTAAAACTAGTCCAGAAGGATATTGTCAGGGTGAAAGCAATAAGGAAATTGATGGAGACCAAGCTTCTTTGATCAGCGATCTTGCATATCACTTGTTTAAATTGTTGACTATCGATGACTTTCATCTTTCCAGACCAATTAAATTCTGTTAAAAGATTATGCATTAGAATATTAGTGCAATCCCTTTAAGAAATTCAAAACGTCTGTTCTTAAATATTATGCATCCTTACTTCAGTTGATGAGCACCATGATAATAAAGAATTTGAAAAAAATGTACAGGCAGTTCCTCAGTAATGAATGTCTGTGTTATGCTCAACCTGTGCATATGAATAGATGACCAGGAAGCCAATTAATTTTTAAAAATTAATTAAAATGATGTGTCATCATCACAGAGAGAAAGGAAGTGAAAGGGGACAGAAGGAGGGTCTCCAAAGCATCACTATAGAGAGGAGGACTCCACAGCATACCTTCCTACCCCACCCACCTGGGGAAGGAAATCCCTCCAGCATCTTCTTGCTGCAAAGAGGAATCACTGGTGAGGCTGGGCAGGGTGGAGCTAGAGATATTTGTGGTTTTTTCCATTTTCACAGAGGTCCCGCACCCCTAACCCTGTGAATATGGAGGACCAACTATGCATGATCTGACTTACATACAAAATTCCACTTAAAGACAAATTTCCACAACAGCTTCTCTCTTTATCGTAATTGGTTGCCAACACTGTATCTGATTTATTTTACAATATATGCAAATATAGACACATTATTGATATCCAGAATAATATAATTAATTACTTGCATGATAATAATTAACAGCAACAATTTATAATACAATTAATATACCAGTTTTTAACTAGCCCGTTTCTATGCTATAAAAACCTACTAGACCAGAAATCAAGGTGATCAACTGGAGGTTCATCCACTCCATCAGACTCTTTCAATTCTATCTTGAAGTGAATTCCATAGTTTAACCATGGCTGTGTGGAGACACATTTCTTTTATCTGCCCTGAATTTCCTGCCAATCAATTTAATGAGATGACCCCAGGTTCTAGAATTAGAAGAAAGAGAGAAATGTCTCCCTATCCACTTTCCTCACACAAAAGAATTAAAAGAATTTAAATCTCATAATTTTATGTTATTACTTCACCTGTACATCAGAATAATTTCTTGGTGCTGTCAACCTATTGTATAGATGAATGTATTTCTACTCCCACTTAAAAAATAACATTGACTGAACTGGTATGATGGATTATTCATAAACTTTCCAACTGCTGATGGTGAGGGATGGGTGGGATGAGTTTGAGTTAAGTTATTAATGTGTCTGGACTGAAATCTCAGGCCCTAGAAAAAAGAGTAGCTTCTGTCAAAAAGACTTCTGGCTCCCCACACACACTCTTTGCCCCCAGCCTCTCTGGTGGTCAAGATCACTTTTGGCAACTAAGCATACTTATGGTGCAATCATACACATGTGAGACACAAAAATGAACTACAAGTCCAAGCATTTCCAGCCATCTTGGGCTGCAATCTGATGCCCACTTACCTTGATGCAAGAACTCAACAGGGCTTACTTCTGAGTAGACATGCATATGGTTGTTCGGCTAAACTGCAATCTTATACTGACTTACCTGAGAGAAAGCAGCATTATATTTAGCGACATTCACTTCTGAGGAAGTATATACACTACTGCCCTGTTACGACACAATCTTTGCATATTTCGACAGATAAAGTCCGGATTTTTTTCCTGCCTAAACATACATAGAATTGTGTACTTAAACCTCAGAGGACGTCGGAGTTGATCCGCAAAGGACTGCATTTTCAGAAAAAGAAAAGGACAACTCTAAACAGCTTTAAATTAAAACAGCAGCAACACACTCCACATTTTTTCAGTTCCTGGTTGCTAACCACGGGAAGAAAAGCTGTGCGAAATGCGCTGCTCTACAGCAAGAAAGCATTGCAAAGTTGTGAGTAGAAAGAGAAAGGTCTGCCCTGTAAGATTGCGATCCCGTACTGACCTGGGCGTAAGTAAGCCAGTGGGACTTACTTCTGAAGAGGAGGGCAGGGATTAGACAGCAGCGCACACAGAAGAGCTTGCAGCACACGGCGCGGATGAAGGCGGACAGAGCCTTTTGCTCTGCTTCTGGCTTCGTTCACACTGAGGAAGGGTAACGATCCATTCTGACTTACTCGTCGAACCCACTGAGGTACTTTTATCTGCCCAGGAAGGCTCAGAAAGGAAGAGCCCTCCCTCCTCACATGTTCTTGAGCACACATGCACACCGAGATACTTCAGAAAATTGCACTCTTCTGAAGTTGCTTGGTCCGAGGTTGCTGATTCCCGAGTCTTTGTTCTGTTCATAGCTTCACAAGGAACTGAAGTCTCTACACAGAAGAAAGAAAAGGGTCGTATTCATTCCATCATCTCGTATTCTCTGCTTTTGCAATTCTTTCAAAATGGACTGCATTTGGGACAGCAACTGCCATGTTTACTGACTAGCGCCATGCTGGTTGTGGCTTATGAAGGCTGGAGCCCAACAGTATCTCTCGGGCTACTCATTTCCAACCTGTCGTTCCCTAGAGGGCTGCCGCGTTTGTTTCCAGTAGCAGCCACCTGTTAGTTGCCATCCTCTTAGCTCCCACTCAAAGTAAAATCAAAAAGACGTCCATTTTTTTCTCCTGTACTATGGAATATACTACTTAGACGTCCATTGCTAGAAATGTGTCTGTTTCGACCTACTTTTGATATCTGCTGCGGCTAGACTGTTGACACAAGCTGATTACAGGGGTCACCCTTTTTGTGTGTGTGGGAGAAAGGGAAATCATTAAGGAAAAAACCGACATTTCATTTGGTCCAGATGATATCTCACATTTCGATTCACAGTGGCAGGGTTTTTTAATGCCTTTAATCTATTTTTAAACAAGTAACTGGTCAGAATGCTTGCATTTTATCTTTGAGGAGCATCAGGAAGTTTACTAGAACGTTGGATAAATATGTCCGCAGAATTTAGTCTAGCTCAAGGAACACTGGGCTCTTCACTTTTTATTCTTTCTCAACAATGTGGCTGCAAATGATGACTCCATTGTGCAAACAAAGGTTGTGGAGGAAGTAGCTATAGTTAAGCTGTTACTTTAAATTGCTGTTGTGTAACCTTAAGCACTGAAAAGGAAGAAGGCATCACCTCTTGGGCAATGGTGTGAAGCAGCAAATACAGCTATTTTTCTTAAAATGAATATTAAGTGCAGTGCTTGAAATTAATGTTGCCATTAAAGTTGCATGAAATTCTGTATGGTTATCAAAGGATTTACAAGACTACTGGGCATCCATACTGTTGTCTGTGGCTATGTACTACTATGTACTAATATGTTTATTTTTGCAGGGATGACTTTGTGTCATTGTAGATCACTTTCAGTTTTTCATACAGTTTCCAAATAGACCATAAGAATAAAGATACTGTATTGACTATGAAACCTCTACCAGCTGCCACCAAATATACTTTATTTAACAGATGCTGCCGAGGGCTTTTACAAGTTAGCAATGGGCTTATGTGACCAAAATGGCTATTTTTCTTTGTCCAGCTTGGTTTCTGGAAATGCCTTATCAAGTCTTATCCAGTCAAAAGGAATCCTGTTTCTTAACTTAGGAAGCTCCTTCTTATACTCAGCAATATGGGCTTTAGAGGTTTCTATATAGGCAGTAGCAGTCTTGCTAGTCTCTAGTTCATGGGCATCTATCTTAGTGGATTGGATGTCCACAGGCTCAAGAATCTTGAGCCCCTTAAAACTTCTCAAATCCATCTACCATGCCAGCTTTGACAATTTCAGTCTTGTAAAAAGCCCAGTCTATGGGTGGGGAGACTGTGGCAAAGAAGCAAGCTTGGAAACATCACTGAATGTTTTCCAGGCATTAAACATGGTTTTCTGATTGGGAGGCACTCACCAAGTAAATGCCAACCAGTTATTGTTTTCATAGCAGTTCTGCAGACAGCCATTGTTACAAAGAGTATGTTGCTATCTCAGGAAGGGACATTAAAAGAACTCCTGTCAGGAGACAACAAAACCTCAACACCATTTCATATAGTGAAAAATCTGGAGGGCAAAACACAGAAATTAAGCACAGCTTGGCTAACCAGAAGCTGGCCTACAGGAGCCACCCCAGCCCAAAGGATGTTTCCCACCATTATTTTAGTCATTATATAACCAAAATAAACTCAGTAACTTTATTTTTATGGCATAGGCATAGAACTACCACTAGAAACAACCATTAATTGAACAAATTTGAAGATGTTTGTTAAAGACAATTATTTACAAAAGAGAATGCAAAAATAAAATTCTTCAAATAATAAGACTGCATAAAGGTTCTTAAGTAAACATGCCTGGTTCCTATTCCTAACAGGTAACACAGTTTTTTCCAGCTAAATAAGCTCTTCACAGTATTTTCTTTAGGTCAGATTTTCCAAGATGTCACCAGAATCCATTCTTCACAAACAGGAGAAATAGTCTCTCTCTGCTACAGCCATTCCTGCTCCTTCTGACTTCTGGCTTGATTCAGATATTTCAGGAACTACTTGCTGAATTTCCATCTGATCAGTTAGAAAAGTAAAAGTGGAACTTCCAAGAGAAAGGGAAGCATGCAGAGGCTTTTCCAGGATCCATTGTATCTTAGTTGCAATGGTTGCCTCCCCTTTCCATTCCCAGGAATATCCCTTAAACTCCTTCTCTAAGGTCATAAGAGAAGCAGTGGTGTAGTTCTTCTTGTTCCAGCTGAAAGGGGGTAGATGGCAGATCATCAGAGCCAAGGTTGGAGCAGAGCTCCAGTTCCACATATGGACACCCAAAAATACCTGTGTCTCTCTGTCTGTTGTCTTGGGCCCTTTCACTTTTAAATGTTTTCGATAATTTTGTGATCAGATCACTTTCAATATAATACATTGTCCCATTTCAGTCCACTTTAGTTCACTCACATCAAGTAGTATGATGTTTAACCATTTCATTTCCTGCTTTATGTTTTCCAGTTTGCCTTGATTCATGTTTCTCACGTTCCATGTTCCAGTTGCATGTGTTGTACAGCATCAGAAATTCCTTTCACCTCTGTGCATGCACCCCTAGACATCCTTTCAACTTTGATTTAGTTGTATCATTATAGATAGCACTTTTTTGTACTTGTCACTTGCTTTCTTCCAGTAGCTTCTTGAATACCTTCCAACTTGGTGGTGAGGGGATGGTTTCATCTTCTGGCCCTCTTGTTTCATTTTTTACTGTTCCATCATAGGATTTGCAAGGTAAGAAAATTCAGAAGTGGTTTACCATGTATTATGTGCACAGTACTAACTAGAGTTAGCTTGAGGGTCACTTCCTTTGTCTGTGAAATATCCCCTTTCAGTGTCCCCTTCAACTACTGCTGTTGCCCAGTAGCTGCAGAAGTTTTTCTGGCCCCATCATCATTAGAGATATCCATTCTCTTCTGCTGATGTGACCTTTACTCCTGAAGAGGGTAGTCCAGTATCTCTGCTTTGACCATTCTGCCTTGGGTGATCCTGCTAGGAGACCAACCTAGTGAGACAGTTTGGCCTCCTGGCATCATTGCTATCAGCTTCTTCTGACACTCTCAACCCTTTCACCAGGTTAAGGTGTACATCCCATACAGTGCTAAAAACTCTACAAATGGGAAACCCCCTGAAAGGGTTTTTTTTAATTACTTTCCTTTGAGATTACTGAAAGGATTTGTCAATAAGTAACAATAATTTATTTGAAGTTTACTAATTGCAGAAAATGCTAAAAGAAAAACATGGCAAAAATTGTGCAGGTTGTTCCTGGAAGATACACAATGTTGTTGCTATAATTCATAATGGAATGAAAAGACCAATGATGAATTTAGGCAATTACTTTAATAACAGTGTGTGCTTGGTCCCTACTCAGTTGCTATTGCTTAATAAGAAAAATGACCCAATGATTAAACTAATCATTGGTAGCCACAGTTATCACATAAGAATGATTCAAGCAAACTCACAATTCAGGAGGCCTTCCAAAACTGTATTTTGGTATTTTTTAAATTTAGCCCATTCTAAAACGCACAGAAAAAGAGTGGGAAGTATTTTTGACACACATTCATTACTACATGCCTAGGAGCCTATAGTAATATCTTTGCCATATCTTAACACTGTAGGTTAGAATACTGAAGAGAAATATTTGTATTTGTAAATCAATGTATTTTTTGTATTGTTATATTTAATGGTAATTTATTATGTACTATTGTATTTCAATGTATTTTATCATGTTGTAAGCCGCCCCGAGGTTTCGGCAAGGGGCGGCATAGAAATGTTATAATAATAATAATAAAAAAAAAATACAACCCACTTTACAGGCAGATTTACAGTGGAATCATAAACTCAGAAGCTGCATTGCACACAGTGGAGCTTACTCCAAGGAAAGTTTACAAGACTGCAACTTTAAGCCTCACATATTGAAATCTGCCAGGGGAGAAATCAGCGTTAAGACTTCCTCTGTAGTTTCAAGCCCGCCCCTTTCTGGACAGCAGAGCAGGTGGTACACCAGCACCATCCCAAACCATCTTGTGTAGCCACAAAAGATACAAACACTCCAAATAAGTCGTCACCTGGACCAGAACCCTAGAGAGATGGAACTCGTACAGGTACAAGACCTCTCTTAGAATTAGGCAGGTAAACAACTGTCCTGCACTCCTTACACTAGTCTGTTGCCTTCAGCAGTGGTTATGTATACGCTGTCCTATTGCCAATGCGGAGTAAGGTTAGACTACTGTAAATGCAATGCACGAGGAGGTGGGAGCGGGAAACCATGCTGGCCTTTCCGCTTGCAGCAGACGGTATAGGGCCAGTTATGTGGATTATTAGGGTAGTGCCTCCTGGCTCCTCCAATATGCCTAGATTTGCGCTGCGTTAAAGTATCTGCTCCGCGCACACGCAAAACAGTTCTCCGCGGGCCAATTTTACCTCTTTTGGAGGGAGTGAAGTGGCCGAAAAAGGCATTCAAAACTTCGGAGGTCAACATTCTCATGCAGGGAGGCTAGACAAAGAAATAGAACTAATGTGCCTCTCTCTTCAAACCTTAAATATAACCCCAACGTCTCAGAAGGAACGCCTAAGCAGTGGCGAGGAAGCCTCTCCTGCTCTTTCTGCCCGCTCCGTCACGCGGGAAGGGCCACACGGCCGCGAGCCTTCGCCCTTCCCCGCCCCGTTTCTTTTTCTCTTCTTAGCCGGTCATCGTAAGGCAGGCCAAGCGCCTTAGCGGGCCGTAGGCTTCCCTAGGCCAGAATGAGCTCTGACGAGACGGCCACACAAAGCAGAGCACAGCCCTGTCTGCGCTTTCCGCCCGCCCCTCGCCCGCTCCCAGCCTGTGCCGACGTGGCTGGCCGGGCGGAGAGCGGACCGTGCAGGGGGCGCGCCGGGCCAGGCTTGCAGGCAGCGGCACAGCGGCGGTAAGGGGGCAATGTGGCTTCTTTTTGTCTCTTTTCCCCCCTTCAACCACTTCTGGCCGAGAGAATCTCTTTAAAATTCGCCTTCCTTGCACCTAAAGAACAAGAGAGAAACTTCGCTTTATTTCCTGCTCTATTTTTCTTTTTTTAATTCTGAAGAGCAAGGGACGGTGTCTCTCTTCTCCTTTTGTCTCTTTGCACGGAGTTTTGGTGCGATCGAGAATGATCACCATAATTGTTCACCTTGTCTTTTCCCCATCAAAAAAAGTGTGTGTGTGTCCGTCCTGCGCGCTCGAGTGTGTGTGCGCGCGCGCGTGCGGAGGTGGGTTCTCTTTGTTTCTTGCCAAAAAGAGGCACGGCGGGTTTGTGGGTTCGAAACATTTTAAAAGACAGAAGTTGGAGGCTGTTGCTTTATTACTTTCCCCATATTTATTAGTACATTTTTAATCTGCCCAGTAACCGAAGTTTTCTGGGCAGATCACAACCAATTGCAATTCGAATTACTGAAAAATGCAACGCTAGGACGGTTCTGCAATCCTGATGGCCACTTTAGACTGTGGATGCAAAAATAATAGTGTAGGTGTAGTGCATACGTTAATACTGGTTGAGAGAGATAACCTAAGGCTCCAGTCTTGTCCACCTGGAAGTAAGTCGCATCGAATTCAGTGGCGCTTCTGAGTAAAAATGTGTAGTGCTGCACTGAAAATATGTTTTGTGGAGTATCCGATGAGGTAAGGGATGTCAAACTCAGACTAGTCTGTAATCCCTGCCACGTCTACATGTCTTTAAAATGCCCTTTTGTTCCCTTGCATTTTGTGTGAACTGGCCCTTGCTTTCAAAGAATGGCTAGAAGTTGAATACCATTGCATAGATAGCTAGCAATCAGCAGATGTCAGTCGAATGCAAGGAAAGGAGTGTCTTAATTTATAGTTGCTCAAAACATAGTTTTGAACCGTGCAGATAGCTGCATTTTTATTCATGTATACTCTATTTATGTACAATTTAGGTGAAATTCCTAATATGGAAGTTTATAAGGATGAAGGCGCTGAACCCAGCGCTTTCTCCACTTTGCCTTGCCTTGCCATACAAGTTGCTTCATGATAAGATATTCCAGGGGATAGCCATGCTAGTCCACTGCAGTAAAAATAACTCACTGTAACACCTTAAATTCAGACACATTTGTACGGCATAAGCTTTCATGGTCTAGAGTCCACTTTATGATATTTGATGCAATCATGACATCTTTGATAATTATATTTAGAGCTGCAGTGAAGAACTGCCAGGCCATGGTGGTAAACAAATGCAAAAATAGAATAGAATAAAAATGTCTTTATAAAACAAAATCAAAAGGTCTGAAATGGTTATCACCAACCTCCTCTCAAAGGTAATAATGGCAATGCACGTGGTGGGAGACTCAGCCCACATCAGGAAGAGGAAGTGGTCTTCCTGGCACTGGCCAAATAGCTTTGCTCAGTGCAAGTTTCCATGGGTGAACAGGGCAGTACATGCAGGAGCTCAGCTGGTACTGGGAAGAGTAGTTACTCTGCCGAACATCATCTGAGTGGCTTTGTTGTCCACCAAAAGTACCATGTGAAGAAAGGAACTCAGTTGTTCCTAAGAGGAGAGGAGATTTCGTCCATCCCACAACAGTTACTTCCAGGGCTTTTTTTTTTTGTCATAGAACGCACCGGAATGGCGTTCCAGCACCTTTTTTTGACGGATTTTTCCATGTGATTGTGAATCGCCCTGTCGGGCGTAGCAGGTCGGCAGCAAACAGCATTAAAATAGTGCCTGCGGGCTGCGTGTGTGTCGGTGCTGCTCGGGAGGGCGCTGTTAGGCTCGGGACGCTGCTCAGCTTGGGATCGGTCTTGTGGTCGCGCGCTCAGTGCTTACTGCCGGCGGTGACCATTATGTTTATGTATGTGTAGCGTGACTGACCCTAAGAGGTGAGTTCCGGCACCTTTTTTTTTTTTACAAAAAAAGCACTGGTTACTTCACTTCAACCTATTTCTGTGCCCCTGGCCTAGATCGATAGGAATATAGTGACCTGGATCACATATTATGGCGACGGATGGTGGGTTATTTAATTCGCAGTTCATGGGGACACCAATTGGAAGCATTTCTTTTTCACAAATATTTCAGTGAGTAGTAGAATGATACTGGGTTAGTAGTAGAATGATACTGGTTTTTATTGCTACTGCTGCTGCCATGTTAGAATTTTAGCTGCTAGACACTATTATTTAAACGGTTGGTTTAATTTGACTGCTCAAATGGTTTTATTAGGAAATGAATGTTGAGTTTATTGTGTTTATTTTATTGATTTTTATGAATTGTCTGTTTGGAATTATTTTAATTGTTGTTGAATGGAGTGTAAGCTGCCCAGAAATCCGCATGGCTATGGGTGCAGCATACAGATGATGATGATGATGATGATGATACCTATGAGATACTTCTACTTTGGAGGTCGCCAGCATGGCATGCAAATCCAGACCAATGGGTTAAGGGCTAAACAACCCAGGAGTTAACCTAAGGTTAATTAACCTAAGATACGGTGCGGTGATGTATAACCAGCCATTTCACATTCTGTAGTTCTTCAGTTATGAGGAGATGTTGCTGTTGTTCAAATGTTTACTACATAGCCTACTGCAAATACATAGATTTATTTCTCATCCTGCAGAATTAAAAAAAATGTCTGGTGGAGAAGGTGCCATGTTAACTGAAGAGGAACACAAAGAAATATCAGAACCAGACAGTCATGTGTCAGCCTCTGACACAGAGATGCTCAATGAAAAGACAGAACCAGTATCCCCAGAAAATGATAGGGGCCAAGTTTCTGAAAGGACCAGCAGTGAACCAGAAGGGGACCTGAGGACCTTGGAGCATCATTTGAATGAGGAGCATTCCAGTGGAGACATCGCTGAGAATGTTATTTCTGAGTGCAGTGAATCTGTGAGCCTTGAACCAGAACCTGGATCTGAAGAGCTGAATGAAGAGAGTGACCCAGTAAGAAATGCTTTTTTTCCATTGATTATTAATTATGTTGGTATAATGTTCTGACAGTTGTAGCCCAGTTAGGATAGTTTTGGACCTTCATTAGTTCAGTAGCCCTGTGTTGAGTTCAATTCATTGCAGAGAGAGATGGGGAGAACTTGATGCAAGCTTACCATCTGGAACAGCGCTATCCAATGTTTATCACAATGTTTACCTTCAGTTTTAATATACCCTTGGACCTTTTACATCTTCATTGCCTTATGATGAAGAAAAGCATGTGCATGCAAAACTTCTTGTCACACTTTTTCCTAGTAATTGGCTTTACCATTCTTTATTCTGGCTAATTTTGGGTGGGTGGGTGAATGGGGCATAATGTCATCTCTTTGCATTCATAGAGGGAAAGTAATGCATTAGAAGAATGTGCATTGCCATTCCAGGGTGAGGGTGGCATTGCATTTAAAAAGTTGTAATAGAAACAATAAACTGCTTTTGTCTATAAAGTAAGTGTTTGCATTCTTCTGAGTGTGGGTTATTGTACATCATTGGTTTCTGTGAAGACAAAATGTTTCAGAATACTCTGTAGTTTTTTATTTTTGGTTATCAGCATTCAAGTATTACTCAGTTTTGATATATCTCAAAACTGCCTCCATTTTTATTTTTATTGGAATACTTTCTTTGAAAACCAGGGATTACTATATTATGCCCCCAAATGCAAACAGAAAATGTTATGATGCAATACTGTTTCTGTTGTTAATAGCATTAGATATACATATAGGCTGAATAATTTTTAGAATCCATACATTAAAAAATAAATCCAGTTAATCAGTTCCCTTAGTTTTGAAAACTAAGACTTTCAGTAGTAACAGCATAATGACCAGGTTCACATGGAATGCCAGTCTACTGGCATATACCACAGTGAGGTGGTGGAACCCCCCGAGTATCCAAGATGAGCCCAATAAATGATCAGACTCATCATGAGTGATTAGCTTCCTCCCCCTTTTCCTTCCCCCTTATTCCTCCTCGCAGTATTCCAGGGGACACTACAGGGAGGAACAAGTCTTTTCTTCTGACAATTATGATCATAACTGATTTCGGCTCACTGGAGTTGTCAGAGTGTCCTCATTGTGCAAATGGAGGGTATGCCCTGAAGTGCAATGGGTCAGCCTCCAGCTGTGGCTGAGATAGCATTCTGCACATTGGTGCGTCAGAGACTGGAGCTTGACTCTGCTATGCTTCTGGGCACAAGTACTGTACAATGGTGAAGATGCAGGAGCCTTCGCTGATATCAATTCTATGTTGCCAACTAGTGCCTGGCAGCAGTTTGTGGCAAAGATATCATCTCACCCTGCTGCTTGAGAGCTCTGTTCTCAAACAACAGGCAGAGAAGCCCAACCTGATGCATACAGCTGCCCCCAAGTGCAGAGTGGTATGGGTTAGGATGGATGACAGTTGCACTATACGCCACTGCCGCATACTCAAGGCGATGGAGTAGAGCGAACATGCACACATGCCACTGGCTGGAAAGGTCCCATCTTGATCCAGTGGTGAATTAGAAACAGGGCACCAACTTAAGAGGACATTCTCTGGCACTGTTGAAACTACTTGCAGTGACAGCAGAGCTTGAGTAGAGAAGCAACCCATCTTTAGCGGAGATGGGTTGCTTCAGGACCCAGTGGTGCGAGTCTCCACTGTGTGCCACCACCACAAACCCCTAGAGCTTGTGACAGTGACACACAGACTCGGTAACAGCAGTGATCTCTGCTACATGGATGCTTAAGATACTTTTGTGGTATCAGAAGGCCCATTGGTTAGCTGCTTGTGAACAGCAGCGGAACAGCTTGCTTTGTTGTTGGACTTCACTCACGGTAACCCACCCTGAGTCAAACAAACCCAACAACAAAGTTTTGGTCCTTATCGTGGTTGCTGATCACAATATCAAATTGTTGCAACCGCAAGTGAGGTCTTGTGGTGCAACAACCAACCAATTACAATAGTCAAAGGTTTGTTATTGTGGTATGTGATCCCAGACAGTATTTCATCTGGCAAAAGTCTCCGCTGGAAATGCGGACAGGCAGCAAGGAGTTGATACGGAGCTTTCTCCCCTGCAGACTGCAGTCACTGAGTGTGGAAAGCATGCCTCCTTGGCATGAACTGATCACAGATATACACTGACTGTCTGCTCTCAGTAGGTGGATCCATATGAGTTGCACCAAGGGAAGAAGGCATCCTTGTTTGGCTTATATCTGGTGGGAGAATTCAAGCAGGAGCTGGACTTTTCTGTTTCAGTGACGCTGGTAGCTTGCCTCTGCGTTTGTTAGAAGTTCAGCCTATCTGCGCCCCGTAAACTGTTACTTATTCCACACAATTTATTTCCGCTGTGTGCCTTTAGGCCCTAGTTAGAGAATAGGAGTGAATGTTATGCAGGAGTGAATCAAAGATGGGAGATAAATGCTGGCTTTCATGTGTATGATTAAACTCGTCTTTGTGTTACAGTATCATGACATTTAAAGAGTTTGACCAAAAGGTGGAAGCATAGGCCTGGTGGTGGGGGAGTATTGCTCATCCTTACTGCAGCAGCAATAGCTGCTCTTGTCAGTGGGGAGGGTCTGGTCAGCAGAATGCAGTCTGTTTTAATCAGATGGCATTTAGCTAATTCTTCATCCTAGAATGCAAGCTGAAAACAACCTGATTGGTTTTAGATGAAAGGGATGCAAACCAAAGACTGCAGGATATGTTTGTTCCATCTGACATTTGTTCCATCTGATAGTGCATGAAGAAAATCATGCATGTAAATAACTAATATATCAGCCAAAGCTTTTAAAGCTCAGTCAAAATGTGAAGCCTTGAAAAAAGGCAACTCCCCCTAATACACTGTTATAGGATTTTTAGCTTTCTTAATGCTGTATTGCAGCAGTTCTGAAGTTGCCAAATCTCCGGGTACCCTTTCTACACTGACCTGTCTGCCAAGGAACCCCTGTGCCTTGCAGAGGATTCTAGGAGGATTCTGAGTAGCACTGCGAGTGGATAAAGGGCATAAACCTCACCCAATGGCCTGTATGAGCAGAAGGTATACCCTAATACGGCCTTCCCCAGCTTGGGGCTTTCCAGTGTTAATTATTTTTAGTCTCTCAAGTGGGAACTATTCTTTAGGCAGATTATAAAAAGCCTAACAAAAAAATAAATAGCATACAGTGCAAAGCGTGTGTTGGACTGTATATCCTGTGTGGTGGACTCGAAGTTGAGAAAACCAGATTCTAGTCCCTGCTGAGCCATGGGTGACTTTGGGCCAGTCATGGATTCTCAGTCTAACCTCCCCTACAGGGTTATTGTGAGGATAAATGAGAGAGAAAGAGAACCTTGTGAACCACCTTTGTTTCCTTGGAAACAGTGTAATGTTATAGTAGTAATAATTTTCCATCAACCCCAGCCTGTATGGATGGCCATGCTAGCTGGAGATGATGGGAGTTATGGTCCTCCACATCTGGAAGGTGCCAGGTTGGTGAAATCTACCCAATATATACCTGACATTCTTCTGCAACTCAGCATTGTAAGCATACATTATTGTAGTAATAAGCAAGCCGTTCTCTGAGGAAAGTTAATCAACATTTCTGATTCAGCCACTAGAGAGCTGTCCAAAGAAACTCCAAGATTTCCTCAAATGCAATGCCAAACCACTGTAAAATTGGCCGGTAAAGTGGTTAGGAGATAAAAATTACAAGTCCATTTCCTGCAGCTGTTGCTTTCAAGATATTCTTAAAGTTTCGCTCAGAAGTGAAAAACACAGAACAATGTTCCATGTCTCTCTCTGCATGGAGAAAAGGGAAGGGAGGAATCAGGTGAGCTGGGCTTTGGGACAGAGATGAAGGAGGAAGAGACCACTCTATGGAAGCAGAAATCATGTGGTGAAAGGTATCTCTAGGGATACCTCTCCTGTAATGCCTGGCTTTGAAGAACAAACTTCTCAGGGCCAGGCATTTGAGAAAGCAATGCCAGTCATTTTTTACCATGGAGATGATACTTTAGAGAACTCTTTTTGCCATGAAAATTAAGAGGTACATAAAAATTTCATCACACCACCCAGACACTCTCCTTACCAGGAGAAGACAGAAGTAGTTCCCTTTTCCCCTCCTCTTTTGCCCAGGGATGTTGCTCTGCGCTGTGCCATAAGGAAAGGCATGGTGGCTCATGGCAGTAGCTCTTGGGAAGTCTACCAGTTCCGATACTGATATGCCAAGACTCCTAGCATCCTTTCTCCCCATGTTCCACCTATGTTCCTACTGACGCCAGACTGGTAAGTAAAAGAAGAATGGTGTATGCTTCAGTATTGGCAGCAAAGTTTTTTTTCCAGGTTCTTTGAGAATATTCTAAATTATTTCCATTTCTGAAATATAACCCATCTTGCTGTATTTCTTGAAGTACTGTCGGGGGGGGGGTGTTTCTGTTTCTCCAAATGTCAGTTGCTATATGTGAACAACGCTAATGGTTGACTATGTCCTTAATATATGGTTTGTTTTCTTACAGCACATGGATACACCACCTAAAGGAAGTGGATGGACAACCTGGGGATCGTGGGGGAAATCGCTGCTTTCAACAGCATCTGCCACAGTTGTTAAGTATCCAAGCCCATAAAATCAGTATATAAACATTAAATATAATTGCTTTGATTTCTGCTTTTGAGGCACAGTATCTTGACGAAAAAGCTACTGTGAAATGCTTCTTCTCTCCCTTACAGGGCCAAACAAAACAGGAACAACATTGGGATAGCAGTAGACCCAACTACATTGGCAGTGCTTAAATTAGCCTTAAAAAAAGGTGGGAAGAAACAGTGCAGCAGCTGTTGGATTGGTTTTTGTTGGTTCACATATGCTATGTACATACGTTAACCCATAACACATCGCATGATAACCAACCCCTTTGCAAATCTTAGTATATGTGAACTGCCTGCATTGAGGTGATATTGTAAACTGCCCAGAGAGCTTCAGCTACAGGGCAGTATAGAAATGAAATTGATTATGATGTTATATGTAAAATGAAATCTCTCTCCATGGAGCTTGATTCTTTGATAGCTGTTTCTTGCATGCTGGTGGTCATCTCTTGAAGTTGCAGGTCCCCTTTATCCAGACAGGAGAAGAAGCAGCTTCCCCAGCTTACGGATTATGAAAAGCTCAAAGCCTCAGTGTGAGAATAGAATCAAACACCTTGATTTTATTCCTCTGTAGCAGCCAAAACCGGTTTCACTCTGTCAGGTAACAAATATGATGTGAACCCATCTTTCAGAAGACAACTCAGTCCCGCCTAATCTGATCAGTAAACCATTTATTTTAAAAAGTAGTTAGATTTAAATTTCAGTACTTCAAGTTAACTGGGCTGCAAATGAGCCTCTTGGTGAATCAGTACTAGCAATCAAAGTAAAGCCACTAAATCTGGCAACAGAACTTCAGCCCCTTGTTTTGTCCCCTTCTTGGTAATTGCATTACTGCAGCTTTGCCACTTACTCAGTCACCACTTTTCTGTATCTTGCTTTATTAGTAAAATATTGCACTAGAACAATTGTGTACGTGGTTATGTCTGATCTGTGTGATCACACTCATGTGGGTGTGAACAAACATGGCTTCACAGAAAGGTTACAGATGATCTGAAAATGAAAAAGGGACATGTCTAAGAAGTGAAAGGAAGTCCAGGCTACAAAGCAATAATACAGGCAGGTAGCACGGAATTGCAGGGATGGAGCTACGAAGGCTGAAGCAAAGAATGAACTGAGGTTAAAAGCAACAAAACAGCCTCCTTCATGTATGTCCAAAGTACAAGACATAGAAAAGAAATGGAGCTTTATACTATGTGAACTGTCCTGAGCACTTGTGTGGAAGGACAGGATACTAATGCTTGTAATCAATAAATAATAAATAAACTTCTCAATGTGGAAGGCAAAAAGATAACAGATTACAAAAGGCAGAAGTACTCAATTCATAATTTGGCTCAGTTTTGTCCCAAAAGAAGAGCTATGGCCTTCCTGATAAAGGGGAAGTACTCCAAAACTCCTTTATGTAGTACTGGTTAGGCCTCATCTGGAGTACAGTTTAAGAAAATGCAGACAAGCTGGAATGGGTTCAGAGGAGGGCAACAAGGATGATCTGGGGATTGGAAACAAAGCCCAATGAGGAGAGATTGAACAAAAATGGCCATGTTTAACCTTGAGAAGACCGAGGGGAGATAGGATAGCACTCTTCAGGGACTTGTCACATAGAGTAAGGCCAGGAACTTCCCAAAGTACAGGACATGGAATAATAAGGTCAAGTTACAGGAAGCCAGGTTCCAGCTGAATAGAAGGAAGAAATTCCTGACTGTTAGAGCTGTACAACAATGGAACCAATTATGGGGGGGGGGGTTCTCCCACAGTGGAGGAATTCAAGATGCAACTGGACGGCCATCTGAGAGGAATGGTTTAGCTTGGAGTCCTGCACTTAGCATGGGGTTGGACCTGATGGCTGCCTGGCCCTTTCCAACCGTACAATTCTATCATTCTGGTACTCTATTCAAATTAAAGGATTTTACCCTTTTAAAAGTTGTAAGGCTTTTCTACATGAGAGATTTGGTCTTTGTTCAACATTCCATGTTCACAATTGTTTATCAGTCCTTTAGCCAACATAACCTTCCACTTTCCTTTCTGTATCTAAATGGTGCTTCAGGCAAGTTTTTTTAGTGTGGCAAAAAGGTGGCATTTAATTGTGAAAGCAAAAGGAAATACAATGTCCTCTTCTATGTTTGTGCTAAAAGCAGCACAGGAAACATTCTTTGTGTGGTGTTCAGACATAAATTCTGCAACAAGAGTAGATGTAGCAGATTAACAGGAAAAAGCTCTTGATTTCATAAAGGTAAAACTGATATATGTTGAACTGTTGGATTGATCTTGCAATGCCTGGTTTCTCTGTTTCCAGCATTATCTTTTTAATGTGTTTAGTTTATAATGAGAGTAATTTCATTAGCAATGTTTTCAAGCAGCAATTCATTTTTTCTAATTATTTTAATTGCTATAACTATCTTTGTTATGCAGAACAAAGTGGTTTTCCTTAAATACTGTTTTACAAGCTTGGATACATTTTTATTAAAAATGCAGAGCTGTCAGTAAAATGAATGATCTGCAAAAATATTTGTCCATAAACTGTTTTATTAATGAAATCACAAATGACATTCTTTAATAGACCTATTTTTTTCTGGAAAGTTTTGTGAAACAATCAACTTGAGGAATGGAGAAGCTGAGTTCTGCAGAATATCTGGATGTTTTGCTGTTGCTATTGCTGATGAAAGTTAGAGGCTATGATTATATAAAATCTAGAATTTTATATGTGCATGTGTGTTTCTATCTTTTCATATGTAAACACACATTTCAAATATACAGACATATATGCAAATATACATACATGCACATATACACAAACAGATGTATATATGTATTAGCAAAAGCACAGATTGAGTATTGATCACAAGACTCACCTGGATATACACACATACTTGCAACCAGTTAAGGACTTGCACTTTTGCTAATTGCATATTGATCTGGTTTTAATAATTTATCAAAGTCTAACAAATATATTAAGAAAAGTTGCATCCCCAAAGAAACCAGTAATTGAAAATGTGATTAGATTATCTTTTTGAAGCATATTCAAAAATATTGGAAAGTAGTGAAGGAATATGAAATTATTCATTGGTGAGTACAGAATTAACTGTTCCTTAATGAACATTGCAAAGAAGATCAATGCAAGCGGTGATTAAGAATCTCCTAAAGTTAATTTAACACAATTAAATTCCAAGCAGGCTAATTCAAAGGCCTAAAAGAAGTGAATGCTGAAGTAGCTATGTTTGTAGATTATCCAAATCAATTTTAAAAATGATTAAAATAGATTCTGAGAGAATCCACAAAACATATTAAAAATAGAATGTAAAGCTGATCCAGACCACATTAGTTGAACTTCACTAGTTCCCACTGAAATCAGTAGAATGGGACAGGTTAGTTGTGGCTTAACTTAAATTCCATTGACTTCATTGGAAAATGTGCAACTAACTTCATTTGGATGCAGCCCAATGTCAATCCAATTGGTATTATCTTCCTTTTGGTTTCCAAATTGGGTACTTCTACACGGAAAAGATCATTTGGATAGCAGCTTCTTAGAAGTATGTTGCACTGTTGCATTTAACCAGGCTGAACATAACAGTGACAAGGATTACAGCATAATTATAATTATTATCACAGAGCTTTCTATTATTTATTTATTTGATTGATTGATTGATATGCCGCCTCATTAGCCATGGACTCTATAGGTGGCTTACAACATATGCAATGCAATACAACAATGCAAAGTCATGTTTAGAAGTGATACTTAAAGGTGTGAGTTCCTGGCCTCCCATCAGATGGGGGTTCAAATCTCCAGACAGCCAAAATGTAAAAGTCTTTTCTATTAACCTTGGCTGAGGCCTGCATACTAATTAGCAACTCTCTGGGGATGCACTATATGCTTTTGCTGGGACTTATTTACACCAGCTGCTGGAATCAGCTGCTCCTGTCCACCGCCATGGCACCTTGATCTAGGACTCTTCACTGATATCAATGGGGGGTGTAGGTGTCTTATGCCTCATTTTTGCAGTCAGAATGTTGCATTATCACTGGGGGTCCTTTCATTGGGAAATGAGCCCATTTATCCATGCTAAAGTCCCATTCCACTCCCTTCAAATCCACCCCAAGTCTCTCCTTGCAGTGACTATGTCTCACAGATACTGTGATTATGCTTCTGATACATACGTTCTCTTCTCCCTCATGCAGCATAATTAGAAAGCAAAACTGCCCCAACCTGTGATAAGTCAAGAATAGATTCTAATGGTCAAAACAGTAACATACTTATTTCAGTTTATCAGAAGAATAAATGTTTCATACTGGGCTTTTCAGTTTGGCTGCCTTGTGCCCCCACCCGACCCCCAGCCCAGGTAGTTTGTCCACACTGTTGCAATATCTTATGTTGGAGTATAATGGTCTTTGGTAGATAGTTATTATTGAATTTACCTGGTAACCCTGTAAATTCCAGCTAGGGATTACAAAACCTTGAAATGGAACTTTCCTTCTCATCCATTTTCTTAGCCCTTTCTTGCATCTTGTTTTAATTGGATATCACTGAAGCATGAAAATACAGTTTGTTCCAAACTAATAATGATATATTTTACCACAGTGGTAGTTTCTCATAAAATGTTTATTTATATTTTGATTTATAAGCTGCACTCAATTAACCACATGTTGCTGTTAACAATAAAGAGAATGAGTGATCCAATAAAATAAAAATGAATTCTCTCCAATTGAAGCAAGTGTTAAGTGCAGCATGATCCTAAGTATATTTATTCAGGGTCATCCTTGGTAAGTGTTTTGGGGTTGTTTGAAAAACATTCAGATCTGGCTAGATTGTTTCTCAAGTATCCTACAATTGATTCATGTTCTTCCAGATATATTGTGCATTGCAGAAGTATTAATCCCCCTTTGACTTTTGCACATGTTGTTCAGTTACAACGTAGAATTGAAATAAGTTTCATTAGCATTATTACCATTTGCTGTACAAGCTACACTCAGCATTGTGAAGGTGCAAAATATTTTTATTGAGGCACAACAGTTAAGTAAACTGACAGTTGTTGATTGTATAAATATTTATCCGCCCAGTCAATATTTAGTAGAAGCATCTTTTTTGTATTTTATTTGATGTTGTAAGCCGCCCCGAGGCCTCGGCAAGGGGCGGCATAGAAATGTTTTAATAATAATAATAATCTTTAGCAGCAGTTACAGCTTTGCACATCTGGATATTGTACTGTTTGCCAGTTCTGTCAGGTTGGATGGGGACCACTGGTAAAAAGCAGCTTTTAACTCTTACCTACAGATTTTCAATTGAATTGCAGTCTAGGCTTTGAACTCATGTTCTTGTTTTTAAACCACTCCAGTATTGGTGGTTGTGTATTTAGGGTTATCATCCTGCTGGAAGAGGAACCTCTCCTGTCTTAGGCTCCTTGCAGAATGATTTTCCTCTAAAATTGCCCTGTGTTTGGGTGCATCTATCTTGCCCTCAATCCTGATCTGTTTCCCAGACTCTGACAAGAAAGTGTCCTACAACATAATACTGCCACCAACATGTATCACCACAGGGTGGTGTTGCCAGGTCAAAGAGTACTGTTGGCAATTATGTTATGCAGCAAGGCCTGAAAGTTCGGTTTTGGTCTCATCAGACCTGATAACCTTTTTACACAATTCTTGTGACTGCCACATGCCTCATCACTCTGAATGGGCTTTGATATGGGTTTGTTTCAGCATGGCTTTCTTCTTGCCACTCTTCCATAAAGCTCAGCTTTGTGGATCATCTGGGTAATAGTTGAGCAGAACTCAACTATCAGCTGTGGAGCTCTCCAGGTCCTTCAGAGTTACCATTGGCTTCTTGGTTGCATCTTTAATTAATGCCTTCCTTACCTGATCACTGAGTTTTGGGGGATGGCCTTCGCTAGGCATAGGTGCAGTTAGTACATATTCAGTTCCAAAAGGTTGTGTACCTCTGCTCTAATACAATCATAATATTTAACATTTGCACTGTGTCTTTGCATGTTCAAAGCACTGCATATGCAATTTTATACAGAAACCTTGTAAAGTTGGTTGGCATTATCTTACTCATATTCCAGATGTGGAGAGAGGGCTGGCTAAAGCTAAAAGAGAACAAAACATGTCCACAAGTTTTCCATTGATTAAATTATCCCACTAAACAGTATTTTGTTATTCATTCTCTCCCTCCCTCTCTCTTTCTCTCTCTCTCTGAGATTTTCAGATACATATACAGAAATATGTGCAGAGAATGGTTGTATATAAATGCCTTTGTTCTGTGGCAGGTCATGGATTAACAGCAGTCAAGGAAAAAGCAGCCACTCTCAGAATTCATGTCCCATCCTCAGGAGCTTCCGAAAGTGCACATCCTGACACTGATGAGAACTCTGTCACAGGTGCTAAGTGATGCCTTGTCCTTTTTTCAGTGGAAAACTGCAGTGCTTAGCTCGGACTGGGTGGTGAAGGGAACATATTATACACAGAGACTTAGCCAGAATAATAGTCACAACATTGTTGACTCTTGCTTGAATAGGCTTGGCAGCAGCATTTTTTCATTAGTCTGTCTGCTGCATGATGCCAGGACTGTTGGTGCATGGCAGGATGAGGGACTTTGATGGCACAGATCAGAGAAATGAACCCTTCCCAGCACCCCAGGCATGGCCAGCTTGCAGCCTCCCTTCTTGGTGCCCCCATCCTTGAGATCCCTTTCAAGAATCTCCACCACAGGGTAGTAAGGAGCCATTCTGCTCCACCACAAATAATGGTTCCAGCCCAATGCCTGTCTCGGTTAATAACTGGAAATGCATGTTATAACATGAAGCATCCACAAAGAACTTACTAACAGCTGAGATCAACTTGTTTACAATGGAATTCATCCTACAGTAGGGAAGGCAACAAAAATCACCCCATCTTTGCCATTTGGTAGGCAGGTAAAATTGCTTCCTAGCCCCATTCACTGCTAACTACTTCTGCCATTGCAAAGTGTTCTGATAACCTGGAGAAGGTGTGTGGATGGGTGGGAAGCTAGCAGTTACAGCCTCTTCTGAGGTCTGCTTTGAGGAGCCTTGGGTTAAACCGGAGTAAGATCTCTTTCCAGTGGCACTGCCTCTTTGGCCCCATCACCATCAAGCACATTTGAGAACCAGGTGGCTTAGCAGGCCTCCCTCAAAACACCCTGATGTTGCAGCTGTGTTTCCTTTCACTGGCAGCCTGCATACCCACTCAGATCACGGGCTGCACAGTAGGTGAGGAACTTGGCTTACTTTCATACAGCTACATATTAACATGAAATTTATTTACATATTCTGACATCATTTGCATCTTGTTTTTTCTTTTCCTTGAAGATGTGGAAGAGTCTGCAGAGCAAAGCATTCTGGAGCACCCACCTTTACCTTCTTCTCCTGGATCACGTGGAGTGTTTTCTACAATTACTAATGCTGTACAGAATACTGTGAGCATTTCTAGTGAAAAAAAAAAAATAAAAGGAAAAGAGTGTATGTTTTTGTCAAAAAGACATAAAAAGGCATCACTAACAAAGACATCACCAAACAAATTAAAATATTACTATTAAAGGGCAATAGTGAGCAAATAAGCAGTTCAAAAGCATGCAAATGCAAGTAGATAAAAAGGTACCACTTTGGTGGGAAAGTAGCAGTGTTCGTGCACTTCAGTTTAGTCATGCTGGCCACATGACCACGGAGACTGTCTGCAGACAAAAGCTAGCTCCCTCGGCTAGGAAACAGAGATGAGTACCGCCCCCTAGAGTCAGACATGACTGGACTTAACATCAAGGGGAAGCCTTTACCTTTACAAAAGATTATCTACCGAAATCATACTGAATATTAAGTATGAGTAACTGTAGCTTGAAAGGAAAAAAGCAACACATACATACACCATTGTATGTGGCACATTTGAGCACATTTCTCTTTCTGCATTTCTATTCTTTGGATTCTGGCCATTGTTGGCTCTCAGCTAATAGCACACATTAGTTGTCCTTCATACCAAATTCAAATTTCCAGTACTACTACTGAAATATTATAATGTGTTTATAATCCTTTTACAGAGCAATTAAGAGCACACATTAAGGCATTCTATTGAAAATACATTTGAAGCTTAAATATAGAGCATTCCTTTGGCAATAGATCACATTGTTTTTAAGCAGAAGTTCTGGAGAAAATTCAGGTTGAATTACTGCAATACTATTGGTGCATTGTTCCTTTTTCAATGGTGTGTTGTTCTTATCCTCCATTTGTGTTTGTGTTATCAATATGAAGAAGACATCTCCTCATTTCCAGGATTCAAATATTTGGGGTGGGGATATTTGAGGAGGAGATTTAATCTAACAGAAAAGTGCACTAGTTGGGAAGTTTTGTTGAGCAGTGTTTAATGTGTCAAGAAGGTCACATGGAAGGCAGCTAACCTTTAACGTTCCATTTTTTATCATTCCTTGAATTAGGCTATTGAGTATCACTCTTTAAAAAGTACACCTTGGTGGTGGTGGTGGTGGTGGTGGTGGAGATTTTTTTCAAAAATCTGTTTGTATCCAATTGTCTAAAATATATTAAATGGAAAAGTGATAACCTGTCAACTTCCTTTATAAGGCTATATGGCACATTTACTAAGGATTAGGAATCATTTATAACTAAAAGGACAGGAGAATTGTTTCAGTACAAAATGAGATCCCATGCAACAGCTTGGTGAGGAAGGCTAACAAAAATTCAGTTTCTGGATGGTCAGCTCCATTTTAATTTCTCAAAAAACTCTTGCATGCTGCAGTGACAATCTGCATTTCTATTAACTTCTCCCTGATGGCAGGGCTGTTGGTGGATGGTAGGATGAGGGATTGTATTCACAGGTCCCTTTCTTAAAATTTCTTAAAATTCTTAAAACTTTCTTAAAGTTGTCAGACGTTTGATTTGGTCTTATATTGCTTAAAGTCCCTACCTACTTCTAGAATTTCCCTAACTAAGGATTAACATATCTATTCCAAATCCCTAAAATTTCTTCCCCCTATCAACATTTTATCTTCAGGGAATCCTTCACATACCAACTTGCCACCACATCTGCTGTAGAATTCCTGAATCTTGCAGAGGGTTCTGGAGATAAAGGAATGTTTCAGGGTATACTCTCACATAGCACTGACCAAGCCTCATGAGGTCCACTCTTTCACGTGAACAGAGTTGAACTGCAGCATGCCCATCTGTTCTCTGTATACTGCAAGAGATGACCAGTCATTGAGGACTAGTTGTCTTCAGAGAAACTTGTCCTCCATTACTGAGCTCTCCTTTAAGAACCAAAGGGAACCCCCAAGCCCTAAAACAGAAATCATCATTTTAATTTGTACTTTTTCACAAAATGTGCCCAAAGCAGTTCATAACACAACAGCAATGCTGAAATAAGACTACTTTTAATTATCTGTGTTGGCACCGTCTTGTATGTGCAGTAGAAGGCTTTTCATTTTAATTTACTTAGCATGTTAAACTGCAATACTATTTCATCTGGTATCCATTTTATTGTGAGAGATGAATAATGAAGTCATAAATCCTGCTGTTTATAAGAGCAGAAAAAACAGGGTTTGGCATTCATGAACTGCCAATTCAGTATTCCTATACAGTTCTAAAAGCAAAATTCCTTAGAAGTGTGTGCTATTCAAAGAGTAAATGTGCTTAGGAGTATTCTTCTCTGTTTTGTGCAGGGTAAGAGTGTCTTAACTGGTGGTCTGGATGCTCTGGAATTCATTGGCAAGAAAACCATGAATGTTCTTGCAGAAAATGATCCTGGATTTAAGAAAACCAAAACACTGATGGAACGAACAGTTTCCTTATCTCAGGTGAAATAAGCAAGTTTGGATCATGCAGTCATAAAAAGTGGTGAAAGCAATTACAGCATAGTCTGTGAAGTTGACAGTGATTATAATTTCATGGGGTTTTTGGAGTTCTGAAGGGTTTCATCAGCATTTAGCTCGGGTTTAGTCATCAGCATAAAATTTTCTGCACTGGAAGTTATGGATATGAATAAAGATTTGTGTGTGGATTACATTTTATGGTGCAATTTTCATACTGAAGATGTAGTGTATATTAGCATCTGTCATGTAGAAACTTACAGTGCTCAGGAGAATTTCCACACCATTTACCACACTAGTGGTTGGTATTCAGAACTGTTGCAGAGGTTCTCTGACTGGGTTTGCACAACATGACAACCCAATATGGATTAGAAACTATGGTAGGTTAGTGTGTTCTGTGAACCCGGATCATTTTTATTGGAGCAGCTTATTTTTGCCTTCTGAGCCACTCTGACAAGTCTGTAGTAAGGATCATTTAACTCATAATGGTTGGACATGTTGTCTGAACCCGGATGACCTAATTTAATGCAGGTCAGTCCCATCAACAAGTGAACCTCTTGGCAATGGGAGCAAAAATACCCTTGCCACACTTGCCACATGGCTTCTGAGGAAGGGCCAGTGCTAACCACCCCCAGAATACCAGAGAAGCTCTTGGGGGCAACTGGCATGGATTTCCTTCCCATCCCAGCATCAGCATGAGCTGCAGTGGTTTTCCCCCTTTTACATATTTTTTCCAAAGATGGCAAAAGGCATAAATATTTCACAGTACCCATTTCTATGGACATTCTTTCCAAGGTGCTGTTGTGGTACCATGGTAGGGCTGTCATATTTTTTATCTCCTCCCCCTATTTTCCTCCCCCCAAATTGTGACTTCTATTTTCACAATTCGTTTTTCTTCCCTGCCAGAGGTTGGATATCTTCATAGCTAAACAGTCTTTAGACATTGCATTGCACCCAACTTTAAGGATTTTCAGCTAGGAAGTTCCTCTTTCTACATTTCTTTTCCAATTTAGCTTACCTTGTATAATTGAGTGTAATAGTATTTTTTATTTGTCATTTTATGACCAAACGATTCTAGCTTTCTGCATTTTCTGTTTTTTAACTGCTTCTTGAGTTTTATATAGTTTAATACTTTTTAAATATTCTTTAATACTTCTTTGTCACCCTCTCAGTCCACAAAATTGATAACATCCTGTAATAAATTTCAAATGCTTCTTTCTTTTTTATGGCTGCCTGTGTCCACAAACCCATGCCATAAATTGATCTATAAAGACATAAACCTATATAATACACATCCTCAGGGCTTATTTTAATTTTTGCTGCATATTTCATTTTTCATCTTCAAAAAACTACTCAAGGACATCTCTGTTCTGACTTCTATTGCACTATTATGACTCTAGTAGTCATTCAACCAAATTCCAGTAAATTTATATCCATTAACCTGCTCCACACATTTTCATTTTGAATTTTTAACTATCTTCTTTGGATTACTTACTTTTCGCCTTTTACTTTGCACTTGGTTTCTTGACATTCATTTTTAGACCAGGTTCTTTGCTCAGTTTGCTTGTTCATAGCAAAAAACATTAATTATTTTTATTACCATGCTTTCACAACTGTGCAGGTGACCACAGGAACAAGCATGGGGGACCTGGGTTTGGTAAAAGGTATGGGGGGTGCCGATAAATGCCCTAGGAAGAGAAGCCCTCCACTCCCCACTCTGTGTGAGCAGATACTTGCTAAGCCTACACTGAGAAGCAAGTGTCTACTTCACAGAGGACAAGATTTGCAAATGCAGTGGACAGACTAACACTAATACTGGAATCAAAACAAAACTGCTTTGCATTTCCATATCTTTTTTAGTCACAACAGGTAGGTTATTGTGTATCAGTCCCTTAACAAAAGGGAGAAAATAGTGATGCGTGGATAGTAAAAATCTGCGAGCCCAAAGAACTCATGGCTAAACAGGAATTTAAACCCAGCTTTTAGGGACAGTAGTCTATCTACCAAGTCCCTTATGTAGATGGAAACATTGCTTGCTTTATTGAAACGTTTATGCTGTGTACCTCATCCTGTCACAATCTTAGAGTTGCCTATAACCCACCAGGAAGCTCTGTAGATGTCAAAGCCATGGCTATGGAAACTACAAAAACTCATGCTTATTCTCACCCTAATGGACAACATATTATTATTACATTGCATTACATTACTGCCCATAGCTGAAGATCTCTGGATAGTTCACAACATTTTAAGTCACCTATCTAGATTTCAAGCAGGTTTGACCTCGCTTAGCTTCCAAGATTAGGTAGGATCAGGCTCTTCATACAGAAGAATATAGAATAACCCTTTTATTTTTCTTGTTGAAAATGGTAATTTTACTTCCACTGCTATTTATACCAGGTGCTATATTTACTTAATTCCCTCCTCCCCAGCAATAATGACTGACAACTAATTATAAAACCTACAGTTGTAAAAGCTACAATTTTAACCCTGCTTAAAATTATTTACTAGGATTGTGTTAATAAAACAATAAACATTTCACTTCTGCTGGTATGATTCAACCCCAATTTTTATTATTATTGGCTAGAGGGGAGTCTGAAAGTGATAAAAACTGTCAAATCTCCTACACAACCAATAAACCAGAAACCATGATCTATATTCCACAGCTGTTGCGAGAAGCTAAAGAGAAAGAGAAGCAGAGACTGGCCCAGCAAGTCACGTTTGAAAGGACAGCACACTATGGCCTGCTTTTTGATGAGTTTCAGGGCCTGTCTCATCTGGAAGCTCTGGAAATTCTGTCTAATGAAAGTGAAGCCAAGGTACATGGGTAAATGGACTGTATAAATCACAACAACAAGAATGCTTTCTTGAACATATTTCTCAGGGATAGCAACCAGTAAGATTGAAACCCTTTCTCTACTATAGCAGGAGCAACAGTGTGTGCTTATTTATTTAGCCATTCGAATTTATATTCTGTCCTAACCTGTAGACAGAGCAGTTCACAACATCTTCAAGTTTTTCCACTCCATTGCACCAATGGAACAGGGGTTGGAGTTGGATTTCTAGCCATGCGCACTTTTGTGTTTGACCCATCCATCACTGGAATGTAGCCTCAGATAAATTCTCCAAAACAGAACTGGCCCTCGGGCCAAAATAATGTTATGTACCCCTACTCTACTCTTTTCCTTTGTTCCTAAGAACCCCTAATCTAAAAGTCCCCATGGACACATTTCGGGATTTCTGAAACTACTGTGGGCATCGCTACAAAATGGATTCTTGAAGGATGTGGCTTATGGAAGCCTGGTTGTTCAGCAGAGATGAAAAGAAGTAATGACACTACAAGGGAGGTAAAATATCAAGGAAAGGGAGAGAAAGAGGCTAGATTCTAGGAGGGTGGCAATTCTTTCCTTGTCTCCTGCTGAACACTTGGTCAGCAGCATGTTCAAGAACTGGAAGGAGGACCCTGTGTCCTAATGTTTAGCAGGTGTTTTATTAGAAATAAATGTTTGAAGGAGTCAAAGAGTCTTGTTGGATGCACACATGGACTCTATATTGAGTACTACTACCCATGCTGCTCAAAGTGTAACGAGCAATTTCTCTCTTAAGCTATACAAGTGCATTGGAGGTACCAGAGTATGCTTCTTAGTGCCACCTTGTATCCCTGTATTGAACACGATGTTGGAAGAGAAACTGTGTGCCAAGTGCAATGTTCTTAAGACCAAACTGCAACCTTTGTATTAATGTAAAAGTGGCATCATTTACATCAATCCAAAAATTATATGGCAACTATTATGGGAGAGTAATGGAATGGAAGGGTGGCCTCTAGGCTATCTTTTTATAGGAGTTTTTTATTATTATAATGACCTACTATTTTTGTCACATGTAGATACTGGATGACTTTGCTCTTTTCTCACAAGGTTTTATATGATCAAGTCACTTTTATTTCTGTCATCCTTTTATTGACTCAGTGGGAAAAAGCCATTTAGAATCCTCTGTAGTGGGATTTATATACTTGCAATGCAATCATGTGCTTCTCTGCACAGAAGACCATTTACTTCAATTTATTTCAATGGGACTTACTCCAAGGTAATTGGTATAGGATTGCAAGCTAAGCTTACTATATTATACCCACGTATTTTGAAGTTAGTCCCATTGCATTGAAGGAACTTAAGTCTGAATGTGTGTGTTTGTGTGTGTGATTCCACTGTAACCCAATGCATACTTTATTGGGTGTAAGCCCCACAGAATTCTTTGGGGCTTATTTCCAAGCAAACATGCATAGATTTGCCTGCAAGTAGTATTTCTAAGTTCATGACACAATGTGAAAGTGCCTTGCTTTTTTCTGTCAGGACTTTTAAATCAAAATGATTTTGTCCTTCCATAACACAGTTATTAGAGCTTGTATTTATTAGATGTGGTAGACCTTAATTTGTGTGTGCATTTGCCTCTTATACTAATGGAAATACTAAATATAGTACACTTCAGTAAAACGGAAAGTCCATTGGAAAAATAATTGAGCAAACCTTTTTAGATTATTCCTGTTGAAAATAATAGTATAGTTTAAATGCCCAGGACCAAGGCCATATACTGAGTTCCAACCTTTCATTGGAGAATCTGTGCTCTGATTTGCATCATCCCTACCTTGCAGCTGTCACAGAAAAAACTTGCACTGCTGTCCCTCCATGGTTTGTTTATTTTATTTATTTATAAAGTTTTTTGTATACTATTCACTCAGCCATATTGGCTGTCATGGTATCCACCTTAGAAAATTGACCTTAGAGAAGAAGTAAAGGAGACATTTCAGGAGTGGGGAGAGAAGGAAACTGAGCCCCTTTCCCTCTCAACTGCAAAGCACCTCAGCCAGATGACCAAAAGTGGGGTGAGGGGCTGAAGGTCACCTGCTGCTCCTCCCTATCTTCATTGATGCTGAGTCTGAGGGCTCCTTTAAGCTAAGATACACTGGTATTTTTGATCCTGCTCCTTTTGGTTTGTCCCCACCTCCTGTACCCTTCAACCCCACCTACCGCTTGTGTGCAGTCCTCAAGAGCTTCCTCAATATGTAATCGAGGCCGCAGACTCAAATAGGTTCTGCACGCCTGCTATACACACTTACCTGGGAATGAACAACATTGAACTTAGTGGGACTTACTTTTGAGTGAACACATGTAGGATCACACTAGGCATCAATCCTGTGCTGTTGCCTGCAACTCCCGCTGAGATTACGGTTTTCATGCATGTAATGCTACAATTGGTGGGATGCTGGCCTTGAAGGTAGTCCCATGGTGTTGCATTAATGAAGTAGTCTGGGTTGGGGTTGGTATGAGACAGGCACTGTTGGGTGGGCATCATTGCTCAGCACAAAAATAGTCAGACAGGCAGAACTGGAGAGAGCAGTTCATCTCTGCAGCATTGTAAAATCTTTTCAGCCAGTGCAGATCCAGAGATGCTTTCAGATGCTTCTGAAGGAATGCACTGCAGTATAATACTACTGACTCATGCAAGTGTGACCTGGGACTTTTCGGGAAGGGAGACCACCGGTCAGCTGTGTCTTTCCTTCTCTGAGCTCCTTCAAGGAACAGAAGAGTAAAATAAGAAATTAATGCAATAGTTGTTGCTACAAACCGCTGTATCCTACTGCGATGTTAAAGTTTGTATATAGAATTGCAAACTCTGTCTGTCTGTCTGTCTGTCTGTCTGTCTTTCTTAAATGTGTATAAAAGCTGCCCATTAGCACCATGCTGTCTGGGTGGCCATTACAAGAAAGGTGTCAGTAATAACATTAAATAAAATAATACCATTAAATATTATAATTAATAAACAAGATAAAACACTATATTTAATCGGACAAAATATTAATTGATAAAATTAAGAAATTAAAACTAGTGCTATCAATATAGAGATGGTCTAAGTAGTGCCATAGGTGTGTCAAAAAAGAAAAGTAAGAAAACTCAGAAAAGTAGGTGCTCAAAGAAAAAGAAAACTCAGAAAAGTAGGTGCCTGACAAATGCCCAATGGTAGGATGTTCCACAACTGGGGTGCCACCACGGAGAAGGTCCTCCTCCTTCTTGCAACCTCCCCCTTAACCTCCCTAAGGAGAGCAACCTGTAGGAAGGCCTGCATTGATGAACTTAAATGACAAGCTAAGACACTCCCTATGATAAATTGACAGTTTAAACAGTAAGAAAACACTTGGCCCGTTTTTCTCACACAAGATGCATTGGCGCTTCATTGAAATACTCTGTCCCAGTTGCATATATTATTGGTTAGTGATCATTCTTTTCTGTTTTAGATACAGTTATATTTGGCATCACTTGAAGGAGAGGAATTGGAAACAGCAAAACAAGCACTAATTGCTATTAAGACAGTTTTCCTTCTTGAAGAATCAGACAGTGAAGACAACGAAGACAACGTAGCAAAGAAAGGTAGTTGCAGAATTACTGATATAGCACAAGTGTGATAGAAAAAAATCTACATGTTTAATCTAAAACAACTGTTACTTACCAGTGATTTCATCACTGTAGTCTTGTGCCCAGAGACCTTCCCATTGAAGGTAAAGGTAAAGGTAAAGGTTTCCCCTTGACATTAAGTCCAGTCATGCCTGACTCTAGGGGCAGTGCTCATCTCCATTTCCTAGCTGAAGGAGCCAGCGTTTGTCCACAGACAGTCTCTGTGGTCATGTGGCCGGCATGACTAAACACCAAAGTGCACGGAACGCTGTTACCTGCCCACTGCAGTGGTACCTTTTTATCTACTTGCATTTGCATGCTTTCGAACTGCAAGGTTGGCAGGAGCTGGGGCGGAGCAACGGGAACTCACCCCGTTGTGCAGATTCGAACTGGCAACCTTTTGATCAACCAGCCCAGCAGCACAGCAGTTTAAACCACTGTGCCACCTGAAGTCCCCCCATTGAAGATACTGCTGTTCAAATTAATAGAAACCATGAAAATGTTGAATGTGACTTTAGCATAATGTGCTAAATATCAGAGGAACACACCTATGGTAAGTTGAAAAACAATTGAAATCACGAGATTGACTGTGGCACTTAAACAGGCCTGGTGAGCACATTTTGAAAGTTGAGAATTTGTCCTGGTTACAAACATAAGATGACTGCTGTAGTCATAAAAGACAAGTAAGCTTCCCAGAGGAATCATGGGAAATTAATGGAATCAGCTGGAATCAATGGTGGCAACAGGGAAGAGGCTTCCCTCTTCAGAGCAATTCCTGCTGTCAGTGTTTATGCACATGTGTGTGTATGTGTGAGAGAGAGAGGGAGGGAGGGAGAGGTGGGTAGAATATCTTGATGCACACCAAGTAAGGTGTCTGGAGGCATATTAGTATCTGCAGGAATCACATTACCTATTCCTGAACTAGAATTAGAGATCACAAAACTAGTTTTATAGCTCAGATTAGTGAAGGCCAGTCAGTGCAACATAGGCCACATCCAGTCCCATTCTGATATTGGGTAATCTCCTCCCCACATGTCAGTGCCTCAGGTATGTCCCTGTGGTTATTTTTGCTTTGGCCTTGAAAATGCTTCAAGTGGCCCATACTATGTATTGAAGAATAGCTAAGGACATAGAGTATTGTGATAAACAAGCTCACTTATTTCCTAAGATTTAAGAGCAGGGGATAGAGCAAATGTTTTAATTTATAATTAGAATTCATGTTTTTTTTCTCTTGCCTTTTGCAGCAGATATAGGAGATGAGTTTGTTACCGTGCTTACAGAACTTCTCTTTGAACTACACGTTGCTGCTACTCCTGATAAACTTAATAAGGTAAGTGACTTTGCTTACTAGCTGATCTAAGATACCACCTTTTATTCCTAGTTCTCTGAACAAGTTTAGTGCTGTAGCTGAGGGCATATCAATTGAAAAGGCGCATCAGGCAGCAGAAAGCAGTGGTATAATTGCAGCTTTGGTAAAATTGTAGCAATAGCTAGAAAGAACTGTGGTGAGGAATATACACCAAACCTTCCTGGCCAACACTTAGGGAGCTACCTGAGCACCAGTAAATATTTTCATTTATTGTTTATATCCAAAAAGAGCAGATTTCCTGGAATAATAGATGGTGTTAGCTGTGCTTTTCATGGGAAGTATCTTATGTTACTTGACAGGTACAGAATTGGCCAGTAGTGGAATGAAAAACAATATTTTCAAAATCATCCAGAAATTAGCAACAACACTAATTTGCTGCATAGGGCAATCAATGGAGCTCACAAAAAGGACCTCCTTCACTGACTGGCTCCATTCTGGAAATGAGTGTTGCTACAAGATTCTGAAGTTATTTTTGGATCTCCTCATTCCTGCAGCATTTGGCTCTGCATTCAGGAAAGAACCAGAAGTTGTACAAGGTTCTGCTTCAAATCTGTAATATCTGAGGAATATTAGTTATATTATGACCTCAGCTGCTGATTTTTGAGGTCCAGAATGACTTTGTCTAGTAAACCCAAACTCTGTATGCACATTATGTGAGTCATAACTATTGGGGAAACTGAGCAAGAACAGAAGTGCATGTGGGAAGCGGAGGACATGCAAAACGGGAGCGAAGTAGAAAGAAAATACCATTGCACAAGCACTTAGCAGAAGTGTTTATGCAGTACTATGGCAGGAAGGACCCATAGCACGTTTCATGCTTACATGAGGCTTCTGCTTTCAGTGAAGATAACAGGTAGCCTCTTTATGCAGGATTCCAGGTGTGCAAGAACATGCCATGTCAATGTTTCCATTACCTCTTGTGATGTTGCTTTTTGCGGTGTGTGTTTTGAAGGCTAGGAAGAAAGCTTATGATTGCTTGGAAGAAGCTAGTCTCCCCACATCTATAGAAAAAGACAGGAGCCCAGCAGAGAAAGTTAAAGAAGATGAAGAAAAACAAGAAGTTAAAGAAGATGAAGAAAAACCTCAAACAGGAGAATCTGAAAACAGAGAAGGGAAAAATAAAACCATAGAGGTGAGGGACATTCAGATTTCTATTTGACTACTTTTTTCCAGACAACAGAAACTAGCCACCAGCATTCTTCTTCCAAACACACCTTTGCATTTCAGTGACCAAGGGGTGTGTCTTTGGGGTGAGTCTGTCTTCACAAAGACTTCCTCCCTCCTTTTCAGCCCTTGTCTGCCTTCACCAATTATTGTATCCTGGAAGATGATAGAAAATGGTTTTTAGTAATATGCAGACTTTGTTTGCCATTGCTTGAAATTTCTTTCCTATGAAGCACAGCTTTATATGTGTAGACTGAAAAAAGTCCCAGCATTCTGTAGCCAGCCATGTTTTTCTGTCTAACATGCAGGGCGTTGCACTCTTAGGTAGGCACTTTGTATCTAAGGCATGTATACTTGAAGATAAAACTTTTCTGTGCTTGTGACTAATATACTGTCATCTAAATATGACCCCAGAGCTTAATGTTTTGTAGGCTGGCTTCAGAGCATAATCAGTACCAACCAATAACATTTCCTCCAGTTCCCTGTGGGGTGAAATTTCCTACAGGGAATTGGGGAAGAGGGAAAATGGAAAAAAAGGGACTTGAGTGAGGGGGGAAGAAAGAGGGACCAGCGAAGAGAAAATAAAAGGGAGCCAAAGGAAGGGAGAGAAAGAGAAGAGAGAGACGCCAAATTCAGTGTTCTAGAGAACATAGAAATTCAGTGTTCTGTGTGCACACACACACAGAAAAGGGCGGAGTGCTCCAAACTCCCCTCTGCGACCCTTTCTGGTAATTTTGTAATTGTTATGTTACAGCAGCACATCATTTCAGGGTGCATAACTGATTATATTTTCTGGACAATGTACTACTTTTCTTGGAATTCAGTGCATCAGTGTTAATTCATAGAATTCTTGCACACAATCTTTGGAACTTCTTTCCAGGAAATCTACCTGCTGTCTATTGAAAGCCTTGCTGAGGTAACAGCCCGTTGCATTGAGCAGCTCCACAAATTAGCAGAATTAATTCTTCACGGACAAGAAGTTGAAAAGCCTGCCTTGGATCAAGCAAAAGTTCTAACAAAGTAAATACTTTTTTTTCTTATTCTTATCATTTCCATGTATAAATACTTAAAGATTCCATGGGCAGTTTAGTAATAGAAAGTAATTTGGGAATTTGCAACTCTGCCAAGAAGAACTGTACTGTTCTATCTTTTTATAATGCCACCAGAATGACTTTGCAGAATAGAGGACGTTGATGTAGATACTGGCATATCTCCTACTAAGTACTTTTATGCTGGTGCATCACATGTTTGAATCATATACCCAAGTCTTATACTGCAATATATAGCTATACTACAAACATTGGTTCTGTGTCTCAAAGAAACCTAGGAATTGTGATTTATGTCCAAAAATTATGTTAGGGACACAGCCTTCTTCACAGAGCTGTATTTTCCAGGATTACTGGAAAAGCCTGTTGAAACATTTTAGGTCTGAAATATGAATATACCCCAAAAATTAAACGTATCCTCCTCTTACACAAACTACCAACCAATGAACTCCTTGCTTGGTATTGTCTTCACTGACTACCAGTGGAGTCAGTGAAGGGTTCATACAGGGGTCTTTCCCAGACCTACCTGGAGAAGTCAGAAAATGCTTTATGCAAAGCTGATGTTCTGCCACAACAGTATTTCTCCTACTGTCAGAATGGTGTTTCCTTAATGTAGTTTCTGTAGCATCTTAGTACGTACGCTTGTGATTTGTTTGTATACCCTTCAGAGTGCAATATCCTTATGAAGATATAACATTTTATATGCAGTGGTTAGAATGGTATCAGTTAATTGCTATCCATCTGTTTTTTAGTGATATGTACTACTCATAGCCAAGAGTATGCTAGAAAAGGTATTAGTAAAATTCCTGTTTTTTTAATAGTTTAACAAGTACGATGTGTAATGAAGTCTCTTCCCTATCAAAGCAATTTTCTGCTGTTTTAACTTCAGTTGGGGTAAGTTGTTGTTTAATTTTGTTAATGCATTTTTAACATCAATGTATCATTCTTGGGAATTGTTCTTCATGAGGCTGCATCTTTTGGTTTTTAATTGATTCCTAGGTGCAACAGAATGTTCCCTTTCCTACTTTTCTGCTACCTGACCACGAGGTGGCACTGTGGTATAAAGCAATAAATAACATAAATACTCAAGTAGAAATAGTATTTTCTTTTGCTTTCCTTAAATATACCACATTTCCCTGCTGTAAAAGAAACCTCACCAAAGTGCTTTTTAAAACCAGAAGGGAAACTGAATGGTCATGACATTGACTAAAGAAATCCATAAACAACCATGAGTAAAGAATTACAAGCATAAAATAAATGCCTCAAGCAGACAAGCTCCTAGTTAAAAAAATGGTAAACAGAGATATTATTCAAAATCCTATTTCCAGATGAAGAACCAAGCATCCAACATATTTCACTACAGAACAAAAACTATAGCAGTGGCCAGGATCTATTTCAACAGCTGTAGCCATGACCTTTATCTTGTTTGTGTGCACAGAGCAGCAGATAAAAGTTTTAGAATTCCATTATCTTCACTAGTTGAGAATACTTATTTCATCCTAGGTGCCTGAGAACAGCCATATTTTGCAATCATCTGCTGCATTTCAAACCAGTATCCCCTTATTCTTGACTCTCAGGACTGTACAGAGATGCTGTTGCTATTACCATTAATCATCAGTGGACTCTTACATTTGAAATAGCTAAACTGGTTAAATGCAGTGCTAAAATCACTGCATATAGGTTAAGTGAAAACTTAAGCATACAAGTCTGTCCCCCATGAAACAGATTCATATAATGGAATTCTCCTATTTTATTTCTTTTGGCACAGTAAAGGCACAAGAAGGTGATTTTAGCGTGACAGCTTTCCCTTCTTCTGAGAGCTGATATTTACCATGTCAGAGCCAAATACAGAGGCTTTCTGGATCTTCTTTCTGACAGAAAGGACCAAAGCAAACTTCCTGCAGCTGCATTTTTTTTCTAGCCAGTGGTCTCCCACTTGATGTTTTCCCTTCCGCTAACCCTCAGTCCTCTGGACAAGGGATGGATTTAGGCAGGCATGGAGTGTAGTGGGAGGATGTGACTGGGAATAGGTGTTCTGAGCCCTGGAAGAAGAACCTGCTCCTGCTACACGCACTGCTGTTCAGCCTTTGAAGACATCCTAGTCACTGCAGAGTGCCCAAGGATCACTAATGGAATAGGGGAAATCCAGTGGAACCCCTTAGGCTCTGAAAAGATGGAGGCAGAAGAGTTTTGCTACAGACCCATGCTGGCATGATTCATCTTAGTCAGGAATCTCTAGTGGGGTGGCCAGAGTCATCACTGCAGCTGCAAGACAAGGCTGAAGCATCCAACAGTCTGCATTTCTGCCCTGCAAGTGAATTCAAGCCAATGAGGCACTTTCTGCCACAATATGTGGACAAACCTTAGCCTGCCCTCTGCCCTTTCAGCTGAATTTGAGCAGGGAGCTTTACCTTGCCTCATTGCAAATACATGGAAGATGGAGAGAGGAAGAAAGGAGGAACAAGAAAGAGAGAAGAGGGGAGGGAGCAAGGGAAGACATAGAGAAGGGAGGGAAAAAGAGAGACCAAGGAGAAAGAATAAATAAAAGAGGAGCCAAAGGAAGAAAGGGTCCAAAGAGAGAAAAAAGCCCAAGAGTGAGAGAGAAACCAGAGTAATACGCATCCAGGTTGTACATTCTTGTGCACACACATAAGGGGGTGTGATTAGGCCCTTACCCCTGCAGTCAGTTGCATAGCAGTCAATCTCTGGTGGTTCCTGGGCACTTTTACAAAATGCCAAAACTGCCCCTGGGTCCAAAAAAGTTGGAGACCCTGAGGTAAATGGTGTTGCAGCTAGAGGTACTTCCAGCCAGGAGAAACCAAGGCGGTAATGGCAAAGCAGCCTGTAGCTTCCTTCCCTGCATTTCCTGTTCTCAGAATGCTTTCCTTCCCAAATCAGGAGAACCAGGAGTCTCATGCAAGCGTGTTGTTTACTTCCTGGTGAGGGCAATTATGATGTTAGTCCTGCCTTTCTGACTGTTGCTTCTTACCCTTCTGCCCTTTTTCTTGCCTTACTTATGGAGCTGAACAAATGGCTCATAATGTGTTGAACCTATTTGATAGGTTGGGCATTACAAGGCATAAATAGCAAGTCAGTGGCCATTTTTACCCTACTTTGGAATTTGTAAGGATGAAGGATGATTTGAAATGCAAACATAATACTCTAACAATATGAGAGTGTACTCAAACTATATCTTCATGAATCAAAACTAGATGAGCTAAAATGCTCCTATGATTATTGTACCATGGCAAAGACAGATTATTTAGGACTTATTTAACTTCCACGATAATTTACAGGATGATGCTAAGTAAACAGGTGAGGCCAGGGTTGAGAAAAGGAAAAGTTCAGCTAAAACAGAAAGCAGGGAAATGTAATTAGCTGAAACTTGAACTAACCAACACTAGCTCAAGTATGAATTTGTGGTGTCAACAAAATCAGGATTAAGCCAGGGCTTCAATTGAATTTCATGCATGGGATATCCCCAGAAACCATGTGATGTGAAGCAGTAAAAATGATCAAAAGGTTAATTTCAATGTAAAAGTTTCAATGTGCTTAATTCCTGTTTGATGATGAAATCTTAAAATGGCTCTTGTGTGCCCATTCCATCTCCCTTGAATCTGTAGGCAACTCTTCAGAGTTCTCTATAAAAGAGCATAATTTAATCATATTGCTTTCACTTTGAATAATTTATGCTGCTGGCAACTTACAGGAATTTGTCTATTTTTGCATTTTCTTAGCATGTCTTATCATATTTCTCTGAGGCAATCTCGATAAATATTTATATCAAGCAAAAAAAAAATCAGCATGAAATATTAATCTGATCCAGCTTTAGAACTAGGCATTTTACATGACTCTTAGTTTTGACCTTGATGCCTTTGCATTTTGGCTTTGCTCAATTCAACTACTTAGAATTTAAAAGGGATTCAGTTTGGACTTGCTATATGACTCCATAGCAGACAAGTCCACATAGCTGAGCTATGAAGGTGAATGTTGGAAGGGAATGGCAGAAGCTTTAGTTGAACCTTGTGCACTTCATTTCAATGAGCCTTCAGAAGCGAATTTTTTTGTGATCTAGCTATGCAAATAGAGTGAAAAAGTCTAGTAACCCACTTTTAACAAATGCACATATATTATGTATTTGGATATCAGTACCTTAATGCAAAATGTGAAGCAAATGGAGAGCATTCAATGCTATTCAAAGCAATGGTCTTTCTGTATACGTAATTAGGTATGTGGCTGAGGCCAAATTTGCTTTTTTTAAATTAAAGATGTCGCTGGCCCTAATGAATGAATAGCTACAAGAGGATCATGTGAACCAGACACTTGGTTGATTTAGATCAGATTAGGTGCCCCAGATTAATAGCATTTCCACATAACTGCTAAGCAATTCAGACATTGAATAACTGTATAGTAACTCAGTTGCTATAAGTTAGAAGTTATTGCAAAACAGCATATATCTTTCATCCTTATTGCTATAGAATCCTGTTTGCAGTAAGCATGGATTATATTGATCAATATTATTTAATAGGCAATCATTTCTTCACATTTCAATAGTTTATGCTGAAGTAAACAAGGAAATTGATTTTTTTTAAAACTGTCTTTGAAGCAATTCGGTTTTTATTGTCTCATGGCTGTCTTACTAACTTTCTCATTATAATTCCTCATCTTCAGGAATGATGATGGTAATATTTACAATGCACATGATGCTTATAGAGTTATGATAGAAAGGTACATTCTTGTCACAGATAGAGATGTGAAATTTCTAGAAATGTTGAAGCCATGGGGGGGTGACTTTTTTGTGGGGGGGATCTGAAAATAAAATTTTTAGCACTTTTTACAAATTCAAAAGTCATGTTGCCTGGTGCTTTTGAGCTGTTATGGACTTCCGCCCCCATTATCCTCATGCAGCATAGCCACTGGTCAGGAATTCTGGGAGTTGTAGGTCAAACTTCTCTAGGGCACCAAGTTGGGGAAGACTACTTTGGAAACATACACACACACACACACACACACTTCTATTACATATAAACACTTGTTTGATAATGAGATTCTTAAAATTAAAACTATTAGAAAAGAAACTCACAAGAAATATGTATTTATTGTCTGAATAAACTATACTTTTAAATTTATTGTACCAAACACAATACTTTTATGAGCGAGCAAGCCATATATAATATATTTAGGTTCCTGTTTTATGTCTAAGTAGAGGGAACTTCAGCAAGGATTTGCTGAAACATCTGAATCATCCTAGAAGCCAGAGAGTAACAGGAAGAACTGAAGAATGATAAGTAATTTCTATATGTGAGGAAATTCAGGGAAATTGTTAAACGCATCCATAATGTGGGTGGAGTATAAGGAAATAAGGTCTGATGGAAAATCTTTTGAGACTTTTTTTAGCTAGGAAAGACTTGACTTACTTATTAGGAATTGTGAGTAACTGTACTTAATTTAAGGACCTTTAAGTAGTCACAGCTCATTAAATATCATGAGGGGTGACATTTTATTCTCATTTGTAAACAATTTCCATTAATAAATATCTTACTTTTTGTTCATTTTGAAAGGTTGTCTGGTGGTGCCATCAGTCCCATGCCTACCCCATCAGAACCAAGCTAATGAGTTTATTTTTGACAAAAGGTTTATTGTAGCAGTAGCAGGTCGAAGTTTTTTAGTTGAAGCAGCATTGCCTAGTGGTGAGGTTTAATTGGGAACTTTATTAAAAACTGTAGTATTGAGTTCCATAGACCCAAGTCTCAAAGTTATCTTTAAAATGCCCTTTTTCTTCCATATGGTAACTCTAAGCACATGCCAACTATGAGATGAATCATCCTAACAGTGTAGTCCTGTGGCCTCTAGACACAGTCTGGGTGGCCAAAGGATTTTTAGCAGCCCACTTGCAACATTAGAATATGCTGCAAGGTGAAAGCTGGGACTCCATACTCAGGGAATCCATGTCCAACACTCCTGCAGCCAGCGGAGAAAGAACCCACTGGCAACCTCAGAGGTGGGACTTTGAGGGCAAGGACGGGAGGAGAAAGGTACTATCATGATACAAAGTGTATGGCAGAATCAATGAAAGCGGACTTAGGGAACCTGTGGCTGTTCAAATATTGTTGAACTCCTGCTCCTATCATCCTGGCCATTATATCTAAGGGCACAACCCTTTCTGGTTCCACCCATTAGACCGAAGTCTCTGATCCTGGAGGTGTCTGAGTAGCCAGACCCCACTTGACTGGTTATCTGCATGTCAGGAGGAACAATGGAAACAAGTTTTGCCTTTCTGTTCTCCTTGCTTTACATTTCCCTCTAGGGGGCCTCTGAGACTGGAAAGGTTTTGCATATCCTAACTTTTTCCTCCCCAACCACTGGAATGTCTCTGCTTTGACTTCTACAAATTTCTCCGAGGCTGCTCTCTCAGGACTATGGTGCATTCCACAGCCACTGTGAAGGGCAAGGCGGAAGGATCTTGGAGCCCTTCTCTCAGAATTGTACAGGTGTCTATGACTTTGGGAGAGGATACCAGATTGCACCCTAACTTGTGTCTAAGTCCAGCTGAAATCAATGAATTTCAGCTGGAGTTAAGTTGCTCTGAATCCTTTGCTGTCTTCAAGGCATCACTAGCATATTCTTACTCCCTTTAAGGAAGTGGTCTTCAGCGTTAATGAAAATTACTTTTTATATTTGGTTTTGCTCATCTGTGTGCTTTATTGATACAATACAATATCAGTATTCCAGAACTAGGATATTACTAAAGCAAAGAAATAATCAGATTAGCTTTTCTCAGTGTTGCCCTAGCATTAAAACTTGTCCATGTTTTCATTTGGGCAGAGTGACAAAAAAGCCGAAGTTCTCAACCCAATGGTCAATGGTGTGCTATTAGAGGTAAGTTTACAGCCCCTTTACATTAGGAACCACTTGGCTATTATTGCCAAATGAAGGTATGTGAGCATTTATTTCCCCCATGAAAACCAATATAGTGCAACAGATGTAACTGTAATTATACACCATTTCATATGCAACCTCATTTCATGTCTTAATTTGTTTTTTGCAAGAGATTAGCAATAGCAGTCTAGCTATATTTTGTAAGGTTTTTTAGTAACATTTTTAAGGAGGAAGTGAAAAGCCTCACCTTACCTTATGTTATTGACTTGGCCAAATGACTTTCAGTTACTCTTTCTTGCTTGTCACACAATGTCTAGGAACAGACCCCAATAATGTTCCCAATAAGCAAAGATAGTTTTTCCTTTATCTGAACAATTATCTTAAGCCTTTTAACTTAGAAATGCTAACTATACTTGCTGTCCTTTCATGGTTGTGGACATCCTGGTAATTTCAATTGAGTTTTCGTGTTGGAAAAGCGTGCAGTAGAGTTTAAGTCTCGCTCAGATTAGTCTCAGTACTCCTCTTCCTGTGATATGGGCAAAGTTATATTGACTTACCTTGTAGAATTGTGCTAAGAATTACAAGAAGATAATAAGTGCTTTGAGCACCTGAAAGCAATATACAAATACTAAGCTAATATCAGGGTTATATGAGCTTACCAAGCCGTGAAATTTGATAGTCTTCATGAACATAGTATTGATTATTCAGTCTATTGCAGTAAACCTCAGTGTTTCTTTCAGCAAGCATAAAATATATTGGTTTCACAAACACACGCACATGCATGTTGAAACATCTGAGCACATATGTCCAGCACTCTTGTACTAATCTGATTGCCTAGTCACATGTGCATGTTTGAAAAACATCAGCAAATGCTGCATTTCTTGAAGTGATTCCAGTCTTTGGTGTTGTCCCTCATTCAGAAGCAGGTTCCAGTGATTTCAAGATATGTGGGACTGAAGAGTCAATGATGTATGCTACATGCTACTTTATTAACACATTTTCTTTGTTCATCAGGGCTGTAACAGCACCACTTACATCCAAGATGCTTTCCAGTTATTGCTTCCAGTTCTCCAGGTCTCCCATATCCAGACAACTTGTTTGAAAGTACAGCAGTGACCACCTTGCATGAGCCTATTCTCTTGGTTGCGTGCGAAATTCAAAAATATGTCCAATGCCAATAGGCTATCAAAGAGTCTTTTAAGGGACACTAAATGCAATTTTGCACATACGATACTGAATAACACTTTTCTATTTAGTTAACTATTTAAACACATTATTCTATTATAGGGGGAGGATTCATAATTCTTGCATCATATGGTAAAACATGTCTAGGTCAGTTTCATTGATTGACATTGGTTTTGGCCATTGTTGTACTAAATAACATGCATCCCATTCTGAAACATTTGCCTATATGTCTACATTGCCAAAGTGAAATCCATTGCAGTAAAAGCAGTCTGGAACATTTAATTATGATTTGGTACTCTCCAAAGTGAGGATTTTCTTGTCACTCCAAGTCTGAGGAATGGGCAGCCAGTAAAGCCAGACCATCAAAAAAATGGACCTCTTTGTGACTGAAGTGCCAGATCCTGTCTAAACTTGGAAGCTAAGCAGAGTCAGCCCTGGTTAGAATCTGGATGGGTGACTTGAGTGTATGATTATTGTTGGAAACTGCCCAGAGAGCTTTGGCTATGGGCAGTATAGAAATGTGGTGGTGGTGGTGAAGGAAGGAAAGGAGATTGGATCATATCCTTATCAGGAGATTGGATCATATCCTTATCATATCCGAGTGGCACAGTCCACCTAGCCCTAGCTTGCTTCAGGTTTTTGCTGTGGGAAACATGGGTGCAACTCCCATGTTTGCTGCCTGAAATGTGATGTTAGCGTCATGTTCCTTGCCAATGAGTATCTTGCCAAACCAATACATGATTTAGGGTAGAAATGCTATTTTCAGTTTAGGGAAAAATTACTTGCAAGCATCATATACTACTTTGCCTGCCATTAATCTCTTTGAATAATGAGCTGTTGGTTTGTTAAAATGCTGTACGTGAAAACACTACAAGCAGGATTTTGCAAAACATCCATTATATTAGGCATATTCCAGGAAATAATCCCCTTTGGTTTTTAGAAGCTCATCTAGGTAGAATGCACAGAGTTAATCCTGTGAGAGAACGACTAGAAGGAATGATGAAAATGGATTGCCTTAACAGAGGTGATCTTTTAACTAAAGGTTGTGCAGGAATATGTTGTAAGCCTTGGGGGATATTTTAAAGAGATGGTAGGAGAATCATTTAAAACAGTAGATTGCTTATTTGAAGCAGCCCTTAGCTGCTGGTTTTGCCAGAAAGCTTAAATTATGCATGTAGTGGGGTAAAGCTTTGTCCTTCAGGAAATGAGTAAGAAAGAAGCTACTAAGTGAAACATGGAGCAAACTGTTCCCATTTGATGCCTGCTTTCATATCACCCTTTGTGAAGCTATATGTGCTGGCAGTGTTTATCTAATGAAAATCAACTAGCTAATTTAAAAGTTTTGTCAGTCTATAGTTGTCTGAAAAATAAAATTCCTGAAATCCACCAATGCAAAACTAAATTATTTAGGTTGCATTCCCGTATAAACTGTTATATAGAACAGGACTCTTTGGGACTTACTTCTGGGCCGTTCTGCAAAGAATTGTGCTGTAAATCATAAACCATTGAATTAGCACTGGTTTTGTCAGACTTCAGCATACCTTCTTCAGTTTCTGTAATGTTCACTTTTAGAACGATGTATCGGAGATCAGAGGTGCCCAAAGACAAAGAGCCAAAGAAATGTCTGGTAGGATCATATGTTCCTTCCACATCCCTCCTTTCATACATGAATTTCATCTGCAAGCCCATCATTTACCACCCAGCTCAGCATTATGTGTGACCATTGCCAATCCCAATTGAATTAACTCACAGGTGCCTCCTAAATTGAGTATAAGCATTAATTGTAATCAAGAATCTCAAATGGACTTTAGAAGCACCTTTGGGTTAGTTTAACTTGTGTTGGTGACAGTTCCATAAAACAGTGAATCCAGGTAGAAGAGATGGTAGGAAGGTGCATGTAGTCCTATAGCAAACTTGGGAAGATAGGAAGTATCCTATACACTGGCCAAGCTGATGTCTATGTTACAGGGGTTCCTTATCCATTACAGCTTTTATTTTGAGCTTTGTGGAAACTATAGATAAGGAAGGAGCCCCACTGACAGGAGTCACCAGCTTCCCAGGCCTACACCAGGTCAGATCATTGGCTCATTTAGCTCAGTATTGTTGACACTAAATGGCAGCTGATCTCCAGCATTTCAGGACTGAATTTTTCCAGCACAGCCTGGAGATTCTGGGAATTCAGCTTGGGACTTGGTGCATATAAAGCATGGGCTCTGTCACACTGTCACATCCTAAGGCTTAACCCCTATTTTTTTTAATGTATGGACTAGACCAAAGCTATCATATGGATAATATGCATATAATTTTGTATGCAGAACATTTTAAAATGGATTTTAAAAATTCCATTTATCTACATAGTTGTGAATTCTGTCCATAGTTTGTGGGAATAATATTTCTTCTCTCTCACATATGCATAGTTTATTCTTTGTAATAATGTAGTTTTTGTAATGATTTGTAGCTTCTGCTAACTCATGAATACTGAAGGACGTGCTCCAGTAAGATAATGCTGAAATACAAGACTTGCTTATTTTTCATGTGTTCTTAAGTTTTCATCCTAAAAAATAGCATTTTTTACTTTCTTTTGTACTAACATTTTATTTTATATCTCACTCTTGCTATTTAGAAGATTCAGAACTGCCTACACCATGTTAGAATATCTTCCATTAGACACTTCCCCAGTGGAACCCCCTTTAAAATTAATGGGTGCAAGGAAGTGCTCTTGCACAACTTCCATTCATTTTTATGAAGATGCTGCCAGGGAGTATCCCAGGAAATTACAGCCTCCTAGAGGTTGACAAAGGACTAAGTTTGCATAATCCAACTAAGCTACCATGGAAATTGTACCTGCGACAATTCACACCTTAAATATGGCACTGTGCCCATGATGATTTATCTAAATTGTGGTTCATGCTGGGCATGATTTGCATAATCCCCACCCAGATGAAGCTTGTTGTGTCATACCATCCCTGCTGTCATGATGTGTTGGAGGGGGAAACAACCTTTCAGTAAAACACGGGTTGTTGTACATTTGTTGTCCTTCAACAAACCATGCTCCCCTAGTTCACATGCCATATTGTTAGTTACTTTCTTTGTGCTAATTAGTCCAGTATAGGGGGCCAGGAAGTACTGAAGTAATAAATGATTGCAGCTCAACTGAGCCACATGTTAGATGTGAATGAGTTGCACAACAGAAAACCATTTATAGACCTACTTTCTGTCTAAATTTGCATAGGATTGCACCTTTACTTGAGTACATTTGAAGAGAAAAATTCTGGAGTAAGTAAATGATGCCAGTAATAGAAAAGAGAGGAAGAGGTCCACTCAAATTTGCACAAGCCATGATTGGAGAAGGAATTAGTTACAGAATAAACCAAATCCAGGAACTCAAGATCCAGTATAGGTGGGAAGAAGAATAATTTCATGCTTAAATAAAGCATGAACAATTTTGCTGCTCATTCTGAGTAACCCCATCAATTTCAGGAATCTATTTGATAAGCCACACTTAGGTTTAGTATATGTGTTTCACAAATGTTATAAAGATGATTCAACTCGCTGCTTTTCTTTATGTTTTGCTTGATTCAAATATGAAGCCTCTCCTTCATGTCTTAAGCCTGCCATGACTAAACCACAGGCAATTTATAAAAAGTACTGAAAAAAAGAAAAAAGAAATTATTTTGGAAAAAAGAATCACTACTTACCCTTAACCCACTGAAACTGACAAGCTGTTTTAAATGGTTAAACTGTTCTAATCGTAATAAAAATTATTGGAAAAATACAGTTTGTTCTTTCTTCCCAACACCCCCTCCGCCCACACACACATGCAGGCACTTTTATTCAATATACTTTCTAGGTGAAGCTTCAGTAGCCATTTCAGTGAATACCAATGGCATTAGAATCTTTGGCACGTGAAGGACCAAAGTAAAACATGTGACTCAGCCAGATAAACATTGCCTACCAACCTTGTATATTCAGAGTTCAATAAACCTCCTATTTTATTAAAAGCTCAATTTAATCTGTTTCTTGTTTGTTGCCTTCCTGGGGCTACAAAAACAGACTGTCCAGCTTGCTGGCAGGCACCCATATGTGACTGATGAAATGTGTTCAGCTTGGTTGGCCACAAGCTGTGCAGACCTGTTAAAGATGATTCGTTTTCAAGATTTATACCCTACCCTATGATCCAAAGATCCTCAAATTGTCTTACAGTAATGGTAGAAATAAAAAAACTCCCATAGTTCCACAAGTAACTCAGCAGCACTTAATCTTCTGGCTTATGGAAGGGGCCCAGTTCTGCTGTCCCTCAGTCCCAGAGCAACTAGCATTTGGAGCAAGTGTATTTTCTGACAGGGAAGCAAATTTCCCTGTCTGGCTGGTCTTCCTACGAGATGGGCAAAACCTCAAACTCCCAGTGGCCCTTAGACTAGGGAAAAGAGGAATTCTACATCTTTCACAGATCAGGTACATGGAGAATATTGGTGCTTTTTGGGTGTACTTACTGTTCAGTGAGGTGGCTGAGAGTTCTTTCTGTTCCCCACTTTCTAAAAACTTTTAAGTATGTATTTTTTTAAATCAACAACAACCATTGCTCCAAGCAGCTGCTACAGTTTAAGTTGTGACCAGAATGTTCCATCTTTCATCATCTTTTATCTAGCATCATTCCTAGGGTTATATTGGCCACATTTTAAACAGAATACCTGGTTTGTTAAGGACAACCAAGCCACTGCTTGAAGAGGCAGCAACTTTTAAGTTAAAAGAGAAAATAATTTAGCCAATGTGTCAAAAGTCCTCCAGTCCCCGAAATGCACCAAACCTACTTAGCAAAATGTCTTAGACCTCTTAAACAGCAGAGCATTACACACTTACCTGAGTGTAAGTCCTAAGTAAACAGATGTTGCATATGTTGCTTGTGTAACCTTGAGAAGTTACTACTACTACTTCACCATACAATGGTGTGCTGTAAGATTAGCCATGAAGCATTCCATTTTAATTTTGATGGCAGTCTGCTCTACTGCTCTCAAAGTAATATAAAAGCTAGAAAAGGACTTGAGAACCTTTTTACAATAATCTCTCCACATGTCTTAATAAGAGACTGTCAAAAATTCAGCCTCCTTTGAAGTTGCTGTAATCTAGCTGTCAAATAGGGAAGGAACTGGGGCCAGAAATGATTTATTTCTGCTACTGTGAACTTCAAAACAATTAAACCACACTTCATTTGGAGTTATCTAAATACAGGAATTGATTCAGAGTTGGTCATACTTAACAATAGACCACTGAAATCAATTAGGTCTAAGTTAATCATTTACAGAGATTTCATCGAAGCATAACTAATAGCAAAATCCTATGGAAAATTTAGGAAAAAAGTATATAGGTCCCATAGCTAGCCCAGACATGCTAGGAGTTACAGACCTTTTTTCTGTCTAAACTTGCATAGTACTGTATGCTAAGCCCATTTCAAACTCATGGTGTTTCATAAGTGCCTCGGCATAATCTCTTACAGATCTTAAATAGATTCTAGGTTTATTTATTAGACTTGCACATAAATGTACAATTCAAATATTAATTTTTAAAAAGATCCAGGTAAAGAACAGACTTGCAGGGAAGAAAATATATTTAGTCTGATGACAAACTAATAAAACAGATACTGTGATGGAACTGCATAGCATTGCTCAAAATAAGTAAGAGATAACATCTATTTGTAGCTGCTCCTGAAAGCAATGTTTCTTCAGTAGAATAAAATATAACCTGAGCGTGAAAAGAAACCAACATACAACACATTCAGAAAACTCTCCTATACATGGATATTCAGAATTGAGTTCAGTGGGGCTTAATCCCAAGTAAGTGTGCACAGAATTTCAGCCTAAAAGAAATAAAGAACAAGGGACAAAGAAAGGGTGGTTTGATGGTCTGAGGTAAATGTATAAATGTATCTTTGGACAGGAAAAAAGGCCTACGGCCCTTAATATTCCAATGACAGGAGTTTTAAAATATTTTCTGTATAAATATGCATAGCATTACATCCTGAGCTGAACATGCCTACTTTTTGTGGCATCTACTCAAGAGTTTATATCCCACAGCTCTTGAAATGTACAAAAAGCACAGCATTCAGAGCTTGTCTCAGATTTCAACTTCAGCCTAGCAGCATTTATTTCTTTAAAACAGTCTTTATCACAGTTAAATCCAAATTCACTATATCAGCTTTAGTGGAGCTATAAGAGCAATCCAGACAGTAATATGAAAAGTTCTATGTACTCAGAAGGCCTCTGGACAACTCCTAGGCTGCACAGCAAACTCTTTTTGGAATGTAGTTGAGCTTTGAAATAAGGCCAAGTCAAGAAGCATGGTTGGGCATTCCCTGTTGCCCCAAGGCTGACAAAAGGGTATGCCACTGTCATCTGAATTATTTCTTTGCATATAGCACCTCAAAAGTCCAGAGGAACCATGATAAAATTCTTGGTCTGCTCCTCCTAGGTTAGGCACTCCCTGAAGCTGCCTTTCCCAAGTATCCCCATGGAATATGAACCAGCATTATAGTTGGCTGTTCATCCCCCCACCAAAAAAAGTCCATCAAAAATCCTGATGAGTATACATAACATCCTTAGCTGTATATAAAATAACCTTTGAATTTGTGGCATGTACTAAAATATATGCAGGGCATTCAAATAAAGAAACATGCGCGTGATCAGTAATTTCCCCCTACTGTCTTCAGAAGAAAATTGAAAATGCAGAAACCACAGATTCAAACTTGTCTATTTTTTTAAATGACTATGTCAATTTAGACTAACACATGTTTAAAAAAAATAAGTGTTCACAGCGCTTATCAAATTTGAACTGCTGGGCATGGCATATAGCAATGAGAGAAGCAATTTCCAAAGCTTCTGGGGGGAAAGACATATAAATGGATGGGACTGACATTATGAAGTATTAACAGGATGCTAAATTGCTGCATATCATATTTGCAATGGGCAGTTTACAATCTGTTCATCCTGATGGATTTAGCACAAGGGAGTCTGAAGCCCTGGCTTGGCAATTTCTTTCCGCTCTTAGTAATTTATGGTGAAACTGTACCCACAAATAATGTGTCAGCACAGAATGAATTTGAGACCCAGCTCTGCCCAAACAGCTCCATTATGTTCTCAGGAGCAGTAATGAATGGGAAGTAAGGAAAAGTTGCAGTAGAGATAATGAGTCTGAATACTAATGACTTGTGCTTGTGCAAAAATAGGATTGCAATTCATCAGGTATTACCCATCCATTTGGTTCCTCTAGTGAGTGAAAGAAAGCAAGCAAGCTTGTGCTGTATAGGCCCAAATCAAGGATAATTCTACAGTTTGCTGTAACCCTTTAACGCCTGCTTGCAGAAATGTAAATGGAACAACTCCCATTGGCTCCAATCCAGGAATTTCAGATACAGCAACAAATGTTCCAGAAGAGAATGATAGTACTGATAACCTAATGAAGGGAAGAGCTGACTTTTCCCCTGGAAGATATTATCAAGGCAATGCCCAATACAAAACAAAAACCTGTTTCTGTGTATGAAATGTCCTTGATAAACCAGAGCAGATGAGGTGATGCACAGCTCTAAATCTGAGTCATGGTGACAATCTTCTACTTCTTTTGCAATTATATAGGAAGTATGAGTTGGGCTGGCCTTCCCCTGCTGCCCTCTAGATGTATTGAAATAGAATGCCTCCCCGCCCCGCCCTCTGCCCACATTGTCAATGTGCTCTAGGGCTAATACAGGTTGTAATCCAAAACATCTGGAGGGGAGTTTGGTACAGGATTAGGTGATTCACAGCTTTGGTCCATGTAGCTCAGTACCAGATTAGAACTTCATTGGCTCCAACCAGTATAGTCCAACGTATCTGGAGGGCACCAGGTTAGAGAAGCCATCTTTACCCTGATGGTCACCAGTTTTCAAGGCTTTGGTACAAGCACGTTTCCAAGCTGTACCTGGAGAAGGCAGAGTTTGAATTTAGGGCCTTCTGCATGTTAAGCACATGCCCAGGTTTCACCATTGTGCTGCAACTCTTCCATGAAATTCCTTTAAACGAGAGATGTTCATCAAGATCCAGCCATTAACAAACTGTAGGTTACTTCAAATGTCCATTAGTTGATTCCTCAGGACTTGATGACCAGCAGTGGTTTGAACTGATCCCATTCAAAAGCAATGTTTTTAAAGGGACATGGGTTTTGTGACATGTTTGTAATGGCTCTTCCACAAATGGAACCCAAGTGGTAAACATGCACATTGAAACAGGTTGGAATATTGCTAAATTTGTAGTTCAAAGAGAATCAAATCAGGTAAGCCGCTATTAATTTCAGTGACTGCAACCCAATTAGGGATGTGTGGGGGATCTGATGGAGGAGCACAAATCTGATGAAAATTGTAAGGAATTGAAAAGATTGTACTCCCTTTTATAAAAATTGTTGGTGCAACCACCCTTAGGATGTTATGTTCAGTTCTAGTAACCGCAGCTGAAAAAGAAAATTATTGAACTGGCAAAAGTACAGAGAAGGCAACAAAAATGATCATGGAACTGGAGCAATTCCCCTGTGAGAGATGGTTACAACAAGGATTGTTTAGCTTAGGAAAAGGGCGAATAAGGGGAGACATGATAGGGATGTTTAAAATTATGCATGAAGTGGAAAAAATGGAAGGGGATACATTTTTTGCCCTCTCCCATAGTACTAAATGGGATCAACCCATACAGCTGATTGGTGGGAAAAGTTGGACAGCTAAAGGGAAATATGTCTTCATACAGTACATAACTAAATTATGGAATTCACTGCCCATGGAAGTGGTTATGGCCACCAATTTGAATGGTTTTAACAGGAGTTGGAGAAATTCATGGAACAGGAGGCTATCAAGGGCTACTAAACTTTTTGGCTATGTGCTATATCCATTATGCCTGCACACAGCAGTTAATTGAAGACATTGGATGGGGGACTATTCATTCTGCCTCCCCCTTAGGCAGAGTGTATCCTTTCTGCACACAGATGGCTTTCCACCATGTAAATAGAGTGCTGGACTGGATGGACCATTTGTCTGATCCATCATGGCTTTTCTTAGGTTCTTATGATGGATTTCAAAAATTCAGTCCACCAGATTCTGACTTACTAGTTCTGTGCTTGCACCAACTCTCTATGGTGCAAGTTGTGTCAGCTTCTGTATTTCCATCTCTACCGTAATTTGTGCATTTTTAATCATGTACTACAGACCTGCTTCTGGTGGGGGTGAAAGCTACTAGAACTAGGGTTATGTGAAGGACCAAATTAGAGCTTGCCCAAGTTTTCCAAATCCCAACTTGAAGCTCATTCCAAATTGAATTCATATAAGATTGTGAGCTTTGCTTTGTTTTCATATAAATGTTCATGTGTGTTTTGTGCATTTTTCCAAATGTACACATCAATTCTGTGCACCTTTAAAATCAATGCATTCCCCCAATGATTACACTTCATTTGTGTCCATTTTTCAAATGCATGCAAGCATTTTGTCCATTTTTAATCTCCAAACTGCATTCCAAGCTTAGAAATGTAGACTTAAACTATTATTGTGTCCAAACTCATGTCTAATCCAGAAAATGCAAAGTGGGTAAGTTCCTCTTTGTGGGTAAGAACAATTGAAATGAATTTGTCCATCCCTAACTAGAATGGGTTTGTTGTTATGGATCAGTGCAGCTGCCTATATTTTTGAACTCTAATGCAGGTGTGGTTACAGGGACTTGTGTTGAGTGCCTAACACTACACCGCTTGCTTTGACCAGTCACAATGGAATATCCAGTGCTTCAGAAAAACATACAAGAAACAGAACAACCTTATACATTCTGAAGTAGGGATGCCTTACATTTTCTTATTAAACAAATTTATAACTACTGACATTCAGAGAATGGGAACATTGACCCATACCTGGAGAAAATTAGTCCTGCTTTAAGTCCAACTGAAATCAATGGGAAGAATCAGTTCTGATGCATTTTAGTCCCATTACTTTCAATGGGACTTAAGCATGAGTGATTTGGACCACACTTTGAACAGTCTGTCATCTTGGTCTGGATCATTTCATGAACCTTTCTTGTACAGATTTATCTACTCCTGCTTTTATCCATAACCCTCACTGCTGTGAAATAAGAAAGGCAATGTATCAAGACGCTGCTGAAAACACACAAATCAACACTGGATCCTTTGTAATGGTGAGTCTTTCTCCAAACTATAAGAATGATTTATGTCTGCTTGTTTGTACATTTCAGGCTGTTTGAAAAGGTGATCATATGCAGCACTTCACAAGCCGTACGCAGCATGCCTACCAAACCCCATATGGAAATTATTTTTGCATGTGGATCTGGGTGCTTATCTCAACTTCCCCAGAGAAAGGTCACTGTAAATTATTTTGCCTCTCTTCGACAGATGCTGACGGTGGTTATCAAACATTTAGAAGGGCACTTGGCAATCTGTGACTCTAAAAGCCAAATGGCAATGTTGGGCATCATTTATTTATGACCAAATCCATAATTATATCCCACATCAGGCCATCAGGGCACAGCATAACTTTTCTGGTCTGACATTAAGAAAATAGGCATGCAACCAGTTTCTCAGCAATGCCATCATGATGCTCTATGGAAGGACCAGATGCAGACTGCATTCTGTGCCAAGCATGCGTTGCAGACAGGAGCTTTAGGCCAATGGAAAAGGTTGCACGTGCAGAGGCCAAACTGACTGACTGACACATCCAATTTTACATTGCTTGTAAAAGTAATGCTTCACTGCATACTGCTAGGATTATATATAATGCACAGCACACTACCAATCCCCCCAGAGTCTGACATTTTATTGTTCCACATCAAAAATGACTCCAGCTTCAAAAGCATATTTCTCTCTGTGTTTATTCCTTCTCATCATTTGTACCTATTAAATTTAATTCCACTGTAATACAGGTCATAGCAGGGACCTCACTGTACTCCAGCTTTCCTTATCTGGTGCCTGATATTGATTTGCAAGGAATAACCCACAGAGCTAGTACAGGTTGGTTCACTGGTAACAGCTTGCCTGGAGTGTGATGAAGGATGGCTTTACAGTCCAATCTTTGCATGTTCACTTGGAATCAGGTTCCACAGAATTGAATGGGGCTTACTCAAGTCTTTTTCTCTGTCTAAACCTGCATGGGATTGCATCCTTACTCTGCCTCCAACTTGTGGTAGAATTTAATAATTGGAGCAACAGATCTTTCCTGATGTTAGTGCTTAGCCTTTAGTAAAGGAGAGCAGAACCTGGAGTCTAGCATGTTCATATATTGTTTCTGAACATGAAGATGGAAGCTCATGACTATCACATCTAGCAGTCAACAGGACCGCTAGCCCTCCATGAATGTACTAAAAAGGTAAAGGTTTCCCCTTGACATTAAGTCCAGTCATGCCTGACTCTAGGGGGCGGTGCTCATCTCCGTTTCCTAGCCGAGGGAGCCAGCGTTTGTCCACAGACAGTCTCCGTGGTCATGTGGCTGGTATGACTAAACACCGAAGTGCACGGAACACTGTTACCTGCCCACCAAAGTGGTACCCTTTTATCTACTTGCATTTGCATGCTTTCGAACTGCAAAGTTGGCAGGAGCTGGGGCGGAGCAACGGGAACTCACCCCGTTGTGCAGATTCAAACTGGCAACCTTTTGATCAACCAGCCCAGCAGCACAGTGGTTTAAACCACTGCGCCACCTGCAGTCCCATGAATGTACTAAATGCTTTCAAAAATGCTAAGCAATCCATGTGCCCTCAGAACACCTCATAATGTAATATGTGAAACACAAATAATTCCTTCAGATGTTCTGAGGCACAATACCTCTAGGATCTAGATGTTATCTCTGTAGTGGCTTGGACTAACTTTTTATCCAGTCTACATCGGAGAACAGCTGAAGTTATCTCTCGTTACATTTTGTGTTTGTGCCCTTGGATTATATGTTGCATTTCAAGATACCCTCTACCATCTTAGCAAGGTTATAGATTGTAATGCTACTTGAATCATGATTCTGTTATTGTATTTTGCTTCATTTGCATCTCTATCATGCCATTCCATTTCAAGTCTTCCAGAGCAGTTCACAATGTGAATCATAAAAAGGATATCATAAACATTTAAAACCAATATTTGAATTTTTAATTAACAATTCAGTGTAAAAGCAGCTGGCACTTTCAAAGTAGCCATTCCTTATGTTCCAAACACCTTCCAAAAGAGGAAGGTCTTAACTAATCCAGAGGTCTGGCCTTCTACTGCAGGACTGGCCCAAGGCATTTTGCTGCCTGAAATCAAGGACAAGATGGTGACTCCTCCACAAAGAAGCTAGTTGGATTGGCAGCTGGATCTTAACTTCAGCACTGGTGATAGGCAGTGTCTTCCATTGCATTTGAGGGGACACACAATAGGCTGCACAGCACACACATTTGTGTCCTCAACAGAGGAAAACAACTGGGAGGGGGTCTCAAGAGACATGACCAAGAGGCATGACCAGCATTCCCACAGCATGTATTGCCTGAAGAAGGTGACTCACTCTGATTGTTCAACAGAAAAGAAGCTCCACGGGGAGTGGAGTCACCACTGAAAAGGCCCTTCTCTTTGTAGGTAAGATACAACCACTAATGGGAAAGTTGTCTGAAACTAGGCTTCTCCAGAAGATCTCAGAGTACAGAGAGCTTTTTGTGGGGCAAAACACTCTTTCATATATCCTGAATTCAGACTACTAGCATTTGTAATCTTAAAAACAACATCTTGTGTTGACCTGGTAAGCTTAACTGGTAACAAATGAAGCTTTCTTAACTCTGGTGCTGTGTTCTCTGGAGTGTGCTTCTCTGCTCTTTCCAGATGGCAAGGCCCTTAAAGACAGCATTATGCCCCCAAATTAATGGAACAGAATTTCATTTCGTAACTTTTTTTCCCACATTAATAAAAATTTAATTCATATGCATATCTGCTAGCAACAATAAAATACAACTGCTTCAACCATTTGGTATTTATCTGATCAGCAGGTGACACTCATAGAAACAGAAATTTGTGGAAATTATTCACCTAAGCATAATTCCACCATGGATAATTATTGATTAAAACAAACAAAAGCTAATGGAGACTGCAAACACCAGGAGCAACAGGAACAAATCTCCATATAGATTAACTTTAAACAAACAAACATACTCTCTAGTAAATAACACTGAATGGTGAGTTTTCCACTAGTCTACATGAGTGTGAAACATTCTTTAGTCATAAGAAAATTTTCTTTGTCTGTAGCTAAAACACATCTAGGTCAACAGCCTTTCCAGGTAATTTGGACAGTTCTTTGGTGTATCAGTTCATCCACACACTGAGAAATGCAACAAAAAGGTGTCTTCCAGCAGTCTTCAGAGGAACACTGGTTGCAACCCGGAGAGAAAGCACTTCTAGTGCAATCTACCTGGTCCCCCAGAGTAGCTCACTTGGCACCTGTGCCAGCTACTGTACTTGTGCTATTGACGTTCCAGGTAAAGACTTTCTTAATCTCCCAAGTCTTTTAGAGCATAATTCTACACATGTTTACACTGGAAAAAAATCCTACATTTCCCAGACAGCATGCTGAAAGTCATAGATTTTTTTTCTGCCTAATCATACATAGGATTGCACAATTAATAAATTTCTATTCTTGTTCTATTTTTAATGATGGTATAGAGAGCCCCTGTTACTGTTTTGACCAGATTTTTATATTTTATGTTCTCTGATGTTTTTACCATTTTTATTACTGTATTAGTATTTTTAAATTATCATTTTTGCTTATAATAATGTTGCTGTTGGGAACTTTTAGGAGCTAAAAGTGCAAGTTGAAAACACATTTGACACATTTTGGCAGTTTTCCTCAACTTGGTGCTCTTCACATGTTTGGAACATCAATGTTCCCCCTTTCCAGCCAGCCATTGGGACAATGGGAGTTACATACATTCTCTCTGCTTGATATGCCAGGAGTCTCAGACCTGAAGCCCTCAAAGAGGCGAAATGCAGGCTGCTTCTACACAGGCTGGTCCTCCCTGTAAAGCAAGTGAATGACAGCCTCAAGCTGCAGATGCCAATGGCAGCAGCCTTCCACCATGCTCTGAAACCCTTAATAAACCTATTCAGCACACTCTAAATAAGTAGTTTTCAAGGTTTCCACAGCTGGGGACCAGCGAAAACAGGGAAACCACCTCAGGGGTCGCTGAGGCAAAAACAAAAACCACCAAACACATAACACAGTGTTCTGTGTATTAGTTTCCAAACACAATACCTTAAAAAGGGGAAATCCTCTAAAACAGCCAGAAACCAAGCAACAACAAATGCCAACAAAAGAACAGAATACCAAAATCAGCATGGCATGGCTCCCAGGTGGCTCCTGCTGAGCCATCTCTCCCCTCCCTGGCCCCTGTGGCAGCACCAGCACATTTCCTGTGAATGTGATGCCAACTAAGGAAGAGGTGGTGGAGCACAGCCAGCCCCCACGCCAGTCTGTGGTGAGCTAGATGCGTGCCCCCCAGCACCAGTCCCCAGACCAATGCTTGAAAACCACTGTTCTAAACTACTCTACTGGCAACGGGTACAGTGGAAGATGCTGTCCCATCGTCAGTCTTGGAGTAATAAAATGTGCATAGTGGGCTGGGAAAGGACTTCCATCCTTGCTTTAGGCAGTTAAATGTCTAGGACCAGCCCTTCTCCTAGGTGAGTTCAAAGTTCTCCTCATCATCAGGGTCAGGTGACAGCAGTGGGCCAACCTGCTGTTACAGACAACTCTCAGATCTACTGTGTTCCCTCAGGTTGGCTTTAGTTTGGTCTATGTGATACCTGACTGCAACCTGACAATGGATGTTTGCCTCTCTTTGCCCCAAGCATCTGTTAGAGTTCCTGGAATGCTATCCCAAGAAAAAGTAACATCATTCCTTCAAAATAAAAAACAGAAACAAAACCCGTGCATGCTGGATGTCCTCGCCATATATATCACACCGGAAAATAAACATTTTCTCATTAGTGAGACAATTTGCAAATCCTACCCTGCCTTGTGCCACCTGAGAGCTCACCTCTCGTCAAAAATCATTTTCTGCAAGATGCAGGCAGGGCTACTACTTTCTAGAAAGAAAATACTGCCAGAGATTTGTGCTCCAGTGTTTCAGCGGCCCAGAAGGTTTAACAGACTAAAAGATTAGTCTGTCGATCAGTCTTACTGCCCAGCAACAACACAAATCTGTATTTTCTTTTCATCCAGCTGCTCATGGAAAAACATCTTCATGTTAATTATCCTCACTGCCTTGACCAGAAGACAGATAGAAGATGTTTTGCAGATGACCCACATGTTTACATTTGTCCATTTTAATGACTCATGATCAAACTCATGGTATTGGACGGGTTAAGGTTTAGCTTACCTGTTTGGCCTGATTTGTTGCAATGGAAAGTTCTAGTTCAAGGATCAGGCCTTTGCCACTTCCCTGAAAATCTAGGACAGCTGTTTACCAGCTTTCCTGGTAAAATACAACTTTAAAATAATGCTCTGTGAGTAACTGTGGTGTCATCAATCTAAAACAGCTTTCCCCAACCAGACACCTTCCAGAAGTTTTGCACTACAACTCCCATAATCCTTGACTATTGGACATACTGGTTGGAGCTGATGGGAGTTGTAATGCAAAACGACAAGAGGGCCCCCAGTGGAGGAAGGCTGATCTAGAACACAGCTGAATCTCTAGAATCTTCTCAGGGTACACACAATTGTCCCAGATAGAGCAATATAACTATATAAATATGTCACAGGTTGCTCAGACTGACTTATATTTGGAATCCAGACAATCTTTTAACTAAGATCTGCTTAATTTATAATCTATTCCCCTAGGCCCTTTTATCCTAACACCTACCCTACCTATATTCCCTCTCTCTGCTTTCTGTTCTTTCTGTACAGTTTAACTCCTCTGGTCCCTCCATCCTTGCCTGGGTGGCGGTTCCAGAATAATCTCTTGTTTTTTGCATACTGACTGTCCAGTAATGACTCACCCCCAGATCTGAGATTGATTCTAGGAGATTCCTCATTGTTTATGCATCTTTACAGTTTCCTTTTCAATACATTTGTTAAGTTGAGGCACTTGGCCTTCACATTATTTCATCAGATTGGAAGGTGACCTGGCCTCTTGCTTAAGCAAAGACCTACAGCTGATTATGAAAGGAAGCTTCAATTTGAAGCCAAGTTTCCCACACAAAAGTCCAGTCCACACACTGGCTCTTTGATACTCGAGTGCATTAACAGGTGTGGCTCTTTCAGGGTTTGGGCACAGTATTTCCCCATGGAAATGTATCAGAAAGAGTGGGTACAAACTGTCTCTGTTAAATGGGGAACTGGGCCTTCTTAATGGATCATACTCAGGAGAAACCCCATCCAACACCTTTAGTATTAATGTCACTTGTATATGTGGGTTGATTATGTCAGAAGGCAGAGTGGCAACCAACTTACTTAAGATAAGTGCGAGTAGTGACTGACAGTACTTCATTGACAATGATTGGTAATATAGCCACACAACTCCCAATGCACAGAAGATGTGCCATTTTTCCACTTTTTTCCTCTTTCTCTCTCTCTCACTGTAATTGCTATGCCCTGGGCATAAGAGGGAGAAAACATAGTTTCTTGTCCATGAGTTGATTCACAGCTGCATGTACTGATGCGTTACCACTTGACATGAGAAAACTTGTGGCGGGTCATGTTTTATTGCTTCTGTTGAATATTATGTGTTTCTGTTGTGATGACACATGGCCTGTGTTGGTTCTATTTTCTATAATGAAACTATCACTTCATGTTTCCAAATGCAAAAATACCGTTACCCCTTCATATGACTGAATACTCCGTGTGTTTTCCCCGATTCAAGTTCTCAAAAGGTTACGTGGTACAGTCCTCCGTGTACCACAGGAACTCCAGATGAAGGCCTATGCCTTGAAGATCAGAGAATGTGGGTGCCAGTGTGCAGCCATGTCACTGTGATTCCAGAAATCATCCACTGCTTGAGGAGCATTTCTCTGTGACAGCTCTTGCCATTCAAGGAGCAGAATCAATGGTGGTGGCGGATCTGGCATGGGGCTGCTTTCTTGGAACCGGCCCCCATCAAAACAGCAAGGAGAAATGGATTTCTTTTCACCAGAACTCAAAACCTGAGTCTGATTCCATGTTGTGCTCCTGCTACAAGAGGACAGATGAATTTTCACGCCAGAGATTTTATTAGAGTAATTTACCAATTCAAATGGAAATAAGACCAGACATTTATAGGATTGAAGACATACTAAATCATCAGCTCCTTTGTCTTTATAAACTGCACAAACCCAGGAGTGCACACATTATAAATTATACCCCCAAGGATAAGACAGCTCCATTTTCTCATCCTATCTGGGCTCACATGAGCCTTTGCTCTTCATTTCACTGATATGAAACCCTGTTGACTGTCTTCCTAAATTACTGAGCTGATTCAGTCCCATTAGCTTTCTAACACATACTTTAGAAAACAGAATGGCTGCATTCGAAGAATTATATTGTGGCTTAATAAGTCAAGATATGAATGAACCATTTGCTCCAGCTCATAATTCCTTTGCTCCTCCCTTCATGGTATTAGCAAATAAATAAGATCCTCGATCAGGGGACTTGCTAATCATTTAAAAGATCAAGTGAACAAACCCACAGGCTGCACATTTTCATAAAATGTGCATATGTCTATACAGAGATGCAAACTTGCAAGTACTGACTAGGGTTATTATTTTTTCATGTATATACTGCCCAATAGATGAAGCTCTCTAAATTTAATGATTTAAAGTTTTGCTTAAGTTGTACAGGCAAGTCAAATTATTTTCCATTGAAATCTCTTCATATAACTTAACATCTACAATTCATTTGCAACCAATCCCTAAAAACACCCCAAGTCAGTTACTTGAATTCCTCTTCAAATAATTTGTCCCCAAATTATTGTCCCATATGTATGGATCTGGTTCAAAATCTATTTTTCCAGTTGACAATTACCTCCATTCATCAATCACCATCAACTTCATAATTATATTAAAAATAAATACAGTATTGTCCAGGTGTGGCCAGCTGGTGACCTTCCAGATGATTTGGCCTATAACTCCCATGATCTCACCACTGGCTGAGGCCAATGGGAACTGTAGGCCAAAGCATGTGAATGACCACAAGATGCTCATTCCAGGTCTATACAATATCTTTTGGGTTTGTATATGGGATGAGGTGGTTGGACTGCCAGGTGGTAAAACCCACCCCTCTTTCCTACCTTCCATGATCAACTTCAGTCCCATTAATTTCAACAGATCTACTCTAAGTATGAATACACCTGAATCCAACCCATAGTTTAATTTATTCCCCTTTCCTACAGGAAGTATTCTCTTAAGAGGGATAGCATTGTGAAGGTGTCAGAGAAGTGCAAACAAATCCACACCATCTGCGCTACCAATTTCAATAAAAAAGGAGCTTATTACTCAAATGAATAAACCAGGGCAGGTGGAACATCAGTGTGTAATGAACAGAGTAGCACAGTTCCTTTTTCCTTTCTGGTGTTTCACTGTGTTTTTCATAAATCTCTACCATCAAAGGAGCCTTCCGACACACAAAAGCAAGCAATGCTATTATGAGCCCGGTGATAAAGCAAGGGCATTATTAGTTGGGGCTACTAAAGACAAAGGATTGCAGCAAGAGACAGATTCCTTCCTGGGGAAAGAAAACAATGGTCTCATAAATATCTCTTCCAATGTTAGCCCCCACTTTAAAACTTGCAAGCATAAATTGTGTTCCCAGGAGTGCTCAGCTAGACAAGAAACAATAGACTCTTTCCACACACGCCTCTCCACACAGCTAAGATTGAAATGCCACAAGTTACTGGGTTGGGAAAGAAATTATTGGGAAGCTTGCAACTCCTGAAGAAATTGACAAGGCAAGGCTATACAGAATGAATACTGGGTTGCCTAAGACAGGTTAAAAACTGCTTTCCCATTTGCTGACTTTGTAATTGGTTTTTGGTTTTGTTTTTTCCTTTTGCCATTTAAGCTGTTGCTCAGACTTTATAGCTCACTGTGTGGGGGGCGGGGGGAGGGAAGATAAGGACTGTTCAGTGAAACTGCCTCACACAAGATTTATTAAACAGTTTGCCATTTGCAGTAATATCAATACTGTGTAGAAAGACATGGGGGTATATTTCTCATTAGCACAGAGAAGGTTATTGACTGTCTTGAAAATCTTTTTTGGTTTGAGCCCTTTTGACAGAGCAATGAGTTAAGGCTGAAATCAATCAGAGGTCAAGGTCATTGCAGTGGAGTGGAACCAGAGTCCAAGATGGAACTGGTGCATTCCAAATTGACATAAAGAACAAAAGTGTCTATGGATGCTCCTACCAACAATGGCAAGTATGGATTTTTTTCTGCTGTAGATAAGCCTGCAGCAGATAAGCCTGCAGGGGCTCACCTGGGAGCTCAACCACCCTTCTCCCTAGAAGCAACTGTTACAGGAGGGAACTGGAGATAGAAAAGGGAATAGTCCCTATTTCTGGGCAAAATGGTGCAAGGCACGGGAATTCATTGTCCCATCCTCACACAGTAGGATGAAAAGTTTGGGGCTGCAGTGCAGTACCATAGAAGTGGGATACAGCAACCTGTCTTGACATTCACCAAGCTGCCTGTCTCTCCTTTGATTTAAGATCCTTTTTAATTAAAACAATTAACGGGGCAAGTGACAGGCTGTCCTCTATATGGGTTCAAAAGAGTACTTCTGTATTATGGAGCATCAGACAAACATTTGGGTTCTGAGACAAGTTACTTTTCTTTTGGTCTCATTAATTTGCCTTCTGGAAAATAACTGTTTTGGAATTGGCCATGACCATCATGGCAGCCATTTTTTGAATGGGTGACCACCACCTTTGTGGCAGCCATTTTGTGAGAGTGCCCACAATACTCCTTCAAAATTCCAAATGTACTTACTTATTGGTCCAAACCAGTTGGGGACCCCTGCAATAGAACCATTGTAACTGAGGGGTGGGAAGCCCACCCTTACCTAAGCACTCAGGTACAATGGCATTGCATCCCGCTCTTTCAGGGAGTGCTCCTTTAAAAAAAAAAAAAAAGGATTGCTGTCATTTTGGGAACATTGACCTACCTGTAGTCAATTTAACTATTTTTCAATTTTATATATACAGTTTGTAATGTACCCTTTTTCTACAAGAGGGCTTTGTGCATGTGCAACCTTGTTCAGGCAGCTGTGTGTGTATGTGTGCTTAAAACAAAGCAATTTTTAAAAAAATAACTGGAAAATTAGCAGATATAGCAAAAAAAATCCACACTGTGAGCAAGCCTTTTTCACTAAACTGCTGGCAGGCAGAGAGCTGCTGAATTTACTATTACAGAACAAGTGGCATTTACAAAAACATGTCATCATGTATATCCATCTCCTAACAGGAATGTCCTTTTTCAAAACCCCAACCAACGTGGAACATGAGCCTTGTTAAATTGGCTCTCAAGAATGTCTGGCAAGGAGGTTTCTGGATGCAGAGGATGAACAAAAGAACCTTCTTTCCTTTCCTACCTCCCTTAGATGCTCCTGTGTTGTTCTATAGCTGCATATATTTTTCAAGAGGGATCAAGTCTGAGGCTGACTGAAAGTTTGGTGACTTTGGGAGAGCCATCTTGCTTCAGACACACACAGTCAGACCTAATCTCTTCTCTAGGTGGCATACTATAAGCCATCCCTCTTCAAGAAAGCTTTGGCTATTGGGCAGTACAGAGCTGGGATTCATAAATAAAAATAAAATGAAGATGCATACTGAGAGTATGCAAGTCTTGTCATGTCTCGCAAACCTGGACACTGTGGGCTACTCGAGGGTTATAGCCTACATAAAATAAAACCCACAGGTCACATATTCAAAATGATGGGCATACATCTTGGAGTCCCATGGGTGAATTAACCCACAGTGGCCCATTGTGACATGCAAACCAGTCCACTGTGTGGGTGGCTGCTATTGACACCAATTCATGTATGAGATGCTCTGCGCTCCCCAGGAGTCCTTATGATATGCAGTTGCCTTTTCCCATATATTCCACCCATCGTAGCATCAAGGATGTATACCAAGAAGAGACGTGTTGGAATAAATCAAAGGGCTATCTAGTCCAATATTCTGTTCCACATTGGCCAAGCAGAAGCCCACAGGAAGCTTGCAAGCAGGACCTGAGCACAATAGCCCCGTCTTGCTCTTGTTCCCTAGCATACTGCCTCTGATATTAGAGTTAGCATACAGCTGTCATAATAAGTAGCTGTTGGTAGCCTTATCCTCTGTAGTATACCTAAACTTGCAAAAGTGGCACAGTGCTATCCTATGCGTATCAACTGAGAAGTTAACTAATGGGACTTGCCTCCAGCAGGTAAGTTTGTATAGCTGGGATGAAGAACCTCTTTCCACCCAATCTTCAATTTCTATTTGGGAAAAGCTCTTGAGGGCTGCATCCCAGCCATGAGTGGGGCAGCTTTGTAGTCAGTGTAGGGCAAACAAGTGTACCGTCCCCACTAGAGTTGTACTAAACACACCCCAGATTTTTTTAGCTTGTTTAGTTTGTGATATGACAGACAAGCGCAAGGTTCACACATCAGAGCAAGCAACCCTGCATGGTTTCCATTCTGCACAGTGTTTTTCTTGGATGTGCTTGACAGACAATTAAGTGGTTTTTATGCTACTGTGGTTTCCACCTTCCTCACTAGGTCCTCCCATGTTGGCATGTATCCCATCAGCCACCACACCTTAAATTCAATGCCATGCTGGATGGCTGGAGCAGCTCCTGCACCAGCAGCTGCTCTTTCCAGGGCACTCTGTGATACCAGTATATCAAAACCATGAAAACCACAATGCTGGGATCAGATGTTCAGGGACACCATGGTGAAACTTGGAAAACTAAGAACAGACTGTTGTTTCTTAGTGTGGTTTCAAAAAACCAAATGTACCATGCTAAAAACCATGACAGGGTTTGGAAGACACAACAGTCCTATTTTGGCCAAGAAACCACCAAGGCTAGTCATGTTTTGCAATGTCCCCGCCCCCGAAAGGCCTCAATTTAAAGAAGGAATGTTTTTTCTAAGTATAGGAGAAATTTAGGACCTTCTAAAAATAAGATTGAAATGGAAAGTACCCTGGGAAGGTGTCCTTCAAAGTTTGGGAGTCCCTTGGCTCAGGCTGAGGTCAATATAAGGGGTAGTGACAGGCTGTTTGCAACTGTTTGGCCCTGTCTATACTGCTGGGAGCTGCCTTCGTGGTAGGCCACTTGGATCAGGCTTGAGGAACACAGCTAAGGTAGAGATAGGATGCAACCTGGCAAGTCATAGTCAGGACTTGATGACTCTAGAAATGGACTCGGTAGCTAAAAAATAAACCCCACTTTTCCTGGTTACTGCCTTAGGGTATACACAACAAAAGCCTTTCTGAAAGAGTCCCCAAAAGTCTGCTCACTCAAGACTTTTGTTGACAGGGGTAAATTTTTCATGATTGTAATGACCCTATAATTATTTATGCAATCAAGAAAAAAAAGCCTGTAGAGTAACATCCATAATCCTTTACCAGTTAACTATTACAACCTTGAATTATTTACTAGAGTTAAACACTGCTCCTGGGACTGTCCTTTGCTCTCCTTTTCAGTTTCAGTTGGATTCTCTATACAGTGGCTATTTCTTCTTCTTCTGAATATTTATTAGTGAAAGATGAAAACTGCTCTAGAGGAATAGAAACACACTATAGTTAGCTTGCTGGCTGACCACCTGGGCTATAACTCTGCCCAAATTTCTGATGTTCCCAATGTCTGCAGTTCAGCATGAAGCATCATCAGTGTTCCTGAGAGAAAAACACAACCCAACACCCAGTAGGGGAAAAAAAGTCCAATGGCTTTCCACAATTAGCTTGCAGTTAATCCTTAAATACCGAGAGTTTAAAGTTTTCCTTTGATTGTCCAACAGGAAGGAAAATCTAAAGGTCAAGAGCAAGACTAAAAGACGGAACCTTAAACAGGAGTTAGCAAACACACCCTAAAGTATTTTTTCCTCTATACTGTTCCCTGTGAGTCAATATTTTTGCTCCTAGCTGGAATCAATCAATCATAGAGATGTCACAACTCAGTGTTTAGAAAATTTGATTTTATTGTACTGGAAAAAGAAAGGACAGCTAACCTTCATACTGATTTTTTTTTTCATTGCCATAATTTCAGGAAAAACTGGAAGCTGTAACTGTTTTTAAATATTTGTTTAAATGCTATGTATTTTTCTCCATCCAGAAATGTGTATTGTGAACTTCACCATTCAGAAAGCTTTCTTGCATGTTTATCAAGCATTTTATGTTTATAAAAATAAGTCTATTATGCAGCAAATATGTTACAAAGTTGAAAACACCACCTCATTACTTCTACCAGAATATTATGCATATCATTTTCGACACCACTCCCCCGAACTCTCTGACTGCAGTTACATTATATGCGCTCTTAATCTGTTTTTCAGTCTGATTTTAGTGTTCATGCTGTCATGATGTGTGATTTAGGGCTTCCTGAAAGAAGGCATTTATTGTGCACTTGTGATTCTCACTCACAGAAGTTTGGCTTTCCACAATGTCATCCTCTTTCAAGGGCTCTCCCATGTTTTCTAGCACTTTTTGAGGTTTACCAGTGAGGAAAGCCGGGTATTAAATTTCAAACTGAAACAAAAGCCTCCTGTTGTTGTTATCACAGTGCCATTTTGCAGTTGATTATGGCAGGAGTGAGAAAAACGCCCCAAGAGAGCCGCTGGGGGTGTACAATCAAAAGAAAATGTACAGTTTATTCAGGCATATGGGAAATACATGCAGCATGTAGGCAGTCCCCAAAAGACTACAAAGATGGATTCTGTACAGGATGCTTTTACAATCTGTCAGTTGCTTACACAGTTTGGAGGAGGGGTGGGGGATCAGGTGGGGAACACAGTATGCTAGAGGCACATTAGAATAAAATACAGATGAACACAATACAAAAGAAAAGAACCTTCAGGAAAGGCATGTCTAGAATGTGACCCAAGGGACCAAACCTTTCACGACAGAGATGTTAGTATTTCTAAGGTGTATTTGGGAAGCAAGCCTTGTAACATGGATCCCCGGTCAGATCAGAAATCCCATCCTAATTCTAAAACTTTTCTTACAGTGTCAGATTTTAGCAGCCATATTGTGGCAAAGCTTTAGCTCATTTTCTCCTGACAATTAAAAGAATATACAGAAAGGCAGAAAAATTCCAACTCCGGGGGGAAAAGCCATGTAAAGGGCACTTTCTTCCTCCAGCAATGAAAACAGAAGAAGGACCCTCCATAAAACAGGACTATAACTTTTTAGTTACAATAAAAGCCATGTTGTTTATTTTACACCTTTTGGCACCCCCTTGTTCACTGCGCTCTTCTTTACTGGGGTCCACACTACGTTTTTCTCTTCAGCTGACCTTTATGTGGACCATAATGTAAGTCAACAGGCTCTGCCCATGGAGGGAGGGCTGCAAGAATGGGGGGCACTACCTTTCCCTTGCCTTGGCCTCCCTTTCACAACTGCTCCACCAATGAGTGGCGGGGGGGGGGGGGGAGACTGGCTAGCACCACATGCCTCCCAACCCAACATGCCTCACCCAGAAATGTGTCTGTCCCACCTAACAAGGAAGGCTGGCTACAGGGCTGGGACGGGGACAAAATACAAAATAATTAACTTGTTTATTTATCTCTAAGCTGTCCCATAGCCAAAGCTGTTTGGGTCATTTACAATACATAAAATACAATATAAAATAGCACCAGCAACAAAAACATCATTAAAATATCATTATCATTAAAATGTCATCATTAAGATTACTATACAACCAAATGGGAAACAAATGTAGACGAGCTGCAACAGCTTATACAAATTAAATCAAAAGACCTATTAAAGCAGCTAATAAAACTTAAAACTAGAATAGTAACTAATTAAATTCCCCATGGTGGAGGACAGTCTTAATTTGATACCAAAAAAGATATTAAACTTGGCTTCAGGCAAGCCCCAGTGGGGAGTTTGTTCCATAACTGAGAGCTACCACTGAAAAAGCCCTTCCCTTGTTGCTGCCAACTGAGCTTCCCTGGAGGAAACAATTGGAAATAGGCCCCAGATTGTGATCATATTGTCCAGATAGATTGCAATTGAGAGGGGTGTTGTATTAGGTATTATGGTCCCAAACTGTGGAGGGCTTTATAAATTAAAACCAACACCTTCAATTGGGCTTGAAAGTATATGGGCAGCCCATGCAAGTAGTCCCAGATTGGTGTTATGCATTCTGACCATCTGGCCCATGTTATTAACCTAACTTTTGGTATAAGGTGCAGTTTCTAAACAGGATAGCCCCACATAGACTGCATTGCAGTAATCTAGTTTAGAGATTACCAGAGCATAGATGATTGTAACCAAGCTATTTCTACCCAGATATGGGCACAGCTGGGCCACCAGCCAAAGTTGGTGAAAGGCACTCTGTACCACCAAAGCCACCTAGACCTCAAGTGTCAAAGATGGCTCAAGGAGCACCCCCCAATCTATGAAGCTGCTCCTTCAAGGGCAGTACAACCAAATCTAGAACTGGTTGAATTCCCTCTGTTCTGTCAGAACTGTCAGAACCCTAACAGCCTCTCAGCCTTGTCTAGATTGAGCTTTAGTTTGTAAGCTGTCATCCAGTCCATTGTCACAGCCAGGTACTGGTTTAACACATCTATGACCTCGCCTACTAAGGATGTAAAGGAGAAATAGAGCTTTATGTCATCAGCATGCTGATCACAATGTACTCCAAAACCCCAGATGTCCCACTCAGTGGTATCATTGAGATGTTAAATAGCATATAGGAAACAAGACTCCTGAGTCCAAGAGGCACAGCAATATCCGATCACCTTCTGGGGCCAAGCATTCAAGCAACAGCAGTGCCCCCATTCCACTCAGATAGTCACTCCAGAAAGATACCATGGTTGATGGTCCTGAAAGCCACTGAGAGGACCAGGAGTTTCAACAGGGTCATACTCCGTCTTTCTCTTGGCACAGGTCATCATAAAACACAACCAAAGGTGTTTCTGTGCCAAAACCAGGCCTAAACCACAACAGAAAACGATCCAGATAATGCATCTCACCTAAGAGTGGCTGGAGCTGGTTGGCCTGCGCCCATTCAAGAACCTTGCCCAGGAAGGGCATGTTTGCCACCAGCCTAAAATTGTTGAGTTCCTCTGAGTCCAGGAAGGGTTTTTTCAGGAATGGCCTCAACACCAACTATTTCTGGTGGTGTGGGACCACTCAGTGTAAAGAAGCATTAATCACCTACTTAGCCCAGGTGGCAGTTCCTTCCTTGCTGGTTTTTACTAGCCAAGAGTGGCAAGGAACCAGTACAGACGTGATTGCATAAACCTGTCAAACTTGCCAACATCTTTGAGCTGTACTAACTGGAACTCATCCAAAAGAACTTGACCAGGCTGTGCCCTGGATATCTCACCAGATTCCACTGTAGCAACTGCACCTCCATATTTTAACTTAAAGTTCTTATTTCCAGAAACTAAGACTTAGGAGAAACATTTTTTGGAAAGAGGATGGGGAGAGCCATACAAAAGCCAGGAAGCCAAGAAACAGTTGCTGGTTGGGAATAAGGAATTGGGTCTAGGAAAGCAGGCATAGCTGTCCAGGAAGCCCCATAGGGCTAACTTGGAACCCCAAACAGTCTGAATATGATCCCAGAGCCCAAGGACCATTCCCCTGGTATATAAGATCATAGCCACAAGGTCCTAAGTCTACTAGTCCCTTAGCAAAGACTTCTAACAGTTGAAGCCCCAGTGATAATTTCTTCTCCAACATCTATTTGGGTTAATGGGACATTTACTTAGTTCCATCGGTATTTGTTCTCATGGGTAGTGAGTCAAGAGCACTTTACATTAATTCCCATGTCAGATCCAGAGCTAATGTACACACTTCCACTGATTACTGGGACATTGATTAAATTTGGATAATTTGTTACCTTTGAAAGGAGGAATTGCCCTTAATTCTTTGCCAGTCTCTCATGCAACTGTTTTGCAAGCCACCTGGAAATGTGTTCAGTTAATCATGAATTCCTCCACAGAGGCTCCCAGTTAAGGACTTCAAATGCTGCATTTTTGTGTCCATATAGCTGGGGGAAACATAATAAGGGTATTAGCTATGGAATACTCAATGCTGTGATTCTGTCTGCAAGCTAGTACTTGAAAATGTCTAATTCACCAGTGGTATTTTCCCCCTGGGCATGCAGATGTGCCTGCAGCCTGTGGTGTTAAGAAGAACTGAAACTACCACTCCATCAACATAGCTGTGAAATGTTTTTACTGATTGACAGCTCCTCCAGTAGTTGAACAAGTTGATCTTGTCAGGAGCAATGAAGCATCAAATCAGCAATGAATCATCAAATGCAGTCCCTGGCCATTTCCTTTGATGACTCAGGCTGATGGGAGTTGTAATCCAAAATATCTGGGAGGCACCAAGTTTTTACCATTGCATGTAGGGTTAGCTATGCAAGATGTTCCACTTTTCTTCCCTCCCACTCTACACTGAAGATGGCCATTGAGAAGAAACACAGCCTTTTTTTAAAAAGCTTCCAGTCCTCAATGCACAGCATCCCTAAATGGCTTGGGACTAGGATACTTGAAGGACCACCTGCTCCCGTATGCACCTACCTGATCTCCTCCAGGAGGTAAGGAGGATGGCAAACAGAAGAGGAACCTTTTCAGTGGCTGCGGCCCTACTCTTGCAAGGCTTTCCTGAATCCATGCCCTAAAAAATGTAAACCCAAACCCTCAGACTTCCTAGGGATACCATCGCCCCTGTGTAGCCAACTAAGTTATCAGCATTACCTATAGAAGGCTCAGCAACCCAATGACAATTCGAGAAACTGAGCACCACCAAAAAATGGCACCCATAAAAGGTGTGGCAAAGGACAAGGGACCTGTCCAAAAGACTTAGTACAAGGAAGAGATGGACCTGAACCAATTCACTGAACAAGTCCTTTGAATTTAAAGTCCTTTGTAAGCCACCCAGAGCACCCTCTGGGCTATTGGGGTGGTATATAAATGCAATAAATAAATAAATAAATTTACACTTTTCAGCACCAATTAAATTGTGTTTCACAGCAACCCCATATGCCAGTTAGCATTTATTTAATTTTTTGTGGAAGGAATAGGATGTCTTGTCAGATCCCAAGAAAGGTATCTGGGGGTGTGATGGTTCCTGTAAAGCTCCATGTTGCAGATTCCTGAACGAAGTTGCTCGAAGAGTTTTGGAAAAACCCATCAACATTGCCGGTTTATCTGAAAAAGGATATTCTTTGTATGATCTAACTTACATAAAATACACATTGTGAGTTATAAATAGCTAGATTTTGAAAGCCAGGAACCATACTTTCTTATAAAAATGTATCAATAAACAACTGTAGGAAGCAAAATCCAGTTAAAGTCCCATTCAGTTCAGCTGTGACTAAACATGCCTGAAAAGCTGGACATAATAAATGTAAGCCAATAAGCATTCTCCCGTTTAAATCAATGAAATGCAAATTTGCTTAATTTTTGGCAGGCTCATACCTTGTGTGCACGTTTGTGTGCATGTGTGTTGTCTCCTTTATTGCTTACACAATGTTTCTTTTTACTCAATATACTTTGGAGAGGACAGACACTTTATGTTAGCACAAAGAGAATGAGAGCAAGCCAAGCCCTTTTCAGTCCAGATAGTGGGATTTGTTGTAAAATAAAATACAGATGCATAAGGCAGGAAATGAATTTCCCCTTTCACGGCCCTGTCTCAGAATGCCAGGCACATCTCCTGTGATATCAGAAAGACTTGCACATTTTGAAGAATGAGTCTTCAAAAGGCTGCAATGCTTTGCTGCTATTTTGTCTTCCCCACTCCCCGCACCATTCAACCTTTCCGAAAGTAGCAAGGCTTGCCTGGCAGTTTAACTTCTTTGTGATCTGAAAGCTTGACATGCTGTCCAAAACAGTACAGGCTTAGCAGAAATGATGATGGAACTGCTCATGCGATTATCTTCGGCTCCCAGCAAAAACTCCTTGATGCATTCTAAATTACCAACAAGCCATTCTGGGAAATGATTTTCTTAAGCAGAGTTTAGGAAGAGACCTGTTCATGCTTACAGACACCCATTCTGGGCGCTGCAGAAAACTGCTGTTTTGATGTAAATCTTGTTGTTGCTGTTGGTAGTGGTGTTTGATTTTTAAAAGCTTTATTTATTTATTTTCTCATAAGGGATCTGGAAATAGGAGTAAGTTGTTAAGTGGCCGAGTTTTCTGATGGCACTAAACGGCTCAGGGTGCTTAAAATCAAAAGGGATTGTGAGAAGCTCTAAAGGGATCCCTCCAGGCTGGGAGAGCAGACATCAAACTGGCAAATGCAGTTCAATATAAGCAAGTGCAGAGTAATGAATATTGGGGCAAAAAGTATTCCCTGATGGGATACGAACTAGCAGTGACTGAGCAAGAAAGGGATCTTGGAGTTGTAGTGGACAATTTGATGAAAATGTCAGCCCAGTGTGCAGCTGCTTTGAAGAAAACAAGCTCCATGCTAGGCATACTTAGGAATGGAATAGAAAATAGAACTGCCAAAATCTTATTTCCTTTTGGTGCAACAAGACTTGAAATACTGTGTTCAGTTCTGGTCACCGTACTTGAAAAAGGACATCATTGAGTTGGAAAGGGAAACAAAAATGACTAGGGTGCTGGAACATTTCCCCTGTGAGGAGCAGCTGCAAAAACTGGGACAGTTCAGCTTAGAAACAAGGCAAGTAAGGGGAGACATGATAGAGGCTTTTAAATAATGCACAGTGTGGAGAAAGTGGAGGAGACATTTTTCACCCTCTCCCTTAACACTTGAACCTGAGCTCACCCATGAAGCTGATTGGTAGGATGTTTAGGACAGATAAAAGGAAGCACTTCTTCACACAAACTATACAATTTGCTGCAACGGGAAGTGGGGATTTATTCTGGCTGACTTTAAAAAGGGATTGGGCAGATTCATGGAGGAGGAGGCTATCAGTGGTTAGTAACCATTTGGACTATGTGCCACCTCTTTTACCAGAGATGGCATGCCTGCATGCACTGGTTGCTGAGGTGCTTGGTGGATAGAGGTCTTGCACCCATCCTGCTGTGGGCAGCTGGTTTGACACCGGGTGTACTGAGTATTGGACTCAATGGGCCTTTGGTCTGATCTAACATGGCTTTTCTTATGCTCTTTGTCTAGGCAGCCTTTGAAATCGGCTATGTTAAAATAGTTGTATTGCTTATTCCAATAACCATGCCCTGGCCATCTCTTTATACATGGGAAAAGAAGCAGGTGTCAGCATCCAGGGCAAGGGCAGCAGACTAACAGGATATAGGCACCTGGACCCAGGCAGACAGGACAGGGCAAAAGCAAGTCCAGTATACAGTCCAGAGTCAAGCCAGAGGCTGATACACTAGGCAAGTCCGTAGAGATGCATAGTCCAAAGTGAGCCAAGGGTCGGAGAACCGAGGAAGGCAGACCAGTCAGGGAGAGAAAAGGTACTGGCAAGATGCAGAAGCAGAGTTTCACATCTAGCAGACCAGGAAGGGCTTCACCAACAACAGGAGAGCTTTGTTGCTAGAACAGCTTCTGAGAGGAAGAGCTGGTTCTTATATAGCTCTTCCCCAGGGCTCCCCAGGTGGAATTCATGAGAGGCCTGGCAGCTGCAGTGGACTTAGGTCAGAATCCTGCAACCACCAGAGCTGCTCTGCTGGCCCTTGGCCAGCAGAGGGAGCCCTGAAGCTGCCTCAGGTCTTGACAGTAGGCAGGAAGGGGGAATTGGAAACTTTCATTCAATTGATTTATCTCTGTACTGATGAAGGGGTGGAAGGGTCTATCTGAAGCAAGGCTGGGAAACTTGTGGGCCTTCAGAAGTTGTTGGACTACATCTTCCATTATCCCTTACCATTGCCATGCTCACTGGAGGCTGATCGGAGTTCGAGTACAACACTGGTAAGGCCTCAGGCTCTCCACCCATGATCTAAGATATCTTTCAGCAATGTTCTCTTCATTTGGAATGTACCTTCTATTACTTTCCCAAAACAAAGCTTGCTGTTCCTAATTTGGAAAATGAAAGTGTCAACAGTTCAATCATTGTCTGTGTGTCCTATAACCTGTGAGTTTCCATTTTACCAGACAAAAGTGGCAGATTGTGATGCTCCACCTGAATGTAAGTTATCTATAGGCCTCTAACCTCAAGGTCAATCCAGTACCCAGTTAATTGGACTTGGTGATCTCAGCCATATCCCTTCAGGGACTCTCGGGCTCTCCTCCCCTGCCCCCCAGGGCCTGGAAACATTGCTGCAGTCAGCCTGTAATTAGCTAACAGAAATCTTCTTTGTTAGTCTGGAGTTTGGAGGCATAAAATCAGGGGTTACAGCTTCATCTTTGTTTCTGCTTTTACTCTGGGAATTCCCAACATGGCTGTTTGTGCCTGCCTTATTGGAAGAACCATTGTTTGGTGCAACTAGGGAGGCTTAAGTAAAGTTTTGTTGGTTTCACCTGGCAGTGTTGTTTCCAAATATACTCTGATTCTTATATGCCTTTTATTCCCATTTTCACTTGCTCTGTGTCAATAAACTTAACACTTGACCTCAGGTATTTTGTGCACTTCCTTCCAAGTAAGTCTTAGTACTAAATCCAGCACTTCTTGCTTGGTTACTGCAGCTGCTTCAAGTTAGGGCTTTGAAATTGAAAGTACCCTGGGAAGGTGTCCTTCAAAGTTTGGGAGTCCCTTGGCTCAGGTCAATATAAGGGTAGTGACAGGCTGTTTGCAACTGTTTGGCCCTGTCTATACTGCTGGGAGCTCCCTTCATGGTAGGCCACTTGGATCAGGCTTGAGGAACACAGCTAAGGTAGAGATAGGATGCAACCTGGGAAGTCATAGTCAGGACTTGATGACTCTAGAAATGGACTCGGTAGCAAAAAATAAATAAACCCCACTTTTCCTGGTTACTGCCTTTTCAGGCACTGACACTGGTTAGTTGATAGAACATGGTTTCACTAGTTGTATGGGTGAAGGAAAAAAACCTGTACAACTAAAGGTTGTACTAAAAGGTTAAACTCTCAGATCAGCACTCAACAAAGACACATAAGTCAATCACCAGCTTCCTTTTTATTAGGGATAACATTGCTCCAGATACATTGCTGGGTATTTGGAGCACAGACCTACAGGACACAAATCAGCATGAAATGTACATGTATGAAATTTCAGAGAGAAAAGCTAGACAGTCAATCTATTCAAATCACCCCCAAATAAAATAAATCCTTCAGTTTTCACACACAATCATCAGAAATCAGGAATACCACCTCAATTACAACTCATTTTCCATGACAGCAAACAGGTATAAAAATGCACCTCCCAAGAGAGGCTGGTAGGTTTTTGTTTTTATAAGCCCTTTCACAGAGAGTTTTTAAAAAGGAAGCTTCTGAACCAAAATGATTTGACAGATCACTAATCCAAAAGCAAGTAAAGGACACATCCACAATTAATTTCTCATTTCCCACCCAGACCTTGCCACAAAATTTAATCAGTTCCCCTTCAGTGATTTACTACATTCATCAGGATGTTGTATTTCAAACCATGGAATTGAAGTTTTCACTCTGCTATTATAATTGATAATAAATTGTGCAGTTTGTTTACTGATTTAATTATGTTATTGAATATTTAGTTTTAACTGCATTGCAAACCATCCTGGGACTGATATTATGGAGGGTTGTATATAAACGCTTTAATAAAATAATCAAAAATATCAAGATATAAACCTGCTATGAGCATAGAATGAAAAGATCCTAGTGAGGGCCTCTTGTTACTTTTCATTTGTTCCTATAAAAACATACAGGGAAACTGCCTTTAAATGATTATCCAAGGAACCAGAAAACCTCAATTGCCTGCCAGCAGTAGTCTTTCTCTGTAACTTGATTGAAATTTTACAGTATCCTTAGGGGATACTTTGAAATGGTTGCTTAAGGCAGCAAATTCCTTAGTGCAAGTTTCACATTATTTCCAAGTGTGATTTCCCACCTGATTTCCCCTTTCATAACTTCCTTTCAGCATGAGCCTTGAGTCGCTGTGGAATACTGATGCAGTTATTTTGGTCTTCCATCATCACTGCAATAAACATGTGATTCATGTTTTCTTCTGCTGCATTTTCCCTGTCAGCTGCAGAATTTCCAATGTGAATTTCCACTGCACTGTTTCTTTATTCCTCCTTCTATTATTCATTCAGATTAGCTTCAGTGATACTGAAATGTTGGTAGAACAGAATAAATCCCTTTCTTGTTCTTCTTCTAATGAACTTTTCATTTTCTGTACTGAAAGTGAATAGAAAGTGAATATGAAACATAAAACGGTCTTCTCCTCCTAAAGAAAGAGGCTATAATTTACTTATGCTTCCATTCATCCAAACAAATAGCAAGGGACCCAATTTAAAAAAAGAAAAGGAATTTGGGTCATGAATACTGAAGGGATATTGTGGCATATTGCTTTTTATGAATGAAATGTAATTCATATTGTATGCATTCCATATTGAATTATTATAATCAGGATCCAAAAAACTATTTATGACCCACTCAAGCTAGCTTGTGCTAGTTTATTCCATCCTTTCTCAACTTGGTACCCTCCAGATGTTTGGGGTGCTGCTCCCAGCATTCCTTTTCATTGGCCCTGTAGGCTAGAGCTGATGGGAGCTGAATCCAATACATCTAGAAGGCAGCCAGCTGGAAACAACTGTTTGCAATCCCCTCCACTTTATTCACAATTGCCCCTCATGTAGCAGTGCAAACTGCTTCTGAATTTCAAATGTAGTTTATTATGTGGTATGGAAGACTGCAAGGCCAAATCCCTCCTTGGACTAATAAAAATAAGAGCTTGCTTAATCATAGCATAGATCCTTTAATCAAGGCATATTGAACCTTCTTCTGTCAGAGGGCCATGTTCATTTCAGAGAAGCTCTTGGGGCCTTCATTCTAGTAAGACTAAATGAAAAGGGGGCGTTCTATAGCTGAGCATCTACTTTCATACATCAGTCAACCAGATCCCTGAAGAAAGTGCACAAAGCCATGCTGAATGCTGAAGTCCTTCTAGACCTTTAGGAAGCATAGACTTTCTCTACTGGGGGATGCTCTGCTTTTAGGGGCACCCTAATATGGAATGAGAATAGGCTGCCAGAAGTTATGTTAACAAAGTCTGCTCTTCTCCTATGCTTGGGAAATTTCTAAGTCATTCTGTCAAGGACACTTCCCTGCAGCCCATCTCTAGTGGAAGAAAATAAAAAGATGACATTATTTGCACCAAAACAAGAAGAAAAAGAACTTAACTTTATGGGGAAAAAAATCTAAGGCGGTTTAATAACTGTGCAGTTGTGCATGTTGGGAAGATTTCAGTGGGGGAGTCTCCTTTAAAAACAATGCAAACAAATATAGTACAAATAAAAAGAATATTACAGAAGTGAGGAAGATCATAGGAAGGCAACAATTCATTGGAGGACCATCTAGTGAACACTGTGAGTGCATGTGGGTGTAAGGTGGAGTAATGTAGGTGGGGAACTGTGGGGAGGAGGTGGGAAGGGGATAATCCTATTACATGAGTGGCAATCCAGAATTTCAGGGCAGCTGAAGAACTGAGCAGGAAGTGTCTAACAATGCAAATAATATTTTGAAACCATTAAAAACTCATTTCTACATTATTGCAAGCTGTAAATTTGTTTTTATTTTGCACCTCTTAATGCTATGCATGTTTAGGCAGAAGAAGTCCTACAATTTCTGGCTGCCAAATGCTAGGAATTAAAGGACTATTTCTATTTAAACATGTGTTAGACTGTACCCTAAATTTGACATGTTTGCTTCAGTTTGTTACTCTCTGTTCTTGACACTGCTAAATAACATTCATATTTTTATTAGCTTCATGGGTCAATATACATTATTTAGGCTGCAATCCTATACACACTTACCTGGAAATAAGTCCCATTGAACTGGATGGGACTTCTCAGGAAACATGCACTGTTGGTCAGCATTGAAGGACTGAAATAAGTGGAGTGTCATGCATGCGAAAGGACCTTACAAAGATTTTTGGAAATTCTTTGTATCATATGTATCAAATGTACTATTCATACATGTATGTGGGCCCTTATCCAATCATTCACAAATAGTCATAGGTAACAATGGTGATACCAGAATTACCTTGGCATCACCATTTCTTTCAAAAGACACATTTGGTTGATTTAATAGGGTTCTGTTAACCTTCAGAGTACATATGGGAATGTACTTCCAAATTATTAACAGGCGGCTGCTTGTAAACCAAAGATTTCATTTGCTGGATCAGAGCACTAGACTGGGAAAGTGTTATTATTTAATGAAGATGTTAACTTGCATGGTATTATAGCTGCACTGGTTGGCTTAGCTGGAAGACAAAAAGAAATCCAACTTGGTATATTGTAGGAAGGGGGATGGTGAAAATATAGTCAATTTCTGTTACAAAGATACCCTCTCATCACCAACTCACTGGAAGAAAAAAAAATCTGAGCTTTTCTCCTGAGATTATAGAACCTTTTATTCACTACCAAGGCTGAACAGAATATAAAATTCCTGATCACGTCTCACATTTTGGATTTTTATTGATTAGTCAATAAATAAACCTCCTCTTACTGCACTGTGTAATTCCTATCTGGAAACATAAAAAAGATTATTCCCTTTGGGTTTACTTAAAACTCTGCATTGGCTCCAACCATCAGTCAATGTGACATTTTGGAGAACAGCTGCTACCAAATATAAACCTGTCTCCGGTAATAATGCTGCTATAAAATGAAAAATTATATATAATCTGAACTCTTTCCACACTGTGGTAGCTTTTATATGTTCTAAGACACATAAATATTATCCACCCAGTTTTATATTTACTCATCCTTATCTCCAATTTCCTGGCACTGCCTGAAAGGTGTTTTTCCCCTCATTTGCTTGCATTTTCTGATATTGCTCTAGCATAATTGATGGCCAAACTAAACATAATACAGGAAATTCAGAACTAGGATGTCCTGTAGTGTTTTACAAATTCATATTTTATATTAAATTGTTGTTTTGATACTTATGGTTCATATTTTATATATATAATTACATACTTATTTTTGAAAATTACTTTATGTTTTATTATTGTAAGTGATCTATGAGGCCATCTGCCAGTTGGGAAGTATATAAATTTCATTAATTGAATGAATTAATGAATAGGTGTGCAGGACACAGATTGGGACTGCAGCACTGTATGTGTTGTGTGTTTGGGGTGGGTAACATTTACCTGTACATCAACTCCCACCCCCTTGTTTTAATACATAGAAGGAGCCACTAGAAGAATTTCTGCTTCACATGCTTCTAGCCTTTTCATAAGTTTGTACTGGTTCAGGCTGGCACAATGCAATTTAGCTTGTTAAGGCAGGTCTTAGCTTACTACAAGTTGTGCAGTATTCCTGTGTTCGAGTTAGCTCCATAGAGTTGTGTTTAGTGGGAAAGTTACAGGTACCAAACAGGTAACTGAGAGCCACTGTAATGGGAAGGGGGAACTACCCTCCCCCAGGCACAGTCCCAATGTCACAATCAGGCTCCAATCCAGGGCCTACACAGTGGCTATGACGATAAGGATGACAACTGCTACAGCTGACCTGAACCATGGATGGGTGCTTCACTAAGTTCTCCTTAGGCAAATGATAGAGAGACTTTCTTCAGATTTGTTATCAAGAATGTCCTGTTTTCTCCCTAATAATTTTCACTGAGATTAACTGAAAGGTTCCAACCCTCTTGCGAATCCACTTGTGCAAATGGAGAAACTACATGTGATCCTCATGTAATTTCTCCATTTTCACTATTTCCACAATCCACAATACCATTCTACCAATAGGGGCTAAATTATGCCAGGATAAATGTGTACCATTGCATGCCTGTAAGGGTGCATCTACACTATAGCCCCATGGCTAAACTAAATGAGACACTATTCATACAGGTGAATAGCCTGAATAGAAGGTACAAGGCTCCCTGTCAAGTTCCAGATGGGAGAGTAAGAAGACATTAATTTTTGTATCCTGCTGTAGTCCTGATCTGGAGTGGGGCCTGTTGCTTGCTATTTGCATTGGACAGAAAACTTCTCTTGGTTCAAATAGGAACTTTTCTCCCAAAACAAGTAGCAGAGATGTGTATATGTCATCACGACCAAAGGGGAGGGGTTTGTGTAAAGCATCCATATATTATACTTCATACTACCTGCTAGGATTCTGATCTAAATTTGACCTACTGCACTTACTTTTTTTTTTAAAAAGCCATTCATATGATTCCTATTTGTGTGAATGGTATCATGTCCTTTTTGGCCCCTGGACTGGTTTAAAAGTATTTACTGGGAATTACAGTTTTGGGGAGGGGGTGGGAAGTGTGTCTAAGAATCTCTAAAACAGAGGCATTTGCATTTTACCAAACCACAGTTCTCAGGTTTCTTGGTGCAGAAGAGAAAGACATAGCCAAGTGTGCATGCCATGTTTCAGCTGCCTACATTGCACCATCTTGTTGCTATGGCACAGGCAGACTCACATCTTCCTATAATAGATATGTAACAAGGTAGATACTCACAGTTGCAGGGAGTAAATAGGGTTAGGAGGTCCAGGGCTTGCAGAAGTTATTTTGTAATAAATAGTGCTGGTTTCCTATCTAAAATCTTCTAAGAATGATCAGTTCACTATGAACTACATGTAGCCAATTTGGGTGCTAATAAGATTTTGAAATTGTTCCATGCTGAAGTAGCTGAAATAAGAAGGCACCTGCAGTTTGTTTATACCTCAAGAAATGTGGGAGGCACATGGTTCCATAAGAAAGTATTTAGGCATTCTGCTGTTGACCTCTTGCAAGCAGAGCTATCCCACATTACTATTTCTAAGAAAACTTGTTCAAATGACTCTTTGTTTTCAAATCACACAATTCCACCTTCCTATTTCATATCTGGAAGGTGAGATATATGTTTGCCATTTTTCACTTGGAGGCACAGAGAAGCTGGCTGATAACACTGGTATGGCATTCTGCCTTTACATCCTGACCTTGTATATTCTCCAGCCTTATCAGGATGCTTCATCAGTCAGGTCATGCTGGTCAAAATACCTGCCAACTAAACAAATTAACAAGTTCAGAGGAGACACTTTTTTTACTTCTTGAATCTCCAAGAATCCAAGAACCTCCAAGAATCTCACTTTGGAGCATTGCCTGGCCAGTTGCCAAATTAGGGAGTTTGCCTCCACTAACAATGGCTTCTCAAGACAGACCAACAAATCATAAAGCCCAGTTCCGAAGTAAATTCCTTCTCTGCAAGCCAGCTTGTAAAGTATTCCAAGATACTGGTTATTATTGCCTGATCGATTCTACTGACAATGCTCAGCAGTGGAGGAAAGTCAATCTGTACATAATTAATTCCTTGAGTTTCATGGCTGGATACTTGAATAGGCATATCTAAATACAACTTTTTGCCCAGACAATTTTTTCCCGTCTTCTTCCTCATCTGATCTAGAAACTGTTATCCAAATGCTGTAACTTCCAATGATTCCTGTGCTTGTTCATACTCTGGTGAACAGCTGAGAAATGAACCACTTGTTGCTGTTGCCATTTCAGAGCTGGAACATATCCTTCAGGGGCCAGATGGCATCCTGAAAGTGAAACATTCACAAACTGCTTCTCTTTTCAATTTCTTGGGGTCTATCTAGGCAACAACAATATCAGAGCATTTTGCTGCTTCAATCTGGACCTGCTTCCAATACTCTTGGGGCCTTCTGGGTGGCACAGTGGAGTTGAAATCCTCTGTGAGGTCACAGTCTACCACAAGCAGGAGCCTGAGCATCGACTTCTCCACCAACTTCATCTCTGACTGAAAGTCAGCCTGCTTCCAGCCTGAACTCCTTCACAAAGCATAGAAAGCACACGTCAGGAATAGCAATTAAAGTGATATAAAACTAACAAAAGTTTGCAGTGGAGGTATATGTGTATTTGATTCCTACCATGAAAGCAGCTTCATTCTAACCCCAAAGCATTCTTTTAATGTGTCACCCTGATACAACACAGTTGCTTGTCTTCCTTTCTAGCACTATGCTACCAGCTCCATAAATGGGAAAATATGCATGCGGCTCTCGTTAGCATTAATGAGAAATATATGGTCATAAATTCTCATAAAAAGGCCTGGCAGTATAATTCTTAGTGGCTTCGGCACTCAGAGCTGAATTCTTACAGTATCATTAGTCCATCTGTGCTAGCATGCAAACGGATGAGCTTCAGGAATCAGTTCATGAAAAGTTTCATACAAAGAGTAACATTTCTTTTATAGCAAATTGCAAAGTCTTCTACCCAACCACCCTGCACTGGCAGTAGATTAAAAAGTAATAACCATCCCATAAAACACAGCAAATGGAGAGAGCATTACTGCCATAAACACATCAAAGGCATATACTCATTTTGATAGTTAAGAATGGCAAAAAGAAAGGTTAAAAGCAAAAAAAGAACAAATCTTTCATTATATTGCCACACTCTCACTACCTCCCTGAGTAGTTAAGACATTTCAGGGGCAAAACACTTACCCATGTTTGGAAGAAGCAATCACTGCTGATTTGAGCTGCAATTTTAATTACACTCAGGGTGAAATCCTATGCATGTTTTAGAAACAAAAAGGTAGCTGGGGAATGCTGCAGGCTGTGGGATGTTTTTCTGTCTAAATACAAATAAGGCCATTTCCTTACTAGACCATAAGTCCCACTAAAAATAGCAGGATTTACTTCCAGGTAAACATGTCAGGAGTTCTGGGTTGAGGTATTTACTAACATTTTTGTTTGTTTACAAATGTGCCAACTAGGTACAGGCAGAGGCACTAAATTTGCTAAGGTGGTAACAAAAAACCAAAGTGATTTGGCAGGAAACAAGGGAATACATGCCTTGCTTTTAATGAGGTAGGGATAAATTTCAAGTGCAGACACTGATCTTGACAATCTGCATAGCCATACCACCAAGAAGAGTCCAAACATCTAGTCCCTTGATCCTTATGAACATAATCACATTCCTAGAAGCCTTTCAGAAGTATATTTCTTGTTCAAAAGAAGAGTGCTTCCTACAGACAGTGGTACCTTGGCTCACGAACTTAATCCGTTCCAGGACTCTGGTCATGACCCAAATTGGTTGTGAGCCAAGTTAAATTTCCCCATAAGGTTCAGTGTAAATAAGGTTAATCCGTTCTATAACTATTTCTTTAATCAGAAAAATGTGAAGCAAACTGACAAAGAACAACAAAGATTGTGGCCATCTCCCCCCTCACCCCAAGCACGAATGTGGCCATCTCCCTGCCCCCCCAACAGGATCGCGATTGCGCCTGTCATCCCAGCACATGCCCGTCATCCTGGTGCACTGGGGGGAGTGAACTGAGGCGTTCGTGAGCCAAGGTATCACTGTATCATTTCCCTGCAAAATTGCAGAGATTTCTGGTGCTGCATTGTATCGATATATTCTGCAGTGATGGTAAATTCAGTGGTGGAGGTATGATACAGCCCTGATGGGTTCCAGTGTACCACCAACACCAACACCAGAGACTGCCCACACTTGCTCTGGATCTTGACTTTGGCTTGGATGTGTATTCGCCTCTAGCCTTTCTAACTAGATGCCTGCTGGCATGACCCTCTAGGGGTCTAATAGGAAGGGAGGAAGTTGGCCATAGCAAATAGACTTGGAAGTTTTTACAGGAGTAAGGAGTTATTCCCCGACCAGCTTTTGCTGATTACTAGTCAATAAGGATTTTTTGTGGTTCACCTGGCCATTCTGTAGCTTTTCTCAGGTTGTTCAGATCAACAAAGTGAATCCCTGTTTGACATCCCGTTTAGTATTGGACGGCATATAAAATCTTTACATAAACAAACATAAATAAATAAAATCCCTCAGAACTGAAAGTTAGCTTGCTATTCCTGTTGTAACTCAGGTGAGTGCCTGTAACTCAGTAACAGAGCCCATGCATGTATTGGTCAATTGCTGGCATTTTCAGGTAAGACTAGAAAAACTCTTGCCTAAGCCTAGATGGTCCAATAGTTTGAATCAGCAGAAGACAGTTTTCTATGTACATATCTCATAAGGTCTCTTATATTGTTTAAATAATAAGGAAATATATTTATATTGATATGAATAAGATTAAGGGCATAATCCTATGCATGTTTAGATTGAAAAAAGTCCTACATCCTCAATATTCCCCAGCAGCCAATCATGCTGCCTTGGGAATGCAGGGAGTGGGAATGCTTAGGACACAATTCTTTCTGAACATGCAAAGAATTGTGCCTGAAGCAGCTAAAAGTCCCTTTGGGCAATCCCTTATCCCAAAAGTCCCTTATAGGATGCCCATAATCCTTTGAACTTGGAGGATTATGGATTTCTTATGAAGGGCTAGAGGAACATGGAGCTGAAGATTGTCTTCATGGTTCTCTTGCTCTGCAAAGCACTGCCAGGCTTCTTTTGGACCTTTAAGCACAGTGCTTCAAAACAGGAGGAAAAGAAGCTGGGGTACTGCCAGGGTATGTTGTATCTGGGCAGCATGGGGCTGCTCCCCTCCCTGACCTCCAGAACACCCCAAAAGCCCTTTCCTGAGATCACTATTATGACCTCAGAGAAAGAGCCATCATAAGCTCTTTCCATGCTGGCTGTGGAGAAGATCCAAATGTGCATCCCTAGATACAAGGTTGGAGAAACACTCCCAACTTTGTAGCTGGAAATCCAAAAAATCCTATGGCTATCTAGATGCTGTATAGCAGCCATAGGAATGCACTGGTTTCAATCACATGTTCAAATAATTGGGACAGAATAATACATTGGTACTGAAAGAGTCTATAAAATACAATGTTTTAGAGAAATACTTCCAAAAACTGCATTCTGAACTGAAATTAGTAGAAATATAAAAACAAACTTATTTTTAAACAGGCTTTCAGTGCCCATTCTTATTGTAATGCTTAAATGTCAATGCAATATGCTATGGTGTATTACATTTGTTCTCATATGCAGGAAATTTTCTACCAATCAGCATAACTAAAGGCAACAACCCAGAAAAAATGCTTATAAATAAAAATATACAATCACATTCCATATCATACATAATATACATCAAACAAACCAGAAAATATCACTACTGAAACCTACAAGGAAATGAACTACTGAATTGACTAATATTATTACTATGAAAATACTTATAGATTGTCCTTAATCAAGCCACTATTCACCCTGGGCAATTGTGCACAATTAAAACTCAGCAGTTTCTAACATGACTGCCCACTTTGAAAACCACCACAATTGTCACTGAAATCACGGTAATGATTCACACCTCAAATAGGTTTCAGCACTGTCACTGCAGTTTCGGCTGAGTTCCTCTTTTAAGGACTGTGAATAAATAACCTTGGGAGTTTTAACCCATTTCTCACCAGACTTTGCCCTCTGCAAATTTTTAAACAGGAATTATTTGTGTAAATATTATAAAGATTGTTCCTGTAAGAACTGTTCCAAGCAGAAAGATATCACCAAGCAGAGTTTTAGTAGGCAGCTTATTCATTTAACTTTGTGCTTACAGGTCATCTTATTTCATTTTTAATGGATATAAGGGCATAGCTATAACCTTAGGTCCCAACCAATATGAAGATGACTTGCATATTCACTTAATATTTTCGCATGGCTCCATATACTGTTTGTGGGTGTATCCTCCCTATCCTTTCCTACTTGAAAAGGGTATACTTACCTTATACACATTCAGCTGATTCAAAGTATTTAAAAATAGGATATCCAGCTTCTTGGTCAAAAAGGCTCCGGCAGCAGCTTGCATGCAATCAGTAAAACTAGACTCTCCCTACTCAGTCTATAAAGACATGATACACAAGGAAAAAGGGATAAGAAGGGAAGGGAGGAAAATCAAGTAGAGCTTCAGCAGGACTGGTGGAATAGCTGGTGAAATTTACCCATGCAGAATGGGAATTACAAAAAAGTCAGTGGGTGTGGTACAAGAGTGCCTCTGCAGGGGTGAGCTTCTTACTACTCTCCTAATATTTTGGCCTACAACTTCCTGCCCACACAGAAAATAGTGGAGGAGTTGTTGGACAAATCATTTGCCCACATAACTCTCTACAGAATTATTTGCTATTGGCAAGTGACATAGCAAAGATAAAGACAAGTTCAACCTAGAGTTTTTGGCTTTAAAAGCACCTACAAACATGTACCAGTTCTGGAGTCGGGCAAATCGAAGGAGCTTGCAAAAGAAAGTTACACTGACTTGTCCTATCTAGAAATAACAATTTCTGCTTGTTTCTAGGGTTGGTTTTTGAACTGCCTCTTTTCCTGTTGCACTGCTGTTGCACCAACAGTGGATGCAGTGACTGTATTGGATACTACTTCTTTTATTACCATTAAGAAACTACAGGAGTTTCACAGTAAATTGTCATATTAATACATGTGAGATTAGAATGGGGAGTTATGTATGCAAAGTTAGAAGAGAAAGTGGTTAATATATTGCATGCCCTATACATGTATATAGGTATATATTTTCATTATTTATACAGCAAACTGCCATTATTTTATGATCACAATGTTATGATCATCTTACCTTCTAGATTTTCTGTTTTTGTTACAAAATAAGAACGCTCATGGTGAAATGATTGTTTTAAATACATTGTAAAATTATTTAAATAATGAAGTTTGATTTAATCTACATACTTTACCTAGCCCTTAATTAACCCTGAATGCTCTCTCGGTTCAGTTCTTCTGAAACCAATTAAATATTGAACACGTACTGTCAAAGTGAAGCAGTGTTATTGAACTTGGAGCCAAATAGAAACATAGCAGTTTTTGTGTTTAAGGCAAAAACAGCAGTAAAACTATAGATGATCCAGTTCATATGTCTACAAAAGAGAATGTTTAAGTAACTTACTTTTTTTTGGCATTTTTGAATACAGTATTTCTAACAATGACATGCTATAAAATGCTGACAATTCAAAGGAAACTAGAAACAGAAGTTCAAATGGATCAGCAAGGTTTAACGCAACTTAATTACAAATATGCTTGACACAAATGTACTTTACAAAACTTTGTTTTCATTGCAGGAGTACTGGATTGTATGTATTTATTTATTATGGTGCAGTTTGCTCATGAACTGTAATTAGATGGATATGAAGCATCTGCCTATCAAGTTTATGAAACACCATCAGGACCTGTGTAACAGGGGAAGTGCATTGTGGCTTCTGCCATCATCTAAGACACTGGTTCCCAATCTTTTCTATAACCCAGACCCCTAGAAAATGTTTATGTTCACATTCCCAACAAAAGTAATATGAAGATGAAGAAGTCAAATTTCTAATTTTTGAACCACATACAGTACTGCAGGTGAACAAATTCACCTAAAAAATAAGCTTTTAACTCAGTGCATAAAATCAAATATAAATTAAGCAAATAGCCAAATTATCGGGGTATTTGGCAAATCGCCACACAGCCTTCCTCTTTGTCACAACACCTGAGGATGCAGGCAGCCCAGGTTAGGAGCCCCTCTCCTAAGAGACCAAGGGCTACTAGGAAGCCATATACCCTTCTTCTCAGGGCAAAGAGAAGACCAATCTAGCCCACCCATGAGCCAGAAAAGATGTTTGTTTCATGTAAGTTGCCCGAAAGAATGCTGACTCCAACAGACTCTGGCCCAATGCATTGGCAAATAACTAAGAGTCTCATTCAATCAAGAATCTCAACAAAGGAAGTTCACCCTGACTTAACATGCATTTAAATGCCCACTTGTAGCTCATGACCTTGTTCTGGCCTTAAAAAACTGATTTGTCCTTTCTTTCCACCCACTTCCTTTTTGTAATTTCTTTTATCAAGATGAACTCCTTGGAGAAAAAAAATCTGAAAATTGGGAATTAAAACATAGAAGTATGATTTTTGCACCACAAAAATGTACAGCCATCTAAGGGGGATGGTGTCCTGCAACAGCAGGGGGTTGGACCCAATGGCCTTCATGGGCCCTTCCAACTTTAGTATTCTAGGAATCTATGAAACATCGACAGCACAATCCTATACATGGCTATAGGTTATAGAAGCAAGCCCCTTTTGAATTCAATAATGCTTACTCTTCAATAGGTGAGTATACAGTTGCTGCCTGAGTCTGTCTGATGGATAGAAATGTGAGCTGACAAGGCGATGACATTTTGGGGATTTTCTTAAAAAAAAAAAAAGTCATGTCACAGGCCTAGAATTTTGTATCACAAGGACATCACAAAGGGCCAGATCTCTTTTACTTTGATGGGGTTGCGATGGTTGCCTAAACACTAGATTTCAAATATCTATGTCTCAGATCTACATATTTTAGCCCCAGTGGCACCATGAGATTTTGGATCTATGCCTTTTAGTATTTGGTAGGCTGGGATATAGAAACGGACTGTGGCTAGATAAAGGATAAACTGTGGGAGTTAACTATGATCTGCACAGACCTGTTTAGCTGAGACTTCTAACAAGGATTCCCCATTACAGCTAAGTACATAGACATTTTAAGTAAATTAATTACTTTTTAAAGTTTGATTTCTGCACAGAGTGTAGATTCTATACTTATTTACAGGGTGAACTAAATGGAGCTTACTTCTTATAAAATTTTTATAGGATTGCTTGGCTTGTAACATGAAGGGGGAACTCTAACCCCAAACTCCAACATTTTGCAGGAGGTTGATAGGTTTGTTGATCACTGTGACAGAAAAGTGTTCTTCACATATTCAGAAGCACCATCATTATTAATTTGGGATAAGAGTAGGAAAGCTTAGGCCCTCCAATTTTATGGACTACAGCTCCCTTAAACCCCAACAACCATGAGCGTTGCAGTCTCAGACATCTGGGTATGAGTTTCTAGCCCTGATCTAGAGCATGAAGAGCTAGTTTACGAATCAGGTCCCGGGGATAAGCCTTTAAATACGGCTCGAAGTGAGACCTTTGAACAATGAGGTTAATATTGATAGTAGTGTCTTTTATAGACACTTGAAACCTCTCCGTGGCGACTCCAATCTGCAAGCGCCAAAGCGCCGCCAGCAACGGAGAACAAAGTCGTCCGCCTCTGGAATTGCCCGGCCGCGCCCTCCGCCAGCCCCCCAGGCTGCTTCCATGGCCGCTTCCTTAAAGCCCACGGAAGTAAACGCTCCGCTCCTTCCTTCCCTTCCTCCCTCCCTCGCCGCGAGCGCCTGCGGGCGGTTGGAAAGCGCGAGACGGCCAGAGCCGTCACGTCCCCGTCCCACTTTCCGGCTTGGAAAGCCTCCTCAGCCAGTATTGCCCCAGCAACGTTGCATGTGGCACTGGGAGAAGGGTGAGGGCGGGGGAGAGAAGGAAGCAGAGCAGCTCGGTGGTTGGCCGGCTGCAGTTCCAGGCGGGGTGGGGCCACCGCTCTTTCTTTTCCGAAGCGGCGGTGGCGCGGATCTCTCGCCCCGCCTCCGTAGGCGTGTCGTGAGAGCGAGGGGGCGTGGTCCAGGTTCGCGAAGAGGAGGGGGCTTTGTTGTGGAGCTGGGAGGCGCCGCAGCAGTCTCGGGGCCGGGAAGGGGGTGCCCGCATCTCTGTTTTCTCCCCGGGCGGGACGGGACCAGAGCCTCCTTCCCTTCCCTTCCCTGGGGCCAGCAGCGAGGTGAGAAACAGGGCTGGGCTGGGTAGGAGCATCAGCAGGGAGCCGTCCTCCTCAGCTCCGGCACTCGTGTCTTGTGCTGAGGGGAGCGGCTGTATCAAAGGCGTCTTCTGCCTTTCAGTGGTGAATTCCCGGGGGAGGTAGAAGAAGAGACGGAGACGGTCTCTTCTGTGTGCGTTAGGATTGTATTTCAGCCCCTCAAGCAGTTTTTCTCCCTATCCCTTCGGGAAAGGGGTGGGGGAATGATGAACTCCGGGAGTTGATGTGAAGTAAAAAGAAAAGGGGGGAAGCTCTTGAACATGCGCAAAGTGCTTTTATTCGCAACGCCAGGTTCCAAAAGGCGCTGGAGGTGCATACCTAAATTAGTGCAGATTAATCTGCCCCTTGCCATCCTTTCACCGCTTGCAATCTGGGCGTGTAGCCACCCTTTCAGGGCTGGCTTGTGAGTGAAGATGGGATTCAAACCCACTTAAATTATTTATGTTCCTCAGAAGACAGCATGACATTTCATCAGATTAATTGAAATTTCCACTCTTTCGAGTTTAAGGCACTCTGGGTTGTCAGTACAGAAGTAATGAGGTAGTTATTCTGAATAGAGCAAAAGTCTTGCACAAATCCTGTACTTATAGAAGGAGAAGTTGAGAGGTGTACACTACTGTTCACAATTGTAACATGAAATAATCCTTACCTTTCTCCTTGCCCCATAAAATTAAGGTTTTAATGGTAGTACTGAAGAGCTTAGCAGGTATTAGGAAAGGTTTCATTGCTGTCAAGAGATGTGAACCCTCATACCACCCATTTCCATGCCCCACTGAAGGTGTAGTATGAGTCTGTCCAGATTTGCTAAGTTCAAAGGGATCTGTAATATTTATAACCCAAGGCAGCTATCTGTTGGGTAAACAAGTCATCTGATCTGGGGAAGTGAATGTGATGCATCATTAGGGAAATTAGAAAATTCCCATGGCTGTTCATGAACTGTGTGAAGAGATTAGGTGCAGCCTAAAGGGGTTTTATATTTCTTCCTTTGAACATAAGTGTATTTTGGGGAAACATACAAAAGAAAACACAGAAACTGCAGGGTACATTTTTGATACACTTTTTCAAGGATGTTCTCTATTGGTGTAGGAGAGGCAGATATATATGAGTAATTCTGCTACAGGGATATTGTAAACAAGAAAGCTACTCTGGCTCTGTGCACTAAAACCATGTTTGGCTTAATTAATCCTAGTCTGAAATGGCTTGCTGAGATAAGATATTTAGCTTGCTCATTAAACATAACTTTGTAGTGGGGTATAACTTTGCTTTAGACAACCTCAGGAAGAATTCAATGAAGGTTTTGATGTCAGGTCCAAATTTTCAATCTGGAGAGCGGCAGGTTGCTCAACTAGTTACATGCTTTTACTCAAGCTTCGTGACTCATTCCACATATACAAGATCATACCCTAGAGACTAGTACAGCTACCCCCATCCTAGTGTCCCCCAAAAGTTTTGGATTTAAGATTGTGTCAGCCTCTGCCAGCCTGGCCAGTGGTCAAGAATGCTGGAAGTTGTAATTTAAAACATTTGAAGAGTGCCAGGTTGAGGAAAAGGACTGAAATAAAGTTGTTTTATTTATAACTAACATTCATTGAAGCACACCCCAGGTATAACCTCAGTTTTGCTTATAAGCATGTGCTGTATGGGAGAAATCCAGCCATTTAATCTGCCTTCCAGATGTTTTTGACTGCAACTCCCAGCATTCCTGACCATTGGCCATACAGGCTGAGGCTTATGGAGGCTGAAGTTCAAAAGATCTGGGACTATGTTGAGGAAGGCTGTTTTAACCAACCATAATATTCACAGCAAGGTGATTAAACTGAATCTGTTTGGCTTTCTGACTGTTCTACTACAATAGCAAAATTTGTTTTGTTTCTAAAATTGGGTAAACTAGACTTAGTATTTTGAGGGGTGTGGAGGTATGTTTCTGTGGATGTTTACCTTGGGTTGACATTGTTTGCTCACACCTGAAGGCCCATTAATTTAAAACTATTCCTATTAACAAACTTAGAAATTATTCAAATAAAATCAATCATTAAAATGCCTAGAAAATAAAACTATTCTCACTTAGCTTCGAAAAGATTGTAGTGAAAGCATCAGGCTGTTGTGGAGGCTGTTCTACAAATAGGGTAGAACTATTGAGAAGGCCCCTTTTCTATTAACCATCTTCCTCACTTCCTTGGAGGATGGCTCTTTCAGAATGGCCTCCAAGACAGATCTTAGGGGCCAGGTAGGTACATATGGGAGCAGGCGGTCCTTCGAGTATCCTGGTACCAAGCTGTGTAGGGTTTTCTATACAAGCACCTTGTTTATAAACTAGCACCTTGAATTGGGCCCAGAACTCAACTAGTAGCCAGTGAAGATGGTAAATTATTAGTGTCACACAGGTGCATGGTCCTGTTGTATCAGCAGCTGCATTACGCTGCTCTATAGAAGTTGAAGTTTCCAGACCATCTTCAAGGGCAGCTTCAGATAGAGCACATTTTAAAATTTTTATAGTATTAAAGTTTCTTTCAATTCCACTGATGTCAATTTTCTTGAAACCTGCTTTTAAGTAAATATTGTTTGCATCATGAAGTCTAAAATGCTTGATTATTTGTCTCTTCTTAAATTGAGAGAGTTATGTGAAACAACTAGTTATTTGGAGTGATCTTTACATAAGCTGTAGGTAACAAAAAGAATGAGCACAGTCTAAATAAATTCTTATAGGATTAGTGAAAATATGTTTGCATCCATGTCATAGAACAGGTAATACATTGATTTGCCTGGAGTTTGCATTAAACACATAAGTATTATTTGGACCCTGTTGATTGTTATAGAAAATATTTGGATTGAAGGTTTAACATGATTTTTTAAAGCTGCTTAGATGTTAGGTAGTTTTTAATGGGTACTGCAGCTATGGAAATGACAATAAAGGTAACTATTTATTATTTGTGATATTTATATGCCATCCTATTGCAAAAGCCTCAGGATGGCTTACATAATAAAATACAAATATCAATATAAATAAATTATAACAAAATGTAACATAAAAATCAACATAAACTAGTCCATAACATCTGCACTTGTCTAAGTGCCTGCATGTATTTCTATCCTTTCATGGCATAAAAGAGCAATCACTTTTTGTTTTGCAAAGCTTCCCTGCTCAGTTGCTTGGAGATAATTCTCACCTGCCGCAGAGACCCAAGTGAATAGTTGTTTTCAAGCTGGTGAAAATTGCTTGATTTTTGTAAGCTAAAAGGTAAATGCATGAAAGATGCATGCAGATATAGAGATTCCACGTGCACTCAGGGACAGGGCATACCATTTAGGCACATGGGTGTGAGCATAGATATGCTATATAAATAATGATTTGTATACTAGACAAATAGACATTTGTGTAGTATAAATATATTATTCAAATAATGTAATTTTAGTAAGTAGAATAACAATGCAGGCATTCAGTGTCTACTAGAAAATAAAATCTGACTCAGCTTTAAGATTCAAGTTCTGAGTCAGGAACAAGAACTATGGGTCAATGCCAGATAAAACAGTTTTAGAATCAGTGACTTGATGCATAAAGTATGCTGGGAAATAGCTTTTCGCCTAGTCTCCTGTGGTGAGTGAAAATTGGTTCCAAACAACAAGGCAGAAACATTTTGATACAAGTTGACTCTTTCCCATTCCCACCCATCTAATATATTTTGATTATTAGGGGCAGTACCACTCTGGATGAAGCAGTTTTAAGGTTCAGTTCTTGGTAGTTAAAAAACAATCAGCAGGTGCTGAGAAAGATCTTGCCCCAAAACCCTAACAAGCTGTTCAGAGTCAGTAGATAATATTATGCTAGATGGACAAAAATAGTTTGTTCTGGTATAGGAACTAAGAAACTACCTTATCCCCCTCTCTTCTTGTGCTCTGGATTAATCAGTTACTTCTATTTTCATGGGTGAGTGGGGAGGAAGTGATCTGCAGTTCTGGTTCAGAGGGATCATAGAAATAAGGTTGCTAGTTTGGATGCTAACAGTAAGCTGTGGTTTCATCAAAGCAACCACTGATTACAAAGCGAAAGGTAAAAGAGCGTATGAATGCAAAGTATTCATGATCTGATATTACTCATGAACCAAAATCAAAATGTCACATCTGAAAAACAAAATCCCTCAAGGGTAGCCAGTTTCCTGAGGAGTAAGCTGTGTTAATATGTTGCAGCAAAAATAACAGAGTCTTATGGCTTCTTAAGCCTAACAAATTTATTCTGAAATAAGATACATCTGATAAAGAGTCTGCAAAAGCTTATGCCCGGAAAAAAATGTTAAGTCTTTAAGGTACTACAAGAATTTGTATTGTATAGTCCCTGTACAGATACAATAATAGCAAAACTATTCAGCAGCTTTAGTTAAGGCTCTTGAAAATGTCTCAGTTCTGTACCTTTATGCTTTTTTATTTTATTTCTTTGCTTTTTGTAAATAATTTTCTCATTTTTTTTTCTTTTGAGATTCATCTTGTGACCTGGGATGCCTTCAAGCCGATTAGAATGGAACTGTATATAATCTAGAGAAGCAATATAGGTAATTGTTTTGATAGAATGATTATAAGCCATGAATGCATGTCAGTCAAAGTTAAGAATTTCACTGTTTTCAGCAACATTTTAGGCCATAGTCCTAGGGACACTTACTAAGAAATTATTTTGAATTCAATGCGACTTAATTCTAGATAAACATGCATAGGATAGGGCTGCAGACTTTTCACTGAAAATATTGGGATTTCAAAGTTCTTAACTAAACTTTGGCTAAACCATGCCCTAGGGCTTTTCATAAATCAATAAATTCTAATAATAAATACTTGGATACCTAGGAACATTCTGGTCATCCTTTGTGCCATAAGTATACTTGGTTGGATCCTGACTAAGTTCATTGGACTTAATTTCCACCAAACTTACTTAACTTTGTCATAATCTTTCACATTACTTTCAATGGAATTTAGTCTGGATCCAATGCTTTTTATAACTCTCCAAGTAAATGCGAGGAGCACATATGGCCACATTTGAACACTTCTTGCATAGGTTTCAGAGCCTTAGGGTTTCACCTGAACAATCATTTTCGTTAGATGGAAGAAATCCTCCCACTGGAGGAAGGGAAGCTATGGCTTAATGTTTTGTGGAATTCTTTTAATCTATGTAGATAATCAGGAAAACTATTTTAGGGAATGCATCTGTTACAAATTTTAAGCCACACTTTAAAATATGCAGTTAAATTAAAATGTGCAAAGCTATTATGTTTGCATTTCTTGTTGAACCTGATGAGAAAATACATGAATCCCATGTCTATAATTCATTCAGAAAGATAGTATATCAATGCATGTTATTGTACCTAGGTTATTCCTCATTTGGTCTCTAGCTGTGTGCTTGTGGTCTTGTAGAAATTCACATTCTGTTTTGCAATAGAAAGTCGTTTTATGAGGTTGCCATCTTGTAAAATGGGCAAGGCAAACAAATGTTTAAAGAGAATGCATTTACCTCCTGGAAAATGAAATGCAACAATGTTGATTGACAGGATGGACATTTTGAATGCTAGAGCCATCTTTAGATTTCTTAATACAATGCAGAACTGTCTCGCAAAACACAGGTGGCTATTGGAAATGTGTTTGTTTGTTTTTAAAAAGAAAGGGAAAGTATGTTTCCAGGCCCCAGAAAAATTCTGGAATGTAGTCTGACTAAATCATCTGAACTATGGCATCATGTCATCAGCAGGAAGTCCTGGTTTTGCTATAGAAGTCGTGTCTGTTCTCATCCTAACTGCTGTACAAGGGACAAGCACTTGGTATGCATTGAAAGGTCTTTGATATGGTCATTCCAGAATGAAGTGTCTGCTTGGGCAATGCTGTGGAAAAAGCAAGGGAGAGAATCAAAGACACATGTATTAAGTTCAGTAGCTGCTAGTAATAGGATCTTTAAAGGTTTCAACCTTCTGTTCTTCCATTTGGAAGGGACTTGGATATATGGACTAAACAAGTAAGTTCCCCTAACACAGTGGACTGGTTGCATGATTGCTGGAACCCAATGTGACCCATTTAAGCCATGGAAGGTTGTGGCATGTGCCAGTAACCACTGTAAGTAATCAAGCTATGGTAAACAGTTGCTGCATCTTTTGGTCATGTATGGACTAGGTTGCACCTGTGGTTAGCAAACTATCCGCAATCAAAATAGCCCATGGGTTATTAAGCCGAGTTGATCATGCAAAACAGACCAAAGTGAGAGTGCAGGGTGGGGAGCTTGTGAAGGCACAGATGACAACCAAAATGAGCAAGGACTGGAGCAGTTTGCTTATGAGAAATGATTATAGCATTTGGAGTCTTTCCTTAGGAAAAAAAACTGAGTAAATGAGGACATAATAGAACTGTTTAAAATCATGCATAGTATGGAGAAAGTGGATAGGGAAACCTTTTCTCCTCCTCTTGTAATACTAGAAACGGGTCATTCCATGAAGCAGAATGGTTGGAAATCTAGGATGTATACAAGGAAAGATTTCTTCAGACAAGACATAGTTAAACTATGAGATTTGCTACTGCAAGATATAGTAATAACTGCCAGTTTAGATGGCTTTAAACATTGGATGAGACAAATTCATGGAGAATAAAAACTATCAATGACTCTTCATCATGCTGGCTGTACTTTCCCTCCTGTATCAAATGCAGTATGCCTGTCAGTACTAGGCGCTAGGAAACATAAGCAAGAAAGTTCTATTTTGTTCATGTCCTGCTTGTGGCCAGATAGCTGCAATGAGAACAGAATGTGGAACTAAATCAGCCATTGGTCTTATCCAGCAAAGGTCTTTTTATGTTCTTAGCAGGCTGACTGTCAGCCTCCTGACCAGCCCCTTACTATTTTCCCCTTCCCAGATGGGATGACTGTCCAGAACAGTGAAGCCTTCTTTCCTGCAGAGGGAGGATTATGCCAGTGTCCTCTTTCTACTTCTTCCCTCTCCTATTTCTTCCATATTGACTGTACCCAGTTCATATAATATGACAGGTTATTATGATTTAATTAATCCATAATTAGCTGTAGTGTGTGCTCTGTTCCCATGGGGATGTGTTATGTGATCTAGACATGGATTCACTGAGTGTTAAACAACCCAAACTTAATCCTCAGTTAGTAGTTGGGTTAAGTGTGGGTTTCAGCCCTTGACGGCCAGTTTCACAAAACATGACACAACCCTTGAATAACCCAGTCAGAGACTGTATCTGGTAGCTTCACCTGCCCTGGACATGCTGGTGTTAATCATGGGTTACTTAACCTATTATAATCTTCCATGTTGTGTGAACTGGTCTGTGCTGATCTACTGAACTTTTTCCATTTTCAAGAGTGGGGGGGTTGGATATTGAATTTTTTTTTAAAAAAACCTTCAAGTCTACGCATTGCCTGAACATATTAACTTCTTTCCCTTTTTTCTGTGGCCAAATTAAAGCCAAATTAAAATGCATATAAAATGTACAATACCTCTGTGAATTAATTGGACAATCTGTTTAGGCAGCTAACAAAGTCCTAATAAACTAATTAAATGCCCTACAAAAGAAGACAGTCTTAACCTGGTGCCAAAAGGATGCCAAAGTTGGCCCAGGCAAGCTTCAGTGGGGAGTTCATTCCCCAATTTCCAAGTTTTTCATGTTGGACCACAATGGAGGATAGGGATGGAATTAGAATTTCTCCTAAACCTTTCCATTTTTTTCTTCACTTTCTCCAAACTGTAGGTCTAATATAAGTCAGCTCTGTGTCCATTACATATGTTGTATTTTATTTGTTTCGTGTAAAAAATAACTAGTGAGAGTGCTTGCCTGTCTGTCCATCCATTGTCACCAAAGCAGCAAGACCATAACCTAGACGCATAAGACTTCTTATACATACTAAAGCAACCCTAGGGGTGTGCACTTCAGAGGTATTTTGTTTTTACATTGCATTAATTTAAATATGTCCATATGATATTTGGGCATCATATCTGGGCAGGAGTGGCCAGACTCGCTCGACAGAAGAGCCACATATGGTAAATGTCAGGTGTTTAACAGCTGCAAATGGGCACCCATGGGTAGCAGCAGTGGCAGGCAGGGAGCAAGTGGCAAGTAGGTTCCGGCAGGTGTCCCAGAAAGCAAGCAGTGAGCCACAAAATAAACCCAAAGAGCTTCATGTAGCTCTCAAGTCTCAGTTTGGCCTCTCCTGTCAATATGCAGTAACTTCTTCAGTCACTAGTGGCAGACCTTCCCAGCCTAATGGTGTATTTGTGTCTGTTTTTTGTTGAAATTATGTGCAGGTGCACAAGTGTGCACTTATGGATGTCTGAGATGTGTAGGCTCGTCTAGTTACCTTGTCTAAATTACCTTGTAAATTTCAGCTGTCAAAAAGACCAGCAAAGTGGGATAGGTAACATGCATAGAAGCTGACAATAAGAGACTGCACATAATCTAATTTGCACATAGTTGCAAGCTCACAGCTGAAAAGTAAAGTAGAAAAGTGGTGAAAATAAATGCAACAAAATGGGGTGGCAAAGACAGTATCACCCCTGTAGCAATGTAATCCTCTGGATTTTAAGTGTTGAACCGACCAGTCTAACTCTGTTCTACCATTTGAACACTTCCCTGAGTTACTTGTGGGGTCGGGGGAGATACTATTTCCCTTTTTGGAGCACTTACTGTTACTGTGGTTCCCTGAAAGTTCTAAAAACTGCACTCTTTTTTGGATTGGGAAATAGACACAAACGCAATGGCTTGAATGAAATGGAGGTGAAATTTGCACACCTGCAGTAACTCTATTTGCTTGGCAGCAATTACATTTGCATCTATTTCCTAGTCCCTAAAGATCTGGCAGGAACCTCAGTAACTGTAGCAATAAGTGCTCTGAAAAGGAAACTTCAAGTGGGTGGTGGTAATTAATAACTCTCCTTCTGGAACAGCTGGAGACTTAGGGGAGTGTTGAAAAGGTGCAGGGAGCTGGGAACTGTCAGTGCAACACATAAAGCTAGAAAATAACATTGCTGCTTTGCTGCCACCCAGTTTTGGTGCACCTACTGTGCACCTTTACTTTTTCCCTTTATTTTCCCCTTTGCATTTCAGTTGACAGCGAAGCATTGATAGTTGACAGCTATGTGCAAATTAGTCTGTATTCAGTCTTGCCCTGTAGATCTGTTACCTGCTCCAATTCTGTTTGAAAGCTATGGCTTATAAGGACATTATTAAGGCAAGACTACAAATATTGGGCAGCTATAAGTGTGCACTTGCACACCTATGAAAGATCAGAAAAAACTAACATAAAATCACAAACATTGCTCAGGTTTCTGCGGCTAAAAGGGTTTTAAAATGATCCCAGTTGCACTTTTTTGAAATTCTGAATATAAAGGGAAAAATGTTGGTGAATATACATAACACAAAAATAAAAGTCAAGGCAAACCAGTGACAAACCAGTGAATCAGTGGAAGGGCATTTCAGTGGTAAGAGAGGGGTGAGATTGCCAAGAAAGATGGGGTGTTTTGCAGCTCTTGTCAAGCTATTCACTAGCTAAACCTTTTAATCCACAATGGAATAAATATCCTGGGTTCAAATAATGTGAGGAATCATTGTAGGTCACACATTCCCTAGAAAAAGTTATGGGTTGTCAGGGTGGCTTTTTGCCTGAAAATCAGCCACCCTTTTGGAAGTGGTCTGGGTTCAAATGTCACAACAAGCAACCCTGGCTATTTACCCACAGTGGATTGTCATGTTGTGTGAATCCAGTCAATGAAGGACGTGAGTAAAATAGAGGCAGGGTTAAGTAGAGAAGAATATAGAAACATAGAAACGGGGCAAGGCAGAAGGCAGCTCCCGAGCCATCTAGTCTGTCCCCTGGCTCCAGCCAGTTCCACTCATGACATGCCTACCATGTGCATGTCCAGCCTATCCTTAAACACCCTCACTGATGGAGCTTCAGCCACCTGCTGTGGAAGCCCATTCCATACCCTAGGGGTCCTAACCATCAGGAAGTACTTCCTGGCATCCACCTTGATTCTTGGTTCCCTGAGCTTTGCTCCATTGGAATGTATCCTGCCCTCCATCACAGGGGGAAAAAGGTCATGACCCACCTCTACGTGACACCCCCTCACATACCTGTATGTTGCTAACAGGTCCCCTCTGAGTCTCCTTTTCTCAAGGCTGAAAAGACCCAGTTTCCTCAGTCTCTCCTCATATGACTTACCCTGCAAACCAGCTACCATCCTTGTGGCCCATCCTTTACTTCACCAATTGCAACCTTGCTATATCCCTCTTGTAATGAGGGGTCCAGAATTGAACACACTACAGCTATGGGCACATCAGGGTGGCAGTAATACCTCTCTTGCTCTAGAAGCCACATTTCTGGATACGCATCCTAGGGTGGTGCTCACCCTTTTGACCACCCATGTCACACTACTGACTCACGTTTAGCCTGCAGTCAACCAGCACCCTGAGATCCTTTTCACCAGTGCTGCTCATCCTGTTGCCCCAGGCTCACTACCATGGTCTGTCTAGATCCTTTTGGATCCAGAGTACCTGCTCCCTGGTTGTAGCCACCGCCCCCATTTTAGTATCATCTGCAAATTTGATCTGCAGACCTGTCACCCCCTCTTCTAGGACATTAATGAAAAGATTGAACAGGATCGGTCCCAGGACAGAGCCCTGGGGGACCCTGCTCGTCACCAACCACCATTCCAGTGATTCCCCACTAATAATTACTCTCTGCTTTTGGTCCATGAACCCCTCCATCTAGCCACCTCAAAACCTTGTCATAGAATTCCACAAGGTTCGTCTGGCAGGACTTGTTTTTGCGGAAGCCGTGTTGCATGGCCACCAACCTCCCTTTCCTATCTAGAGATCCCAGAACATTTCCCATTGTGAGCATTTCCATTGTCTTTCCCAGAATGGGCATAAGGCTAACCAGCCTGTAATTTCCCATATTCCTTCTTACTGCCCTTTTTGAAGGTTGGGACCACTGATGCCACCCTCCAGTCCTCTGGAACCTTAACCATTTGCCACCAGGCGTCAGAAATGGAGGCCAGCAGAAATTAGAGTACCCCTGTCAACTTCCACAGGTGTAACCCATTATTGTATTGTTATTGTTTGGGTTGTTACAATGATGTTTTTGTACCATTGTATTTATTGAACTTTGTTGTAAGCCATTTAGAGACATATAGGGATTGGACGGGTTAGAAAAACCCAAATAAATAAATAAACCCATCAGGGCCTGGTGCCTTTGTGACATCCAGTGTCCTGAGGAGCTCCCCAACTCCTAGAGAGGAGTGACTCTAATCTGTGCCCCTAAATCCCTGGCGTCATCTGATCCCCCAAGTGGATCTCCCCCACCCTACTTTGGGGAGAACACAGAGGCAAAATAGTCATTTAGCATCTGTGCCTGTTCCCTCATATCAGTCACTGAGTCCCCTTCCTCCTTAATAAACAGCCCCACTACCTGTCTTCCCTCCCTCTTGCTATTTACATTTTGATAGAAGCCTTTTTGTTGCTCCTGATATTCTTTGCAAGTTTCAGCTCATAATCACCCTTAGCCTTGCTAAGAATCCTTGTGCAACGAGCCTCCTTCTCCTGGTATACCCTTTTGTCTACTTGCCCCAGTGCCCATTTCCTGTGGGGGTTTATTAAATACCTAATGCCTCTAACCACCATTTTTACACCTAATGCCTCTAACCACTTCTCCTTTCATCCATAACAGCGCTCTCCTTTGCCTCCCAGCCTTGCTAACTAGCAGTATCATCAAGGCTTGTGCCTCCAAGACCTCCCTTTTTAGTGCCATCCACCCCTCCTGAACATCGTTGCATACTTAGGCTTATATGAGTTATTGCATACTTTAGGCTTATTTACATTAGGGTACAGTAGAATATTGGGAATAAATTTGTGCCAAAGGCTTTCTGGCAAAGAAAGGTATTGAGATATGCTATAGATATGCATTCTTTAAAATATGCTAAACACATAATGCCTTCTTCATGGTGGATCTTTCTTTTCTGATGATAGTCCAAAGTTTCCTCAACTGTGTGTTACAATAATAATGTAGTAGTCAAGGAAAACTGCAAAACTCCAGCAGAGAAAGTTCTATATGAATATATTTCTTGGGCATGTAAGACATTACTATTCTACAAAGTTGAGTTCATAAGAATTAATATAGAAACCAAGTTTCTGGAAAGTGGTGAATGGGTACCCATTGGGTACAGATCATAATTGTAAAGTATTTTCTCATATTAAAGTACTTAATCACCATTAACTTTGTAAATTCCTACATGAAATCCAAGGGAGTTACTGATTGCAGATCTCTTGTTCTTAATGCATTGCTTTGAGAAACCCAAACAAAAAGAAGCTTTTTAGACTAATGAACTGCGCTCGCTGCTGCTGCAATGCAGAATTTACACTGAACCAAGTGGTTTGCAGCCCACTCAAGTATATATCTATTCAACCATAAGCCCTGCTGTATTTAATGTGGGCTTCTTCCTAGACAAGCATGCACAAGAAGCTAATTCTTCACCTTGCTAGTTTTTGTCATAATCCTGTGAAATGGGTTACTTTGCATAGCTGGGGTTGAGAGATGGCAACACTCAAGCTCATTTAGTAAAGTTATTTTAATGGATGAAGAGGAAGCTGAACATGGATTTCTTTGACCCATGAAACTGTTTACCAGCTCAATGAGGCCAGTCTTATTCTAATGAAAATATATCTCTGCTAGAGAGTTTTCCTCCTCTTTGGCCAAAATTCAAAGAATTACTTTAGGCTTGCCTAGTTGTTGGAAGTATGACAGTAATCCTGGCAGGAACCTCAGGTTTGGGTACTCCCTCCTCCCCCTGTGCACTGAGTAATAAAAAATATCCCCAGCTTGTAGAACACCATATACCAAGTTTGTCAGTCTTTGAAAGCCAGGATCTAACCTGGTTTACAATCCTGGTTTGTAGCAGGAGTATGAATGCATGCTTGCTAGTTTGGTTGTGATGACAAATTTGTGGTGTGTCACAATCCCATAAGGAACCAAAAAAATTCAAATTATTTTTGTGTATTTTTAAAAATTCACTTTGAAAAGATTTGGTCTTCATTAAAATGGGGCTGCATTTTTAAAAAATTCAAACTCTCCTTGCCACAAGATTATTTCGATATCAGCCTTGCTTTGGAACTATTAATAACTTTCACAAATTAATGAAACTGGCATTAAAAGAGTGTTTTATAAGTTAATGGCCTTATCCTGAAACTTGTTGAGTCAGTAAATATACACTTACAATGGATATATGCTGACTGCTGCACTATACATTGCCACAAATTAAGATATTTGTGTTTCGGGGAGTCGTAGACAAGTGCACATGGTTAGGATCAGGAGGTTTGTTTTACCAGTGCACTTTTTTTTCCCTGTTCAGTATATTTTAAAGCTCTAGAGAGGCAGTCTGTGGGTTTTCCTGTCACAGAAATGATCTTTTCTGGAGATTTGTCAAAGCCTGAGAATCTTCAAGAGCATCATAAAACACTTTTATTTCATCTGTCTTCTGGTGTGTATATATTTGGGTTCTTAATTTAAACACTTCTTGAATTCTCTGTATTAACATTTCTACCAGTTTTGCAGAAAAAGAGGAAAGATGGTGGTACTGTTGTTGAAGTTTAGAGAAAGCAGGAAAAAGATGAATTATGCATGCAGTAGCAATCAATCATCACATGTTAATTTAAAAATATCTGTTTGAAAGATAATCTGAACCAATTTATTTGAGCTTGAAATGTCTATTCTTCAGCACAAAGATAGCGTTCTTTATCATCATCATCGTTGTTCTTGCTGTTGCTGCTGTTGTTATCATTAATATTTCTATTTCTTTGCTGCTATTCTACCAAGGCACCTGAAGTTGTTTACAGTTTTTAAATACTGAAACAAAGAAACATTACCAACACCCCACCCCAAGAATATAGCTCCCTGGGGCTGACTAAGGACCACTTCATGAGTTCCTAGATCAGGGCTTCTCTTCTGCCTTCCTTTGGCACACACAAGTCTTAAGTAACCTCAAGGAAACTGAGGGAGGGGCTGCCCAAACAGTCCTTTCAGAACACTGATGGAGATAATTGATTCAGGAGATGACAGCACAAGCTCCTTGGAATGGGTGTCTCCTCTTTTCATCGTAAAACCTCTACTTGTGGAATACATCTGTAAAAAAATCTACTAAGTAAGATTTAGAAATGATACTGGTGTATGTGTACTGTGCTGTCATATGCCGTCTGCTGTACAACATGTAATTTTTGTACTCTGGTTTGATCTTTCAAGTACAGATCATATTAGCCATTGGGTTCTTCTACTTGTTAAAGCCATACCAGGATGATGGACTATAGTAGAAGAAACTGCCACTGTTCTGTGTAAGCACTGCGATTCAAATGAAATTGTCTGTAACTGTGTCTCCAGTATAACCTTTGTGTAACTTTGCACAGATAGGTATGCAAATAAACTGATCATGCAGCTGAGTGATACCAGAGTCAGGAATAAGCATAGAGGTTGTTCAAAGGGAATCTTTTTAAATGGGTAAGCGGTCCTCAATTTGCATTTCAATTATTGCTGTAGAAAAGTTTAATATCATTTGCATAAATATAATTCTAAGGATTATTGCTTCCACATTCCAAGTGAATAACCCTTGCTGCAACAGCTGCAGCATTGCATCTAATCAGTAAAAGACCTTGTAGTGGAAATATGGAGGCATTTTCTATGCCTTTGTATGATAGGCACAGGCCCAGTGCCATGTGGGTGGAGCCGGACAAGGATCCTTCCAATTTAATCATTTTTCCAAGCCTGGGTGGCAGCTACTATTGCAGAAGTAGGCCCTTGCAATTGGCTTCAGCCATGTGATGCTAGCCAGGTGTACAGAAAGTTTTTGGCCCTTTTTGGCTCCATGTACCCTTGCTTAAAAACATCGCAAGAAGGACCAATCATAGAAAAGCAGCTCTTTGATCCAAAGGTGGATAATACATGACCTAAGTAAACAAATCTGTTTGTACTTCTGGAAAATACAAATAGCTCCTCTTCTTTCCTCTTCAACCCCATGTCAGAACTCTCATTATGCTATTATCTTGCACAGGGGGCTTATACAAGGTAAGTGGGCTGAGGAGCTGACAGGAAAAGCAGGGTCATTTGTCTCAAGCCAAGAGTGGAGTGAAGGAACTGCTGTAAATGATGCCTTAGAATCCAGCCAGACTTGTGCTTGTAACACCAAACTATGGTTTGGCATTACATCAGTTTCCTCTTGGCAGTCCACATCTATCTTGACAATTCTTCCTTTGTAACCATGTCCTGGACTGGGGTAAAGCCTCTTAGTTTAATCCAGCTGTCCTTGGGGCTGAATCACATTTTGAGGCCAACCTGAAAGTGTTCTTTATATGATAGGGACACTGGGCAGAAATGCTGCTGTGAACAAACTTTGAGAAATGGTTTGAGTGGTACAGGTCAGCTGTGATCTGGCTGACCATAATTCTGCATGGATTGAAAGCAAGAAATAGTTTTGTGAACTGTCCCTGAAAGTTATAGGGAGTATGGTTTCTCCTTCAAGGAAGATGCTTTGAATTATTCATTGCACAGCAAAGCTAAAAACAGTATGGGTAAATACCAGTCCTGGCAGTGGAGGGATGTAATGACAGGCAGAAAAGCCAGATCCGTGGTATGCTTCATTGTCTTTTCAAGATGAGGAGACAGCCAAAGAGCTGTGAAATAGCTGATATTGAGACCAAATAGCAATTGCATTATCATTACAAGGAAGCACAGCCCTACATGCAATATAGAATGCTCTTGAGTGCTATTTTCTTGGTAGAGGGGCAGGTTACAAATCAAATTGATGTGGTCAGTTTGCATCATCTATGAGGCTTTTATTGATTGCTCCTCTGTTTAGTTTCATGCTGTTCCATATATGTACAAAACATATATGTCAAACCGATGCAGAGAATATGGTTAAAAAATACTGATTTCCCAGCAACATTGCTACTTTTTGTAGGAGAGGCTCATGTTGTACTTGGTCCATCTTGAGAAGAATTCAGATGTCAGAATAGCCTTATGTTGTGATCAGAACTGTAATTTGTAGGAACTGCTGATGGGAAGCAGAAGGAGGCATGAGTTACTCCACAAAGGAAGAAGCACGAAAGAAATGTACTGGATACTTGAAGCAAGCTGGAGTCAAGGAGGTGGCTTGCTAATATATGTCCAAACTAGAAGCTAAATATGTATGCTATATCCTGCTTGTAGGCACTGTTTTCTTCTGTCTGGAAGCAGCAGAGGCAGTAAATTGCAGGGTCCCAGACCCCATTAAAAGACCTACAAACCAAAAGTCCATTTTACTTTTTGGATTTTCACCTGGCATGAGGTCCCATTACTCCAACTGGCATGGTCCAACCAGTTCTGACTAAGCTGATGGCACTAGGGACTTTGGGGGTATTAAGTTCATCTGCAGTCCTTCTGCTTTACTGGTTGTGCCTCTTCCCTTCCTTCCTTAACAGTAAAGAGAGGTGTAAATTACCCAAAAAACTGGAGTCACTTTAGCAGACCTTATTGAAGAAAGCAGTGACTGTGACAGTGAGAATGAATAAGGACTACAAAGCATCTTGTAAAACATTGGCTCTGCTGCCATAATCATTGGTAGATGTTCTGCCTTAGACATATTTTGTGATGATTCTAGAAGGAAAGGATGGGAATGTGAGGAAACACCATACATACAACTTGTTGTAATGAGCTGATAGAGAAACTTATTTTCATCTGCATACTTCCAAGTGAAAATAGTTGTTTTAGGATGGATTGCTTTGGCATTGTATGGACCTTGCAGCTCTCAAGGAGGACTGGCTGCTTGATGCAGAGTTGTATGGTTGGTGTTCTTTTGCAGAGAGAAGGCCAAGAATAGCCATTCAGGGAAATGCAGGATGCATGTGGAAGAAATTGAACAGAAAATAAAATGGGTCAATTACTAGCAAGCGCTGTTTAATCAGGTAACAAGTGAATGATGATTCAGTAAATCTAGTTGATTTAGTCATGCTGAGTGACATTGGAATTGTTGTTTTTGTTTTTGTTTTTAAAATCTTGTGAATAATCAACACAATTTGGGCTTTTATCCTGATAGTCCTGGCTCTTTCTTTCTTATCTCATTTCTTTCTCAGCATCTCATTGATTCATTTTATATTTTTAACCTATTTGTGATGAAGTCAAGTATAAGCTGACCTACAAATAAAAATATAAATCACAACAAAAATTAAAAACTAACCTAATAATAAAAAGTAATGTAACAGTTTGAATCAGAAACTGCAGTGAACCAGAAAACATTGTTACAAAGACCATAATAAAGACAAGCTAAAAAGGAAAGTCAAAAGGCTCAGCTAAACATTTCGTATTTTAGGCATGTAGGAGGAACTCTATGTTATCAAAAGTATGTAGCTGGGCATAGTTAATTCAGTTTATCACTGCTGAGCAGATTAAATCTTGTGAATCTGCTCTCTGTTGTTCATGTGTAGGTTAGTGTTAATGTATGTGAGTAAAAATTTGTCTTTCTTTCACTTCTTCCCCCACGCTCCACTTGTTAAGATACTTTGGCAGCATTAAGCAATGATGGTCTTTTTGAGGGCACATTTGCCTGTCCTGTTAAAATTAGTTGTGCATATACAATCTCAGTGCCTTGATTATGTTGTACTTAGCATGTGAGTTTTTATCATTGGATTCCATACCTCCTATCAAATTCAGGATTCTCCTTTGATGCAAAGCCTTTTTCGGTCTGCTTATTATTCAGGAGTTGCATATGTAGAGAAATGATGATTAATTACATTGCAAGTTGTTCTGCTGTCTTATCTTTCAAACCAGCATGCGCTGAGCAAAACTAGAGTGCTCGGTTGGCAGCTCTAATTTAATCAATTTAGCCTGCTGCCTTTAAAAACCCAATGCAACATGGGAAATTCCTGCTTTTAGCCCATGTAAAATTAATGTGAATAAAACTAGTATTCTGTTGCAACAATTCTGTTATTTGGAGACAAATATGGGGTATAAAGCCTTCAGAAAGAAAATCAATTCTGCTTGAATCTACCAAAATGTGCCTGGAGTTGTTGAATCTTGAATTGATTATCTGTTCAAAATCCTAGAGCAATTATATTCTATTGACATAATAATAGGTTCTAGTTCCAATATATTCTCATACATTTTAATTTGAAATTCTTTATGGCAGCTTCAGAAGACGTAAATGTCTTAGAGTCCTAATGTCTACATGATGGTGTCTCTGCTTACAGACTGCAAGGGTGTTTACCAGTAAAAATGTATAATAACTACAGTGTAATGAAAATTCAGACAGAATGGATTGATGAAAAGAGGAAGAGATCAGCTGACCCAAAGGCTAAGTGTACTGTATATTCAGCCCAGATAAAACATATGATATGGTAAAGGATTACTGAGGAGCTCAGGCTGAGGTCAGTAGAGTCATCAGTGTAATCCTTGGAAGAAGGGCAGAAAGGCTGCTGTGGCCACCCTATGGAGGGCAGAACTCATGGAGGTGACTTGTTTTTGAAGTGAAATTGTGGACAAACTAAAGATAAATAATATTTCTGTGTACTAACCATAATAGAGTCAATGCTTATGGCAATAAGACAAGTTGGACACCCACTGGTTCCCAGAGACCAGCACAAGACTTGGAGTGGCAGCACCCTCATTCACACTTTGCACAAGTATTTGTGAAAGCTGGAGGCACTACAGGACTCTTCTGAGTACCCTGCACAACAAAATTGGGGAACCCTAGGATCCAAGATCAATCCAGTCCTCCTGGGTTTCCAGTCTGCCTTCCACAGTTCCCTACAAGTTCACACCTCATTCCCCTACCCCCAGTCTCTTTCCGCAAACACCTATTGAAATGCTGCCGCTTAGTGGCATTAAGAAATTTAAGATACACTATTCTGAGGGCTGTTTGTAATTTAGTTCTCCTCATTTTGCCTTTGGTTGCAGCCACTACTAGTATGCAGTTCCTGAGAGCTCTTCCAAATTTAAAATTGACACTCGGGCCAAAAGAGGTTCCTCACTCCTGCTGTTTTCTCTTTCTTGGCCTCAGGAATGTGAAAGACCACGCTATACATACTTGCAGGGTGTGTGCATGGGGCAGGTCTGGTGGTTCTTTGGTTACATTGCTTGCATTGCTCATTCTTCCTACCCCACTCAGCAGTTAATGGAACTGCTGGTGGCTGCAACATCCAGGTCCAGGGTGGGGGTGGGGGGGGGCTCTCTAAAGCGGCTTACTAGCCTAAGGAATTCTATCAATAAGTGAGCCTTGCCTCTCATAGTTCCTGATGCCATATCATCACACATTGTGAACAAGAGGAAGTGAACTGTGTCTGTAGATCTGGTAGAGCCTGCCCTCACTTAAGATCAGCAAGTGAGGCTCTTTCTATTTGCCTACCTATGAGAGCAGTTAGGCTGGTGATCACATGTGAGAGGGCCTTCTCTGCAGTAGTCCCACATTTCTAGGAAAAGTTGCCATCAGGGGCCATCATTGCAGCTTTTTAAGAAAGCTTGAAAACAGTATTTTATTTTGGGCTTCACCTAATATGTTTCTGTGGTCATTTTGTTGTTGGGTCTTATTGCTGCATTTTTACTGTGTTTTTATTACTTTTAATATCATATGGATTTTAGGTGTTTTATTGCTATATGCCACCTTGGGAGGGTTTCTGCCCTGAAAAGCATCCAAGATTTTTTTTATATAAAGCAAGTCCTGGAGCCAAAACCCTCTATCCTGGGGTCTGAGTTGAACCCTCCAGGGTTCTCCAGGAGGCAGTGTCCTTTCTCCCAACAACTGACACTCTGGTGATTATCTGGCTTAGGTGTAGTTTTTCCTCACTTGAAAAGGTTAAAATGCCTCTCCTAAGGCTTAATTACTGGCACTAAAATGCTGTAAGCTACAATAGGTTAAGGTTACTTTTTTATGCTTCTGACATCTTTTGACTCTAGCAGTGTGATTTTGTAATACTGGGTTTGTAGTCATAATTCCTCATCCCTCTAATAATAACCTCCCTCATATTTCATTGCAGCAATTGCTGTTAGAAAAGGCACAGTCACCCCCAAAGTCTCTCTCATCTTGAAAGTGCTGGGAAGATGTAGCATGCAAAGTATAACAGCATTTTATTGTGACTCGCTGTATCCTTGGCTGGTCCTTAATTTTCAACCATTTCATATATTGTGACAATAGCTGTCCTGAATAAGGAGGGCAAGCCATTGAAAATGGAATAAAAGAACAGTGTTAATATGATGATGCTAAATAAATGTTTGTTTAGCTGCTGGCCATCATATTTTTGGCAGTACATTCTATAATTCAGCCTTGTGCAACCTGGTGTTCTCCAGCTGTTTGAGAATTCCACTTCTGTAAGCTCCAGCCAGCATAGCCAATAGCCGGGAATGCTGGGTCTGGTAGTCCAAACATCTAGTGTGCATCAGATAAGAGCAGATTGCTATAATTAACATTTTGTATGAAAAGTTACTTTATTTTGCCTATCCAAAATTATTGCCTTTCCTTCTTGGCAACTCTGTAACTTACTAATTAGTCTTCAACTACTTGCCCTCTCTATTTGACTTAGTTGTTCAGATGTTCTCTGTGGTAAGGGGCAATTCAAACACGTTATCTATCAAACAACTTCCACAGTGGAGACTTTCATACAGATTATTCACTCACCTGCCTTCTATCTTCCCTATCCTCCACTTGTACTTCTTTTACTCTTTAGTAATCTAAGACTGCAATCCTATATCCGCTTAGCTGGCAGTAGGCCCCACTAAATTCAGTGGCACCTTCTTCTGAGTAGACATGTATAGATTGCAGTTTAATCACCTTCCCTGCCTGATACTCTGCTTAAAGTGTATTTGAATGTCTTACCATTATCTTTGTCATCATTAGCAAAATGGTCCTCAGCTATACCTCCTCCTTCCTCTTCTATTGCTTTACTGTTAAGTTATCCTAGTTTTGTCATGTCTATGCTCCTTTATGTCTGTGCTCCTTTATGGCAAGGCTTCTGCCTTATGAAAAAGAGGCTAACCTTATAAGAAAGTCAAAAGACTGTAGTGTATTAGTAATCTACTTTTGTCATTTATTTTTTCTTTACATTTTAGAAGATATATAAATACTTTCTAATAAAAGATGTGAGGGGGAATGGAAATTGAAATTGCCATGTTTTCAGCTTGCTCCTATATTGTAATTTTGATTTCCTGTGTATAGGCTTTTTCATATATAATGCTTTCATTAGCTTTTAAATTTGTGCCCCCTTTCCCCCTCTTCCCTCCTCCCTTGCTATTTGTAAGGAAATAGTTAACAGGATAAGCAAGCAATAGAGCTTATGAGTTATAGCCCAGGAATTCTGTTCATTGTCATTTGGTGGCTGCTGGCAGCCTCTAAAAATGCATAAATGAAAGCTGTTAGTGCTAGTAGAAGTTAATGATAAAAGGATGAGGAGGCAAGTGAGAGCAAATACTATGCATTTTATTATAGCTGATTAGTACTCTTGATGAAAGAAGAAATTCAGTGTTTTTGTTAATGTTTTTCCTTGAATTATCCTTGCTATTTGTTTAGATAAAAGAGTTTTTTCCAAAAAAAAAATCCTTTTCCTCCTGTTTGAATCAAATAATATTTTATCCTACCCATCCTGAAAACCAAAAATCCTCAGCTAGCCATAAACAGGCAGTACATGTGCTTCTCCTGTCCTGGTTGGATATACAAATCTTCTTTATGTGTGCTGCTGCTTGCCCCGTTGCCTAGACGATAACTTGCTCTCACTGAAGATGTCTGGCTCTCGCAAAGAGTTTGACGTGAAGCAGATTTTAAAGATCCGATGGAGGTGGTTTGGTCACCAGCAATCTATTCCTAATCCTAGCGTAGACTGCCAGACAGGAAGCTTCTGGGATGGAGAACATAATGCATCTACTGAGGGGATAAAGTTTTTAGATCCAGGCAACCTACCACTACCTTTTCAGGCAATTGGTTTCCAGAGGTCCAACCAACAGGGTTTCCAGAATTCACCATCTTGGCCAATGGCATCAGGCTCTGAAGTGTCTACCTTTGAGTTCACCACAGAGGACTGTGAAGGAGCACACTGGCTTGACAAACCAGATGCTGATGATGGAGCCAGTGAAGAGGAAAATGTATCTGACAGCAGTTCATGCAGGTTGTTGCTTTCCTTTTGTAAGAAATTAATTTTATACTGTGTATATTTTTATGCATACAATGAGGGCTCCAGGGTGTGTGTTTATGGTGGGGGAGCGGGGGGACTTCCATTGCAGTGTTTTGAAAATATTGTCAGTCCTTATGCAACCAAAGCACCGGAATACTGAATGCAACTTTAAAAATTTACCTTTCAGTAGTATTACTAATCTGTACCCAAAACATTCCTGAAGAGGTTGGAAAGGAATTCACTTTCTAAAATAGCTAATTTTTTGAGACTCTGAAGGGTGAGCAGCTAAGAAAGAAAGCCAAATATTTTATTTATAGGTCTTTAGGTATTTTCTGTATTTTTATGCCCTGACCTAATTTTATTATTACTATTGCTTACATCTTATAGAAGGTTTGTCAGGTTTGTTTGATGCACTTTGAACCAAAATAGAATATAAATCAACATCAGGATCATGATATAGATAATATATGGCTTGGCTGTCTTTGTCATGTATTGAAATTCATGTCTTGCTATAGCATTATTCTACCTTAATGTTTATGTCTTGGAGGGGTGAGGCTTTATGTGGGAGTAAATCCCATTAAGTTTCAATAATCTGATTGAAAATATAGAACTGCATGTTGAGAGTTTTCAGTTGTCCTATTTTATTTGTATCCTGGTAGAATTTTACACTTTTCTTCGATTTTTAGTTAATTCAAATACATGCTACAAAAGTTTTACTTTTGTTTCTCTTTGAAACTTAACATTGCAAATGAACTTCCTCTGAATCTGAATGTGCTACTATACGCTGTGTGTTGAGTATTGATGAAACTGGTTGCTGAATCTCTTAGTCAAAGAGAATTCTACCTGTTTTTATCATATAGGAAACAGTGTCTTGTGCAAAGACAAGTGGGTTGGAAGGGGGTGCAAGATAATTCATTGGCATTTAACTTTTCTCTCTATGTGCATGTTAAAAAATCCATCATGTGGAAGCACGGTATGGAAGCTAAATATTTTTACATCTACAATCTTTGGGTAGTAACTGTTTAAAACAAAACATTTGTGAAATTGTTAGTATGTTTGACTGTATAAATAATTCATAGAGATGGTGGGAACAAATCTGCATCTGAGGCTGCAAGGACCACAGTACATTTTAGTATTTTCAGAAACATCTGTTTGGCGTTTGTATAAAGAGATTACTGATGCTATGCAAATATATTTTCATGAGTGCATGAAGAGAAACCCAGTTCTTGCAGAGATGTTCCTCTGGAATTGAAAATACTAGGACATCTATTTTCTAGGTGATTCAGTGACTGCATTCTTTGGAAAGAAAATGATGACATTTTTTTTTTAATGGGGAAGGAAAGTAGTAGTATGGCTAGAGTATTGGGATTCTTTCTCCTCCTGTCTGGCCCACACCCAAACATATACCCTGCAGCATACAACCTGCAGGAAATGTTGGTGAGGGGAACAATAACAACCTCTGGACTCCCAGAGTTTCATAGATTTGAACAGTTACTTCTGTGTTTGCTGGTATTTTGTGAAGCTGGGAGGAGAGGGGGCAGCTAGGGCAGTGATCATGGGTCCCAGTTCTGGATTTGGAGTGGCCACAGACTACTGTTTCAGCAAGCATAACTCTTCCATTCTGGTGTCAGGATTATCCAGGATTAATACCACTTCCATACATGAAATCTATTGACATGGTGACTGGTATACCTGGTCTCTGTGTAAGCAGTGGTGTGTGACTGGTATTCTTATTCTCACATGTTGACTGTATGTTTTTTTCCATCCTCTCGTTTTTCATTATAGTCAACAAAGAGAAAATTTTATATTGAGAGCTTAACATTTATAGTGAATGTTCACTAGTATGAAACATTCGAAATGGAATGTTCGATTTATAGTAAATCTCTTCTAATGTCACTTTTAAATTAAAAAAAACACAAGAATTAGGGGTGCAAGCAGGTTATCACCATTCCAAATATCATTTCTGACTCTCTAAATCTATTGGCTGCATTTTGTAGCTTTCTTCACACTAAACCTTACTGTACTGTTTCATTTAATAGGGACCCAAGGCATACTACACACTGCTCAGACTTTTGGAGTCCGATAACACTGTTACTGTGATTCTTAACAACAGATATGTTTGTAACTCAAACTATTTAAACTAAGGTTGAAGGTTTTCATACATATACCGGAAGTTATGCTGATAGAGTAAGTGCATATTATTAAGTATTCATTCAGGAGATAATGTAATATAAAATAGCTATATACACAGACTTGTACCTTGTCAAGTTGTTTGCTATAGATGCAAGTACTGGTAGAGGAGACACAGTTTAGCAAGTGATTATTTTCATTGTTGTCTTTTCTTCAAAATGTAGCCTGTGGATGCACTGTGTTAAAACAAATTTTTGTAATGCTTCCTAAACAGAAGAACTGGATTAAATCAGTTTAGCCTAATGTGTTGTCTGCACTAAAGTATACAGCTACAGCCATAGCCATGCTTAAAAAGAGAAGTGATTTTGTCTTGTAATAATGTACCTCTGATGTTCTAAACCAAAGTATGCTAAGTACAATTTTTTAAAAAATGCAGAATTACCATGCATGTGACTAAGTTAGGGATGAATAAATTACTCAGTTTCTCCTCCATGTCACTTTCTCATGTGTTCCCCATAAGTTGATTCCATCCTGTTTCCACATTCATTTGCAATGTTATATTAATTAAAATGTGTGTTTCAAAAGGCACTCTGAAATGTATTCACTCCCTTTCTTTCTCATAAGATGTATTTTTAAATAATTTAGATTTTTTTTTTTTTTTTTTTTTTTTTTTTGAGCTAAGAACTGTGTCAGAATATTTGGGAAGTATGACATCCAGTGCATTTCTCTGAAAGGTATGGGTCAGACCATTTGTGTATCAGCATTTGGAAAGGACACATTCCTCAAGTCTCCCTAATCTAAGTTGGTGGGAAGAACTAAAATCATGAACCATTTGGAATCCCATGTGCATGATATTTGCATATAACACACGCACACCACTGTAGTGGGGCAGCCATGGTACACTCATATTTGCTTTTTCAACTGTACTGTGTGCTGTCAGAAAAGATTCTATTCCAATATATTTTCCAGAGCATTTGTTCTTACTGCTGCCTTAGGTGCAAATGGTTTATTTGCTACTGTTCGTAAGGAAGTCAGAAGACCTCTTCCAACCCTAGTGTCTTCTCTTCTTTGTTCTCCAAACTAGCTGCATTCAGTAACTGAGCAGATTTCAAGAATGCTTGGACAGCAAACTTTAAACAAAAGTCAGATATGGTATATTTTAATGATCTAGCATAATGGCAGTTGTAGTTACTTCACATGGTGGTACTTAGCTGTAATTTATGAGCTGACATATATGAATATCCTTTGAGATGGGCATTCTGAGCACATTAAGATGAAAATACAGCAAATGTTTTATTATCAGCAGTTCCACTATTCCAAAAGATTTAAGCTGCAAATCTAAATGCAATCAAATGAAAATAAGCCCTTGCTTTTGGGTACACACAAATAAGATTGCATTGTCAAAGATACTAGGTTTATGGCATTTTATGTAATAAATATAATTGTTCCATTGTTATAGGGTATCTGCTAAGCTTTTAAAAAAAGGACTGTGCTTCTTAAATCTCATCTGAGTCCGCTGAAGAGGCAAAAGGGGAGGGAAAGACCTGCTCATGACAGAATCTAAGTATCTTTACTGAACTTGGTGCAAGCATACAATGCTTTCAGCCATCATACTAAACTATTTTTATCTGGAAAAATGAAATTTCTCTACCAACTAAATATTTCATTTGGGATTGTGAATTTTGGGAGTGTGTAGTTAGATTGGGAGCTTATAAGGCATTGTAATTATAATAGGGCTTCTTTGAGAGCAAATGGCTATATGAATCCGCCTTAAGGTTTTTGTTTACATCTAGGATCAGCATAGATAGCATGAGATAGGTAGCTAAACAAACCAAAGATTAAGTCTGGTAAGCCTAGCAGATGTAGGTTGTATCAGAGTAAAATTTTGGGAATTATTTCTGTGGGGTAATAAAGCCATTTGTACTTTGGAAAAGAAAGAAGTTTAAAAGAGCAAGTTGTGGCTAGTTTATCTTTTTTCAATATGTTGCCAGGTACAAGGCACAAAAACAAGATGCTTAAGGAGAAACATTCTAAGAAGTTAGATTTTTACATTTTTGTGAGATTAGTCAAACCATCAGAATGATTTTTTCAGAAGGAAAGCACTTAGATTGAAAGTAAGGGAATTATATGAAGCTAGACTGTTCTATAATACCAGTCAGTAAGTTTATAGCATAATTGACATAAAGTATGGTATTAGATGAAAGGTTGGCATAGGATATAAACATGGTATTGGATGGGCAAGGTTTCTGCCTTCTATTTTAACTCAAAAAAGCCGTCTGTTTGGTGAGAGAAGGAAGGGAATTATTGTAAGTTTTACTCTTTCTATTTCTGTATTGAATATGGAAAGTGTAGATGAATGAAACTTTATAATAAAAATATTTTATTTACCTTCAGCTGGTGTCAAAACTTCACACTTTATTGTATCAGAGAGCCAGTGTGGTGGATAAGCTGTTGGACAGTGGACCTGGGAGATTTGGGTTCTAGTCCCACTTAGCCATGAAACTCACTGGATGACTTTAGGGCAATGATTCCCTCTCAGCCTAAGCTATTTCACAGGGTTGTTGCTGTAAGAATAAAATGGAACTATATACGCTGCCTTGGGTTCCTCACAAGAGGGAAAAGGCAGGATGATGAGGATGAGGATGATGATGATATCTTAGTCCATGTCAAATTCTAGTAGATAGGACATAAAAATCTTGCCAAAATTCAAAATACCTTTCAATTTGTTTATTTATTAGATTTATATCCCGTCTTTTTTCGTACAACAAATTTAAAGCAGCTTTCATCATTTTTCTTCTCCTGCTCTGTCTTATCCCCACAACAACTCTGTGAGGTGGGTTGGGCTGAGTTTGTGATTGGCCCAAGTTCACCCAGTTGGCTCCATGGCTGAGCAGGGATTAGAACCCAGATCACCTGAGGCCCAGTCCCATACTCTTAAGCACTACACCACCCACTGCACCACAGTTGTACATGTATAAACTATTAATATGTGTGGCTAGTGGGACATATGAAAGTGATATATTACAGAACACCATTCCATAGTTTAGCACAATGGAACTTAGCCCTGAGTTTGCACACTTCCTTTCTTTCCTTTATTCAAGGACTCTGCATTAATAGTTCCCAGTTTGTAGCAAACTATATTTTGCTATTATATCCTGGTCTTCTGTCCTTGCCTAAAGTCCAGGTAAACTGTAGTTTCCCTGCTCAGATGCAATAGCATACTGTAGTTTGCTGCAAAGCCCAGAAGGGTAGAAGAACATGTTTATGGCCAAAAATCTTATTTCTGCAGAACCACATCATGATCGTGGTCCAAATCACTGAAACCTTCTCAAAGTAGTGTCTGCTACTTAAGAAATTAATAAAACTTTGTGTTTAAATTGATTTATGGAGAAAGTTTAACCTCCTTGAATGGCTTTGTGCAGGGCAGTATCTATATTGTGCAAAATTGTATTGTGCAAGTATGGGATTTTAAAAGTTATCCAGAATGTCTTTTTTATTGTAACTAGATTCTTTTCAACTTCACTTTGTAAAACATTAGCATGCCATTGACCAAATAGTCACTTTGTTTGACTAGCATAAAAGTGAACCTCAGAGTTATTTCTACCTTTTCATGTGGGTAGGAAGGCTATTGATCCATTATGTCTGTAGAAGGACTTTTTGAATGCAGCATCTTCAAGAAGGTTCCGTGTGTTACATGTGAATTTAGATCCTAGAGTCCAGCCTCCAAAGAAACACTTTAAAGGCATGAAAGTCCCCTCAAGGTCTTCCCTGTTTCTTCCCTCTTGTCAATGAATTACACTTCTTAAGCTCTGCAGGGATTTGCTGTTCAGCAGATGAGATTGGGAGGCCCTTCTATGCACAAGGCGCTAGGCATACAAGCAGTTGGACATAGCCCAAAAAGAGCAGGAAGCCCCTCTGTAAACTATAGATCACAGTACGGAACATCAGTTTTGGGGCCCAGATCCTTTCCACTTGAGATTCCTGTATGATTTAGATAGGCATGCCCCTCTCCTCTGGGCATTCTCCAAAACCACCAGTCATTTAGTGGTTTTCTGTCTTTTGTGAAGTCTGCTTTCCCTGCCCACCCCAGAAGGTTGCAAAGACCACTCCAGTGCTTACTTATTTGCAATAAAAGCTTTAAATTAAAATAAGCTGGTATATTTTGCTCCAGTACTTTTCCTTTTGTGTTTCCCCACCCCCATTACTAAAATGCAACTCCCAAGAGCTTCACCAAAATGCAGTTAGGCTGTTGAACTGAAAGAGCTGAACTCTCCTAGCATTGTTGCCGTTGTGTGCTGTCAAGTAATCTCTGACTTATAGCAACTCCAAGAATGAAAGCCCTCCAAAATGTTTGACATTCCTGCATAGCTGTTTGAAGGCTGTGGCTTCCTTGATGGAGACAATCCATCTCTTATTTGGTCTTCCTTTTCTTCTTTTGCCTTCAACATTCCCTAGCATGATTGTCTTCTCCAGTGAGTCTTGCCTTCTCATGATGTGCCCAAAGTATGACAGCCTCAATTTTCTCATTTTTGCCTCTTACAGTCATAGCATAGATGGATTGTAATGGAGGCATAAATGTTTACTTAGAAAAACATAATTGCCGTTCTATCAAGCAGTCATATAGCTAGTACTTATTGAAAACTCATCACATATGGGGATAGTTTGTGCTTTTAATTTTTGTTTAGTCAGGAATGCATTGGTGTTATTTTTGCCTTTTTGAACAAGGTAACAAATACCTTGGTTTCACAAACATGCTGGTGCAAGATGATAAGCCAGAGGTCACAGCTACTTTCCTTCTCCCCTCCACCTATACATCTTTTTAAGAGGCTGTTAATTTTGAAACCTAATTATGATCACATAAATGCCAGCACCATTAATTGCATCTGTGCTGAACAATTAACCACTTTCCCAGGCACAGAGTGTTCATTAGCATGGCATTTCAATTGACTTCAGAGAGATGCCTGAAGCTCATAAAATGGCACTTGTCATTTGGATAGCTGTACAATAGAATTGTATCTGTTTTATGTACTTATATCTCCATATCTGTAAAATATACCCAAGTACAAAGAAGCCTTTGTCTAGCTATTTTTTATTTATGCAGTTCTTTTAAAATACTATCCTGTAATTGAAACTCTTTCCATATACATCTGATTCTTTAAAAAAACAACAAATGGTATAAGGGCTGTATTAAAAATGCGAGGCAGAACATGAGAGGCATTTTAAAATACTGCCACTTGTCAACATTGCTCAGCTGACAAACTGAGTATTCTTGATGATATAGTTTTCACTGAGTAACACGTGGAAATCGAAACTGAATGATACAAATGGGTTGCAAAAGCAGTTTGCTGTGCAGAACAAACTTGGCACACTTTGCTAATGGGATACAAAAGTTACATGGCTTTTTAAAAAACCTTTTCTCATCAAGCAAGCCACTAGTAGAGTATCTGGCTTTTGTCTTAGGGAAGTTCTGGGGACTAAAGTGTGTGGTGCTTGTTGGCATCAATGTGCTCAGAAATGCCTCTTCTTGCCCCCATTATTGTATTTAAGATTTTTATTTTAACTGGGAAGCTGCATGCTGCAAAGTGAAGTGCTGTCCTTCAGCATCTTCTTGATTTGGGATTCAGCAAAAGTGTTTTGGAACTCAGCTTTGTACTTCAGTTATTTAAAAAATTATTTTTCATTAAGCATCACCAATTCACCTTTTACGAAATTAGTACTGTGTGACCAGCCATTTTATGAATGAGCACCCCCTCCACACACACCATGGCAACTATTTTTTGAGGGCACTTACAATACTCTCAACATTTCAAATGTGCCGTCAGATCCAAAATGTTTGAGAACCTCTGGTGTGGTTAGTTTGCATTTCTTCCTTTGCCATAACTGTTGTGGTAGGAATAAAGATAGAAAATGCAGTGGGAAATGGGGAGAATGACAAGTTAAAGATTACTTTGTTTGGGCCCACTGTAAAATTATTTGAGTTAGGCAAGATGATCTCACAGGAAAAATGTCATCTGGAAGTGAAGTTGAAGGTGTTAAAGGTACTTAGCTGACAACTCATAGAAGTTAGTTGGTCTTCTAGTTTTCTAAATGTATACCTCTTTGGAGTAAATATTTATATGTGATACTCTTAATATGAAGATTTTTTACTAGATATGTATTACCTTTCCAGGACTTCCAACAGCAGCCAAACTCTCTCATCGTGCCATACAATGGAGCCTTGTACATCTGATGAGTTTTTTCAAGCACTCAATCATGCAGAGCAAACCTTTAAAAAGATGGAAAATTATCTGAGACACAAGCAACTGTGTGATGTGGTATTGGTTGCTGCTGATCGCCGGATTCCAGCACACAGGTAAGTATGAATATTGACTCTTAAGTTATATTTAATTTCAATTATTAAATATTGTAATATATTAAACAATTGACTGTTTAATAATAATAATATTGGTAGCTGATCCAGTTGTAACATGTGGTGTTTCCAGGTTAGATGTTTTCCCCTAGTAGCTTTCAATGCACACATCCTAAAAGGAGCTCAATGAGGACTGGAGTTGATTCCAGAAGAATGCTCCTAACTATCAGTCAAATGACATTGTTCTTCTTAACCAATTTTTAAATTGAAAGAATAGAGATAGAAGTAGAGTTGGAAAAACACAAGGGGATTATAAATTGTATTGACTAGACTCTCCCAAAGGAACAGTGAATGAGGCAGGGAGATGGCACAATAAAAACCTTGTCTGTGAGTACCTTAAGTGTGTTCATTGTGAAGTTGTAAGACACTAAAATTGTTGATCAAGGAGCTATAAATTTCTTAATCCAATAGAAAGTTCATTCAATTACGAGATAGTTCATCAAATTTAAAATGATTTCATAACTATTCTCCCTTCAAGATGAAAGATAATAAAGTAGGTAATAACATGTCAAAGTGACTGTTCCTTTTACTCTCTTTTCTCTTTCATATGGTCATAGACTGGTGTTGTCCTCTGTCTCAGACTACTTTGCAGCCATGTTTACTAATGATGTAAGAGAAGCAAGACAAGAAGAAATCAAAATGGAAGGTGTGGAGCCAAATGCACTATGGGCTTTGGTGCAGTATGCCTATACAGGTAAAGGAAATGGCTGGTGAAAGCAAACCAATATTCTTTGCTAAGTAAGTGCTAAATTCTTATAGCTTGTCTGTGGGGAACAGGATACCTAAGATGGCAAATGATATGGACCATTTGTGAGGCACTGCCCACCTGGGGTTGCAAATGTTTAGTTAGTCTCAATATACAGCCAATAAAACTGGCAGGAAGTATATTCAGAACAGATGAAATAAACATACCATGCATATAGAATTCAATGACACAACTATGATGTTAGCTCCTGGCTGAAAATGCATTAAAGTGAGTTGGACCAATTCATGGAAGATCCATTTGTCAATCATGGTTAGTCATGATTGCTAAATGGAGCCACTTGTTTGGAGGCAGTCTGCCTCTGAATACCAGGTACCTGTAGATAAACAAGGTAAAATGTTACCCTCACATTTAACTTGTTCTAGAAGCATCCACTGTTTTTGGAAATTGGGAGTACTAGATCTAACAGTGCTTCCTTCTGTTCTTCTTCTTTCCCAAATAATGAATACCTTTTCAACTCTCTTAGGTCGCCTTGAATTAAAAGAAGATAACATTGAGTGTCTATTATCTACAGCTTGTATTCTCCAGCTCTCTCAGGTGGTAGAAGCTTGCTGCAAGTTTTTAATGAAGCAACTCCACCCATCAAATTGCCTTGGAATCCGCTCCTTTGCTGATGCACAGGGCTGCACAGATTTGCACAAAGTGGCCCACAATTACACTATGGTATGTTGTTTTTATACATGAATTTATAATCTGTTTATAATGAATGGCTCTTTTAAAAGGGATACAAGAAAGAAAAAAATATTTTATATATTGCAGAATTTGTCCTTGAATAAGTGACACTGCTTTCTCTTAAGATTATGAGCTGGAAGCCCCAGTTCACATCTCAGCTGGGCCATGAACTGCTTTGACTTGAGCAGACTGCTATTTCTCAATTCACTCCATTCTTCCTTGTGGATACCTTGAAGACCATGTGCTTTGAGCTCTTAGGAAGACTGCTAATATGTGTACACACACACACACTAAATGATAAGTATTGTTAAGTTGATGATACATAAAATCAGTGAATTTCAGACAAATTGGTAGCTGAGTGGGATAGAGAGTTTAGATTTTACAGTTAATCAAGCTTATCTGGATGGAACTAGAATAGATCCCTTGAGCTTCTACCATGTGTTGTTCCCATGCTACGTTACTTTCACACTGGATTTTCACTCTGGATAATAGTTTATAATCCATGGTGTTTGGTCATGTTATCTGAATCCAGCCAGAGTAAATAAACGATGCTGTTGGCTTCTGACAGTGCAACACACCACCATGGCTTATTGTATTGTGTGAACCCAGTCAATGGCCAGGTCTGGATCATAAAAGAGGAAAAGAAGCCACAGTGACTCCTTTTCCCACCCCCCACGTGCTAGTTTCACATTATGGGATTTCCTTCATTAGCCCCATGACATATTGCTTTCGATGTCCTGTGAACCCAGCAAAGTATGTAACAGGGTTTAAAACCACCACAGAAACCTACAGTGAGGCATAGGTTCTGGGGAGGTTTTGAAGACACCTTCACCACACACTTCACTGGGTTTGGATGACATAGTATCCCATGTACCATGAGGGTTATTAGGGAAATCACGTGGCATTTGTCTGGCTCCCAGGGAGTGGGGAAAAGAAGTCATTGTGGCTTCTTTTCTCCCAGTGATAATTCATACCTGGCCGATTATGAATCTAGTTCTGGATGTCCCATTAGTTTGGCAGATATATAATTAAACTGTAATTATGCATGAACTATACTCATGTGCTGTCAGCAGCTATGTAAGAATTGAAAGTTCTTTTGACATGTATTAAGAATTGCTTGGTGCAGCTGCCTTGCAAATGTTTCAGGAACGTTGTCATGCAAGGCATACTTTTTGTTCTTCTGTGGCTCCTGATTGCTTTTCTTGCTACTTTTTATATATTATTGATGCACCATTTCCCCTTCCATTTAAGCTCTTGAGATGTATTACAATAGCTTCCTTAAAGCTACAGCCATTGAAATTGCTACCTTGAAGCTATTGACACTGAAATAAACAGTGACACTATTCTAGTCTTTAATAGTTTGACATGAATGAAATTTAAATTAGATGGATTTTAAAAAGCTATTTTCCAGGGTAATTAGTTGTACTAAATGAATCCTTCCCATGGCCTCTTTTTAATGTTTAGATCCAACAGGGACATGAAATTGAATTTTTGTAATAATGAGTAATATAGAAGTCTCATTTTGGTTTGAAATGAATGTTGCCATGGAAACAGAATAGAAACATGTAGTCCAATTGAATCTTCACTTAGAATAAATCCCTATACTAATTTCATTTGCTTAAAAGCTTCTTGGAAGCAGAGAAACGTTAGCGCTAAAACAACAGCCATTTGATGTTCATTCTTTAAAAGTATTGCAATGTGAGTTCACTGTACCTATTCTACCACTAAATCGTGTAGCTTATTAAAACCTATGAATAATGCATTCCATTCCAACTGGTGGTAAGTTCCAGAAAGAGCTTTAAGTGCAGAGCATTTGTGTATGTTATAGCTTGATGCTACGTTGATCCTTCTGAGGCCTTCTGAAATGTGAATTGAATTAAAATAAAATATTTGCATTTCAGTTTGAACCGATTTCTACTGTTTTGTTGGCTTAGCCAATCTTATCTGAGTAGCTGTTTACTCTGTAGGATGTTCATGACTGCAATTAAAGCATTCTGTCTTTTAAAAAGCCACTTGCTGTTCATAAGCCTGTTCATAAGATGAAAATGTGAGGAACTGAAATTGTACAATTTCCCACTTGGGTGCTGTGTGCAGAACTAACCTTGGTTCAGCTGAAGTGAATATTTCTTGGTTTAAGAGCATTTTCAGTGAACATTCTCAAAGGATTCTCTTAAACTAATAGGCTTTTCACACACTAAACAATGCTTTTAGCATGTCTTGATAGCATTGGCATGTTATTGTTTCATATACCAGGGTATGAAGTCTAAGTAAGAAAGCAGTTTGTCATTTCAGCTTACAATTGGCTCTTTCAGCTGTACTACAAGACCAGAAGATACGTTCTTCTTACAATTTTTACCTTGCACAGTTTTGTATTAGGGCATCAAAATATCTTGATGTTCAGAAGGAAGATGCTGATAATTTGAACAAGGGTATTCGCCTAGCATAATTTAAATTCATGCTTTGATTGTGCACAAGCACTCTGTACAGAATTCAGTGTTCTAGCCTTTATGGTTTTAAATGATTGCTTGAAAATACATGTTTATTGTGTTGACTGTACTACATCTGCAGGACTTAAGGTGTCTTGTGGGATAGACAGGGTAGATCAAAGTCATCTTATATACACCTGTTAGGGAGTACGCCCATTTAACAGTGCAGCATACTTCTGAGTAAACATGCAGAGGATTGCATTGTGAGACAGTAAATAGAAGATCTGCTTCTAATTTGGGCCATATAATAACAAAAATGCCAATATTTGAGAACTTATCCTAATTCTGATGTTACCTCATGCCCTTCAGAGCTTGAAAGATCTACTCCTACTCTTCAGAAAAATGTTGGAGAGAGTAATGCAAGAACAGCTGTGCTGGAACAGATCAAGGGTCTATTCTGATCCCACCAGGGCAAACCAGATGCTTCTGAGAAGTCCCCAACTAGGACATGTGTGCAATATAGCTCCCTGCTATAAACTCTTTAACTTAATAAATTATGACTGCATCCCAAATTCTGTAGAGCTACTTTCTGTTTTCAGTACTCAGGAACTGACAAGTGGCAGTTAATAAGTTTGTAATCATCTCAACATCAGCTATAGCAATGCATCGTTCCAAATAAGTTAATAATAATGGTTCCTTTGCAACTCCATAGCCTGTAATTCGGTCAATAGAATACAGTACAAGATGCCATGGTGTGGTAAACAGATATAAAATTGGTTTACTTTATTACTCACATTTCCTGGCCTATTCCCTTTTCTGTATTGTGTCTTTTAGATTGTACATCTGTTAATAGTGACTATCTTGCTTTTAACCTGTGTACAGCATTTAGTACATTTTATATTCATTTATAAACTGTTATAAACTGTTAATAAATAAGGTCTTCTCTTTTACGAACACTTCATTCACCTTATAAATCCTTATTTTTCTATGTTTTCTTAATTATATGTTATAAAATATAGCACTATATAAAATTGAAATAATATGAAATTGAAAATAAAAAGTTATAGGAAGGAAATGTGTTGGTAATGCCAGATGAGCCTCAGGGCAGAGGGGCTAGATATGATTGCCAAGGGTTGTGGGTAGGACTTAAGTTCTCGGCTGAACTTTTTTCCTTTCCAGTCTAAATCATGCCAGATAGTAATTTCAGAATAAAATTTACAGATTATGCATGTTTGTATAATTAATACAATTTATAGTGTTTAATTTTTCTTTACACAGAATTTGGGTTCAGTTTTGGATGGGGCTACTTTTCTTAACATGAAGAAATACAGTAATCTTTCTATAATAACATTTGTTTTTCTTAGCTTCACAACCAACTTTTCATCTTCTCTTATATCCTGTCCTTTGGGGGAATGCATAAGTGATACTTTGTTTTGTCATGGGGTACTTCTTATACACATGCGATATTCTTTGAGGTGGGAGTTCCTCATGTGTAAAACAGTCCTGAAAGATTTGACAGATACTTGCTAGTTTTGGGACTCCCTTACCTACAATGCTTTGCTGCAATTCTGTTTGTGGAAAGTCATGAAATATGTAACAAGGAATGAAATTGAGAGATTACAGAAAGGGTCCCCAAGAGAGTGTTTTCATTTGTAACTTTGGGAGATGCTATCCAAACCAAGCCTGAAACGACTTTTCCATTAACAAGTGCCTTGGTAAGTCTTTGGCTATAGCCAACCTTGGATTCTTGGGAACTGCAGCTCTCATTTACTGCTTCTGCTGTTCTCCTCACCAAATTGTTTGTTGTTTGAAAGGGAGTAAGAAAAAGCAAAATCCTTCTCTTTTGGCCTGGCTAAACCCCACAGCCCCAGGGCTTCTTCCCTTCCAAAGTGGGCCCTCCCACTTGGCATTCCACATAGCAATTCCATAACTTTGATATGCTGGAATTAATTTTCCTCTTTCCTCCTCCACCCTATTTCCTTTTCTGTTTGTTAGGTGTTAATCGGAGACCAGTCTCTTGTATTTTTGTATCATCTTTTGCAGCATTGCAGTACAAATTATTTAAAAGTCTAGTAGTTATCATTTTGGAAATATCCATGTGCTGGATCCAAGATCTGCCTTCTACAAGAGGAAGAGCTCTGTTCAGAGACAGTTCTGATTGAATTTTGCAGATCCTTCCCCCACTGCTGATTCAGCAGGCCTTCTGATGCATGGTGTGGAATTTTCAAGGGGGTTGCGAGGCTATTGTGGGAAGGAATGGGACAGGGAGGTCATTTCTGCCAGCACAGCTTAAATCTGGATCCAAGTGTTTGAAATTACTACAATAATTTAATATATCATGACTGCACAGTGCCTTATCAAGCACAAGAGGACTGATCCCTGCCCCAAGGAACATGTGGTAGTGGTGGTGATAAACAATAATTATGACTTAAAAAATAATCAGTGTATTAATTCATTGGTCAGAATAAATGCTTGTTCTCTGGACTGTTACATTCAGCATAGTGCTTTCGTTTTGCCAAAAATTCCACAAATTCCAAATATCTGATTTACAACAGATCATGCAAATTGCTGTACAGAATTCAAATGTTTTACTCACAGAATAACATGCTGATTATGTTACTCTCCACAGACAATCTTTTTCATACACTTCAGGGTATCAGTCTTCAGTTACACTTAATGAGTATTTAGATATTTCCTCCATTTAATATTGAAATTAGGTGTTTTTTGTTTTGCTTTTTTTTTTTTTTTTTTTACTTGTAGGAACATTTCATGGAAGTAATAAGGAACCAAGAATTTTTATTGTTACCAGCAACTGAAATTGCAAAGCTGTTGGCCAGTGATGATATGAATATTCCCAATGAAGAGACTATCCTCAATGCATTGCTTACATGGGTGCGACATGATTTGGAACAAAGAAAGAAGGATCTCAGCAAACTCTTGGCATACATCAGGCTACCATTACTTGCACCACAGGTAAATTGCTGCAAAATGTGCAGCTGCTCGTTCATCCTTTTCCAGATGGTATCATTAAATGAAGGTAATGTGGCTTGATTGTCTCTTACCCTAGATAATTTTCCATCTGTAAATGTCTGTTTATACATAGAGATCAATTGCTATTAATATGCTGCCACAAATATGTTCTGGTTTAATATAACTATAAAGAGACCCATTGGGCTCATGGAGTTATTTGTGCTCTTTGATCAAAGATCTAGATTGGAGTGGCCCTGAGGTCTTGTTCTAAAGCCCTCTTGCTTCTCAGAGCACCCCCGCTCACCTCCCAGTCCAGATCCCAGTGATGGCAAGGGCATGATTGTGGCAAGCTCTCCCAAGGCCAGGAAGAAAGCAAGTTGGGCTGGTGGCCTCACAACAGCTCACCCCAGCGTGCGCTATGCCACTCCAGCTAACAAGTGTAAAGTCGCTTAGGAACTCAAGTATGGGAGGTCCAGCATGTCCATTCCAAGAAGGTATAAGGGTCCAGGGGAGTCACAGGTGAGGGTTTCTAGTTGGAGAAACAGGGAAGAAACGAATGGGCCACAAAGATATAATAAGGAAATGGAATTCATTCTGTGGTCCCCATTTGTGGGAGCAGTTATTTTTTAAAGTTGTTAAAACAAAGGGTTTCTTTTAGAACAAGGTTTTGACAGAACTAAGCAGGGTGTTTTGACAGGGACATATGCAGCCAGGAATGTGTAGCACTAGCAATTGATTCAGTTTATCTCTGGAAAAAGTGAATCGCATAAAGTGACGCAAAACTGTACAAACAGTGGGGCAGCTATGTTGTTTTACTACATTCAGTTGTACCAAAACAAAGTATTATTGGGCAGGGGTGAAAGTCACCAAGACCAAGATACAGGGCATTTTAATATATTCTTCTAAACTGGAATGCAGGACATCCTGAGCCGTCCTGAGATGCCATGCATAAGGGATGCCATAGAAAAGTTTTAAATAACTAAATAACCCTTCAGGCCAAAGACCAAATTCTATATCAGAGAAAGGCTTGGGGACCATATTCCAGTGGTGGGCAGTGCCAAACACAAAGGAGGTAAAACCAAAATACTAGCAGATTTTGGCGTAAAGCTCTTAGTGCCAGTAATTAAACTTTAAAAAGGCATTTCAGTCTTTTAAAAGGAAGGAAACCCTGCAGAAAGCTAGAGAAAAAGCAAGTAATGGGTTGGGGGAATGGTGCATCTCCATGGTGCATCTCCATGGAGAATTCCAAAGGACTAGATTGGGAGTCCAGTCCAGGTTCTGAACCCATTTATCAAATAAGCTAAAATAATATTCACTCAGTCATGACTCAGTATTTGTAAATCACTCATCATGGTAACTTATTGGAATGAGTTAAGGAACAATCAGTTTCTGGGAACTATAGAATATTAAGTACCATCTAGTATAATTTGTTAAGAACAAAATTTGCCAGATCAAGCTTGACCAATGCACTTGGTTCAGTGAAGATTGCTACTGTATAACTTGTGTTCAGTTTGTACTATGCTGTTCATTGAAAGTACGTTGCATAAAAGCAAATGTAAATTTATACTATATGGTAAATAGATAGTAATATTATCTAAAATTATGTCTATATATGTCAGAGAGCTTCATATTGATTTGAGAAATTCTCTTCCCAGAGATGCAAATAATAATATAGCCTGTGTACACATAAATTTCACCTGATCGAGCAAATACCAGCTTGGAAGTGATGGGGTGATGTTAATTCGGAAAATGGTCCTGAAAAAAGGATTAAAACCTAGTATAAAGTTAAAGAGGATGACATTGCCTATCTTGGCCTTGACTTTACATTTTTAGTATCTGTTGATTACATATTAGTTGATGTTTATGTCTGTATTAGTTACTATTAATTCCCTGACAGAAGCTTTGCCATTTTGTGGCCAGAATAATGTTGGTTTAGCCCTGCTTAGCAATTCAGCACATCTTATTTCTTTCTTCCTAGTTTTTGGCAGATATGGAAAACAATCCGCTTTTCAGAGATGACATCGAATGTCAAAAACTCATTATGGAAGCAATGAAATACCATTTGTTGCCAGAGAGACGGCCCATGCTACAAAGCCCTCGTACAAAGCCTCGAAAATCTACAGTTGGTGTGTTATTTGCAGTTGGAGGCATGGATGCAACAAAAGGTAATTGATTTAGCATGACTATACACAGGGTGAAAACCAATCTGTCATTTTTAGAACAGGAAGGCCAGATTAAAAATGCTTTTGTTTGCTGTTCAGTTTATTGATTTATTTCATTTGAGTCACCACATAGCCAAAGCACTCAGGACAACATAAATAATAAAAACAAAACAAAAAACCAATAATAGCACTTAAAGGCAACAATTATAAAACAGAAGATTAAATATTAAGGTAGTAAAGAGAAGGGCAATTTTAAAACATATCTTGGGGAGTAAAACAAGTAGCAAGCCAAAATGTCAAAAGGCATGAATGAATGGAGAAAAAAATCTTCTCCTGGTACTGGAAAAGCAACAAAGGTGTTCCCAGGAGGAATTCTCTAGGGAGGACATTCCACAACTTGACCCCCACAGAAGGACCTTCTCATGACCATCCAGCCACCAAATCTATTACATGGGAACATTCAAACCCAGGCCTTAGATGACAATCTCTGGCCATGGCCAGAAACTTAAGAAGCAATTTAGAAGTTGTGTCCCCAGGCCATGAACAGCAGCGCCTTAAACTGGGTCTAGAAATCTCCTGGAACCCAGTAAAGATGGTACAGTTCTGGTGTAATAGAGTCATAGCACCCAGGCCAAGTCAATACACTTACCTAAAGTTTTTGGGTTGTCCCTTCAAAAGTAGCCCATATACAGTGCACTACAGTAATCCAACTGACAGGGTACCAAGGCATATCTCACTAATCATTATCATCTTCCAGGTAGGATGATAGTTTGTATACCAGTTAGTTTTTATTTGATGGTCACAGACCAGGAAGATTAATAAACAGATAAAATAACTGTGGAAAAATTAAAACACTGTTAAAACAAGTAGAGTTAACACAATAATTTCGCTCAGGCAAGTGACCACATTTTTCCTAATCTGCATTGTACCATTCTATACTCCTAAAATGCACTACATGCCACCAAAGATGCTTGTGCTTCAAATGACAAAGATAGAACTAGAAGTACTCAGAAACCACACACCTGACCCTTTAAGGCAGAAATACAGATTTCCTGGCCTCGTAACTAGCCCAGTGATGGAGTATCAATCTTCTGCAGAGGGAATCCCCAATTTTATCTCCAGTCTGAGATTCCATTTTTTTAATGTCTGACGTACACATGGGTAAGGATGGACATGAACAAATGTGTATGTGCACCGCTTTAAAAAATAGTACACATGAAATATGTGCAGACAAGCAAATTGATGGGTGAATCATCTCACACAAACTGTAAATCCAGATTTATAATAATCTGTGGACAATCTGTTTTAAAATCTTACATCTGTCTTAACATAGTCAAGAATGCTTTGAAACCTATTAATTGATGTAAATACCTATATAGTTGGCGTGGATATACCAACTTTACTTTAACCAAGTCTGAGAAATCTGTTTGATTTTAGTTTATTAATGAAAGTGAAAAAGATATAAGAAACAGGAAGATGTATTATATATTGTTTCACCTCTGTGCACACAAGTATTCAGTGAAGTGAGTCAAAATATTTTGTTAAAATGTGAAGTAGCTCTATGTACAATGTTGTACTTTGTAGTTACTTTAGGATAATCATATCTGTTGTATAACATTTAAAGAATTATTAACTTTACTAGAGTATTGATGAAGAGTTCTTGTATCAGTTGCTTAAACATGTAGATTATGTCTTCTAAATGTAAATGTGGTTGGAGCATATTTTCATTCTAATTTCTGTTAGCCTGTGATATTGTGTGAATAACTGATATTAGAGATGCTAAAGAAATTGCAGATATAAATTCACAGAATGAGACAGCTCTTTTGATGCTTAGATAGGTAAGAAAGCATTTCATCAGGTTTCCATCAAGGTTGGAAACAGAGTTCCATCCTCAGAACTGTAGATCTATCCTTGGCTATCCCTCCCCTTCCCCACAGCCAGCAGATAGTGAGCCACACTTACTGCTTCTCCAAGGTCAGAAATGCAACCTTGGAGAAGGGTCAAAATGCATGTTACACAGAGAAGGAAGCAAACCAGGGTCACCAGAATATGAGGTATATTTATGGCACTGTAGCCTCTTTCCATTCCGGTCCCAAGTGTTGCAGCTAGACAGTTGAAATCAGCTGGCTTACAAAAGGAGAGGAGCAGGGAGGCAGAGAACACTTCTGTTTCTCCCATCTGGCAATGAATGTGCAAGTTCAGAGATTTTTGAGCATTGAGGGCACATCCCATTGGATTGCACCCTAAATCAACAAACCAGTAAGTTTTACGCCTGTTCCAAAATTGTTTGCAACATTTCATTTGGATTTGGCCAAGGGAAACAGCAAATGTTTACTTGAAACCTGCTAAATTAATTGCTATTGAAATCTTTTGTGCATTTCAGTAATTATTAAAATTTAGTGTGCTGAAGTAATTGCTGTTGAAATTTTAAGCATGCATATTGACTTGAATTAATGCTATTATTTTATCTTTTGTGTATATGTTTTTAAGTACAATTAAAAATGTATGGCCATATCATGTTGCAACATAATGTTTTATTTTCATGAAGGTGATAGTAAGCATTGATTTTTTTTAAAAAATAGTATTCTTTTATACTATTGCTAAGGAGCAACAAGCATTGAAAAGTATGATCTCCGTACCAATATGTGGACTCCGGTAGCTAATATGAATGGGAGAAGATTACAGTTTGGAGTGGCTGTGTTAGATGATAAATTGTACGTTGTTGGAGGTAGAGATGGACTGAAGACATTGAATACTGTGGAATGTTACAACCCCAAAACAAAAACTTGGAGTGTGATGCCACCTATGTCTACTCACCGGCATGGTCTTGGTAAGTATATTTGTTTTTCATAGCTTGCTTTTTAAAGCAAAAGCAGCATTATGATCAACCCATTTATGGCAAATGTTTGTAAGGTCCTGTTTGTGATGTTTTGATGAATGCAGGGCCAACAATTTTAATAAAGATCAGAAGCAACCACATGACTTTCATTATAATCTCCAGTGTCATTCTGTCTCTTTTCAATTGGAGAGCAGAATACCTCGAACAGTTTGGAAATCTCCATGATATGTCCATCCAGAGATATGTATAGACAAAACAACAGCAATGAGGTGCAATCACTGAGTTATTTTATATACCAGCCAAATACACTCTCTTCAGGATACAAAAGACTTTTTCCTGAAATCATTATTTTTGATCAAGAGTCTGAAAAGTTACTCAAGGTTTGTGATGACAGTGGTAGAATAACAATATTGCAGAATCAATGCAAATGTGACTGATAGGGTTCTGGTGAACTTTGAGGCCCTTGGAAGATTATCGGGGATTCCGCAACAAGCAGACAATGGATCAGCATTGCTTTGAAGATATGACACAGGAAAGGGATAGACTAGATTCTGCGTATTTTTTAAAATGTCTTCCATTAGTTGGCCCATGCTCCCCTTGAATTGATTTAATGACTCAAAATCATTAATTAATGATATTAATACTCAAAATAGGTATTATGCATTGTTGGGAATTTATTTAAAGAACATTTAGAAAATTAATGTTTATTGATTGCTTTTATTTTTCTGTAACCAAGGCAGATTACCAGAATCCAGATAAGAAACAGATGATAGATGTATTAAAACAATGATTACAGCTGATGTACTACATGTAGTAGTGCAGATGTGTCTCTTACCACTGCTGCCACCTGAAGATCCAGAGACAGCATAAGATCCAGGAATACTCAGAAGCTACAAACATGATTTTTCAGTAGGAGTGTGACTCCATTCCAAATGGGTTGAATCTCAGTCCCTGAGTCCCCTTGCTTACCCTCATCCATCCCATTATTGCATATGAACAATGTTCAAGCGTGGTGACTGCTTCCTTGGAGTCAGCTATCCAGCACTAATAGAGATAAATGAGGACATCTAACTTCAGAGCTCCAAATGACCTCTCCCAGTGGTTCCATGTAGAGGTTAAATTCATAGGGGACAGGATGAAATCTTGTTGGAAATCATAGACCAGTTATATATAAGATATACAACTTATCAACATCACATTTAGAAATGGTGTTTTTTGCTTTAAGGGGTAGCAGTATTGGAAGGTCCTATGTATGCTGTAGGTGGACATGATGGCTGGAGTTACCTGAATACTGTAGAACGATGGGATCCACAGGCCCGGCAGTGGAACTTTGTGGCTAGTATGTCAACTCCACGGAGTACAGTGGGCGTGGCAGTATTAAGTGGAAAGTAAGTAGAACTACATAAATAAAATTGATTGCCCCACATTTTATTCAGAAACTAGTAACAGATTGAATTGGGCATATGATGTCCTCTGCTAAGAGAAGAGAGCACTAGGATTCTGAATGATGCACAGTATGCATGTTTTATAGACCTACACATTATTTATTAATTTACTGAAGAGCAGTGTTAGGAAATCTCTGTTATCCTTGTTATTAATCACTCCTCAATCTTAAATGATTTCAGGACCACAGATAGGACTTCTTTTGTCATACAATATTTATAGAAAATTTGATGTATTTGCTTATTTATTAGAATACTTTTTTACCACTTAATATAGTAAAATCTTGAAGTCATTCACATTAAAATACGACAATATAACAGCACAAATCAAATATTAAAAGCATAATCATACAGATTTTGCAAATATAGTAACAAATGAACAAAATATTGAAAACTAAAAAAATGGAAGAATGAGCCGCTGCCTCCAGGAACAGGGTAGCTGAAGAAGTTTAAAAGAAAATATGAATGGCAAATTCATATATTTTAGGGAAGGAGAAAAAATTCAGATGTGTGGTTTGTATTGTTTCTGAAAAATATACCAAAATATCTGGAGCAGCTGTTATAGTAGAAAAACTCTTTTCTTGTTTGTTTTCTTTATAGTCATTTCACTTACCTTCTAATTCCTTGTTAATCTGAACTTTTTGTACTCTTTGTTTAGAAAGAGAAAAGAAACATTCCCATAACTGGGAGTGGAGGGGAGAAAAAAATATTACTTGTAGATATTTCAAAGGAGCATGCAAATATGGCATGTGTTAAATCATACCCTTCAAAATTATTAATGCAACAATAAAGGACAAACTGCACCACCTGTTGAAGTGGAAAGTAATCAACCCATAGCTGTTGTTCAAAACCGTTACTTTTGTTACCAAGAAATTATTGGTAGGCTTTACTTTAAGAAGCATCAGAAAACAAATGAGACCTGCTCTTTCACTGACAGAATTCCCTTTCAACTTTTCTTGCCCCTGTGAAAGATTTCAGTACATTAGACAGGATTTTTACTCTGCTCTAATTTAGTACCAACGTCAGGTTTTCCTCTCTTTTGTTGTGCTTTAGTAATGATTGTTGACATTAACTTCCTAACGTGTTTGCATACATCTACAGGTTATATGCAGTTGGTGGTCGAGATGGGAGTTCATGTCTCAAATCAGTAGAATGCTTTGATCCTCATACTAACAAATGGACGCTTTGTGCTCAAATGTCAAAACGAAGAGGTGGAGTTGGCGTAACCACTTGGAATGGTTTCCTGTATGCTATTGGTGGTCATGATGCACCAGCTTCCAACTTGACATCCAGGCTGTCTGATTGTGTGGAAAGGTATTATTCCAATCAACATCAAGTTATTCAACCTAGCTTGTACAGAAAAGCTTTACTGAAGGAAGAAGATGCAAGTTCTGTTGTGTGAGCAGAAGACCACTTACAGAACACTGGATGCAGCTTCTTTCAGTTTTCTAGGAAGGACAGTGGCTTTTTTTCAGGTCAGGTTGAGAGTTGCCAGTTGGCCCAGTTATCAAGTGGAATTCATAGCCAAGTGAGGACTAGAACCCAGCTCTCCTGAGTCTTAATCCAACATCCTAAACCCTGCACCATACTGGTTCTGTAACAAAATTATCCTTCATCTTAAAATCCTTGATGTAATAGTTGTTCCATTTTATAGCAGCCTCAAATGTGTTTGCAATTGATACCTTGGGTCTATAGTGCAGGAAGATGCAGAAAAGAATAGAAAATATAATAACAAGTAGGGCATAAGCAGAAGTAATTGATCAGCGCAGGGGACTCAACACATTCTACTCATGTAGGTACAAGTAGTGCAATGTCAAACCAAGGCACCCCTCAAGCCGTTTCCTCGCTCTATAAATAAATGGAACTTTTTTTTTCCAATTTGGCTGGGGTTGGGGGCGTTGAAATATGCCTTCTCCATAAATGTTCAGAGGGTGCATGCAGAAACCCTGTCAAACTTTCCTTTGGCAACAAGATCCCTGATGAGGCTGTTGGCTTCACCCTCTTCCAGCCAATTGTCAACAGAGAGGGTTTGTGTTCCTTCTCTAAGTGTTTGAGTGATTATTCAGTTCTATTAAACAGTGAGGAAAAAAGCGCATCCTGCTGAAAAACAACTGGAATCAAATGCCAACTCCTACCTTGGCCCCAAGGACCCTTGGGGCAACAGGCTACTTGGTTGAGGATACTCTTTACCCATCTCTAAATAAGGTTAGGGTAGGTTCAGTAGGGTACCTCCTTGTCCCATTCAAATGAATAAAAAAGATTTGCTTCATTCACTTCCATGGAAAAGGAAACAAAGGAGGAACCACAGAAGAGGGGAGAGAGAAATGGAAAAGGAGCCACAGAGGAAGGAAAGACCACAGAATGAGAGAATGAAAGAGAAAGAGAAGCCAGAGAAAGGTGCTAAAGGAAAGTTTTTTTGTGATTGGACTCATAGGAGCTGATTTATAGTGAGGCCTACCAGACTTTTTAAAATTTCAAATGTGCCCACAGGCCTAGAAAGGTTGAGGCCCTGGACTAGTGTGTTTCTATAACAGTAATACTTTTCATTGAACAGTGGCCAGAGCCTCTGCACTGAGAGAACTGGTCTTGCACCAAGATTTATTCATTCATTTTTTTTTTTCATTTTTCGATTTATATCCTGCCTTTTTCCTACAAAGGCTCAAGGCAGCTTACATTTCCTCCTCCCCACAACAACAACCCTGTGAAGTAGGTTGGACCGAGAGTCTGTGACTGGCCCAAAGTCACCCAGTTGGCTCTGTGGCCGAGCGGGGACTCGAACCCGGATCGCCTGAGTCCCAGACACCACACTGGCTCTCAACTTGAGCTGATTATTCCGTGTCCCACACTCTGGTATCAGCAAAAAGAGACCTTGACCCCCCTCTTTGTGGCAGCCTTTGAGGTCCTTCTAGAGAGGTATCATGTCCCCCTCAGTCTTCTCTCCTCAGGGCTGAACAGGCCCAGTTCCCTCAGTCTCTCCTCACAGGGCAGAGTCTCCAAACCCTGGATCATTTTTGTTGCCCTCTGGACCCTTTCTAATTTCCCTGCATCTTGCCTAAATCTTGGTGTCCAGAACTGGACACGGGATTCCAGGTGAGGTGGTTTAACTAGTGAGGAGTATGGAGGAAGTACGAGTACTTCTCATGATGTGGAAGTTCTGCTTCCATTAATGCATCCCAAAATGGCATTTGCTGTTTTGGGGGCTGCATCACCTCGCTGGGACATATTTAGCTGCTTGTCCACAATCACGTTAAGGTCTTGCTCGGTTCTGCTGGGCCTCTTCCGCATCTTGCATCGATGCTTCGGGTTTCTTTTTCCGAGGGTCCCGGCAGAAGCGCATTCCGCTGCTTGCAGCCCTGGGTTCAAGATCGCCCTGGATCTTCGTTCTGCCCCCGGGGGGATCACCCGGTGCTAGATCGTCCTGCTCAGCCACAAAGTCCCCTGGGTGACTTTGGGCCAGTCTGCGACACTTGGCCCGACTACCCCACAGGGCTGTCGTGAGGATGAATGGACTCTACTTCCTCCTTGAGGCCGAAAGGCGAGCCCGAATTGCAAAGAGATAAAGGGAACGCTGCGAGCGACGCGCCACTTTATGTTCCACTTTAGCTACAGTCCTGTTCTGTAGTCTTGGCCAGGTATCTGTCTCTTAGCCCCAAAGATTGTAGTTATCATCCATTAGTCAGATCAGAATGTTGGAAAAGAAAAGAAAGCTTACATTTTTAAAACTGAGGCAAGCTTTCACAGTTCTTTATTTTCAAGCTATGTCAAAAACCATGATGATACATTCCCCATGATTTATCTTTTGTCTGATATGGTTTCTATTGTAACTCACAAAATTTTCCTTTTTGATTTGGCAGTATCGAAAATGCACACAAAAAATTTTAAAATGTAATTGACTGTTTTGGGGATGCCATGATTTATAATGATTAACTTTAAAATTAGTGTATGTTTATTGTAAATATATCTTATATAACATGTCACAAATGTATTCTAGTTTTAAGTACTTTAGATCTTGTTTCATGTTGCACTTGTCTTCCTTTGCTTTAATCACACTGTATGTGAATGGCCTATGGTCCAAATGAACTGTTGTGTAGCCAAAAACACATGCAGAATATTTTATTGGTGCAACTTGAGGCAACTGAGATGAAACTTTTCATTTTTGTTTGTTTTTAATTTCAGGTATGATCCCAAAACGGATGTGTGGACTGCTGTGGCATCAATGAGCATTAGCAGAGATGCAGTGGGAGTGTGCCTACTTGGAGACAGATTGTATGCTGTTGGAGGATATGATGGACAAACCTACCTTAACACAGTGGAATCCTATGACCCCCAGACAAATGAGTGGACACAGGTATTGGTTAATATTTGGAGGGCTCCCATGTCAATGATGAGGTTATATAGCATGTCATCTACCCACCTTTGGTGAGTTAGCTTGGTAATAACCCATATGTACGAGTCCCAGAGACTAAAGAGGAGAACAGGTTACTTCTCTTTACCTGTAGTTCTTTGAGTGGTCAGCCCAACCCTTCCACATCCCTGCTTCCCTGTTCTGAATTGATCCTACCACTGCAGCAGACTGGGTACTGAACAGTAGAGGCAGGAGCCATACTCTGAACATATACATGGGAGATGAGATCCCTGCAAAATTCTGCTCAGTTCTAGAATGTCCTAAATGATGCTCACAGGCAGCCATATATGTGAGTATGCATATGACCCCCAAAGAACAGCAGTTACAAGTAAGCAGTCTGTCCTTTCATCATTTCTGGATTTGAGCACTGGCACTGAGTAAAAGGTTTTGGAGTGGAGCTCAGGTGGGCTTTTGATTGAAATAAATGGAGTGGAGGATTCTTCTTGCTTACATATTCATATTGCTGTACTTTTCCCCCTCATAATTTGTTCTAATGCTTTGACATAATACTTATAAATCTCTTTTAAAAAAAACTAGTTTGCTTTGTCATTGACCTATTTTTATTTTGCCCTTACAGGTTGCACCATTGTGCCTTGGAAGAGCTGGTGCATGTGTTGTGACTGTAAAACTCTGAATAAAAATATACTTCTATAGACTTTCTGGGGGCTTTGCCCCAAATCACTAAGTTATAATCAAATAAGGTACTGTGTATCTCCACAGGGCAAAGAGTTTGGTCTTAATCTAATGGCTTTTTTTTAAAAAAATGGACCAACATTATGCACTTTTTAAAACAAGCAATGCAATTTACGTACATTTATTTGTAATGGAATACACTACAGACAGCTGGCATGCGATATAAGAAGTACAGACTGAAAAATTAATTGGCGCTTAAAAAATGTTGGTTCTTATAGAGGCTCAGAAAGGTATTTTTTTAAAAGCCTGGGCACAGTATCAGATATCTTAATTTCCATATGCAGGTTTTTGCCAGGATCAACATGCAGGTATTAAACTTGCTTTATTCCAAATGTTTTGTCTTGATTGTTTGAAGATTGTTTTTACATGGTACAAAGGCAAACCAAATGCAGACAATGGCAAAGTATTGTGTATACCTCTTGCCTGGGAATTTCTATACATTTGCTGCCTGAACTCTTCTTACACCTCTGAAGTTTTGCAGTCTTTTGTTTGTTTAACCAAAGCCTTACTTTAATTATTGTATTATGCTATGAAATCATGCTATGGAATACATTCTTCAAGAAGTTTGCAGTATCCAGTACAATTGCTGGATTTCCTAATCTTCTATGTAACTTTCTGTACCCTGTGAATATTTATTCATGATTTAATCTCTTCCTCAACTATAGTGCATCTTCACTTTGTGGATCTCTTCCTAAAAAGAGATGTGGGGAGAGCTCTGATGCATGATTAAAAGTGATGTTCTTTTGTGCTTTCTGATGCATTCCATGATCCAAACTGATATGTGGCTAACTTTAATTGACTTTGAAAGAGGAGTGTGCATAAATCTAAATACATTTTTATAATTGTAAAACTCCTGAGGGCCTTTTTACCTTGGCAAAATGTGGGCATTATCCTAAAAGCTATGTATCCTCTGGGGATGTTCAGCTAACGTTCCCCAAAATAGTTATTTCTTTCAAGGACCAGCCTTATGTGGCTAACTTATTTAATATTCTAATGATAATGGATTTTCTTTAGAATTTGCCTTATGTTGATCTTTTATACTACTCAGAATTACTTGGGGGTTCCAAGTAATTGGAAGTATATAAAACTTTAATATTTTATTTTGTGCCTTGTTTCTTATGTACTCAAATATAGTATGTAACACATTGTTGTACTTTATCATGAAAAATCTAAATATGTAAACTCAAGGAACTTTTTGTGAAAGTAAATGGGAAATGTCTGATATGTTAAATCTTTGCACACTTGTAATTTTTAAATGTAATTCTGGACTCAAGCTCACTATTAACTATTTATTAGTTTAAAAGGAAAATACATTTTTATGTATTGCTTAAGTTCTGTTTATTACTTTTTTCAAATGTGGTTTTGTGATGCCTTTGTTAAAACCACAGTGCAAAAATAAGTAAATGCAAAAATTCTTTCTAGCTGTTTTTTTTTTTTTTTTTAGAGAAATCACTTGCCCTTATTTTTCTTTTTGCAAATCCCTCTCTTCTATTCTTCTGTATTGCAGTTTAATAAATATAGTTTCCATGAATGGAAACATCTCAATGCCAGTATATATCCTACTCAGGCCAGTCAAAAGGCTTGTTGAATACATTCTTTATGTATTTCGAATGGCTTTTTCATTGACTGAGTGCTGACTACTTTATGGGAGCTATCATGCTATAAGTTTTGATCCCATAAAGTCAATTGAGCTATCATACTATAAGTCATTATTTTTAAATAAAGCTACTTTATTGAGTGTTCATAACAGAAAGCAATAATCAGAACTCTTACCACTTCTCACAAATCTGAGAGGCCTTGTAAAGCAGTGAGTTTGCTTGGTATGCTTGACCAATAACAAACTAGTCAAGATGACTTATTTAGAAGGAGGCAGCTTTATTCCGGAATAAATGGGACTACATGCACAAAAGCAAAGCAAGGTTCTCATGCAATACCAGCCCAAACTACACATGTTTCTAACTTTTTTACTACTGAATAAATATTCTATTCCTGCTCCTCCCATTATCCCAGCTCCAGTTTAGGCTGGCTATAACCAGCTTCAGCTGTGCCATCTTTGCTTTTCTTGGCATTTGGGAGGGATTGTTTCCCTAATTCATGCAAGAGTTGGCTGTCATTGAGTATGTGATGAGTTGAAATGCCTCTGAGCCTTGAGGCCAATCATTAGGGCAAATTTGTCTATTACAAATGACAGAAATAGTTATAATTAAAATAAAAGTTCCATAATCAGGGTGTCTTGAAATTCCAGAACTCTGTCTTGGGATGTATCCTAAATTTTGCTGTCTCCAGGAGTAGGGGAGTTAATAAGACCCAGCCATTTCATACGTATATTTTTTTAAAATTCACTGTGCTACAACCAAATATCAATCAAAGCCCCAGAAATATACCCTTCACTTTAATGCTAAACCTTCATGCAAAATGTACATTTATAAATTGCTCCACACAGATGTTTAGTTGTTCTATAAATGAAATTAGGTTGGCTAAATTTCATTCACATATTTAAATAAAAGGCTGCAATTGTAATTATTTCTACTTCACAAGGTAGAGTTGGGAAACTTCAAGCCTGGAAACTAAATCTGGCCCTCCATGGGTCCCAGACTAGCTTTTTGGATTCCTCAAATGGCCATGCTCCTCTTTCCCAGCTTCACCCTCTTTCTCTCAACAACTTCCCAGCTTTTGTTCAGCTTCTTCCCTATTGCCTCTCCTAAGCCTTAGTTACTGGCACTAAATGCTTTGACAATATTCTGGTGTGCTTTGTGCATTTTTGGCCCTTCAACCTTGGGCACCACTGGGACATGACTTCTGAACATCTCCAAAACTGAATTTGGTTCACAGGCTGAAAGATGTTCCCCACTCCAGCCATAAACCATAGGATGCATCTCTCTAGCTCACCAATTTAATGCTATATCCAGATGTATGCTGGGGTTCATATCTAGGAATTTCAAACTAGCAACCAAGCTTCCTTGTAAGAACATGCCAACAGCAGGTTTCAAGTGCAGATAGAAAAGACCTGATGGGTTCTAGAGTGCATTTTTAGTTTATTTAGATACAGCAGTATCTAAATGAACCTGGCCAGTGGCCTACATTACCAATGGACATGACCTAGATGTGGTCCAGAATCTACTGTAAATCACATGTCAATGTGGAAAACATTCCCCAGAAATACTTCTTTAAGCCATATGGGATGCAGGTCTACTCAAAGGTAAGTCCCATTGTACTCAGTGTATACAGGATTACTATCCTTCCTAGCTATCATCACTGGGTGTGTGCACACATCAAATATCAAAATACTAACTTTATACAGCTCAATATGAACCTTATAACATGTAAATTGTATTTGAATATAAAGGTGCAGCCAAAGAGAACAATATTTATCTGAAACATTTGAGCTAACTTCCGAATGAAGCCAAACCTTTGTCCAGTTTCCTGTCCTCTTCCATTTCTCCATCTATTTCAGCTTCCCTACCACAACTTTTTTCCCTCCATCCTTGTTTCCATTCCATCCACTGTCACCACCTCTGTGTTCTCTTCCATCTATATGAAATTACAATATTGGGTCAGTTTGACATGGGTTGAAACAATTCTTGGTTTGATCCAGTACAGCCTACAACCAAAGCTACACACTTGAGACACTGTTCCCCCCTATCTGACGCCATGTCTGCTTGCAGCCCTAGGCATAATCCTTGCCATGTATCCCTATAGCGACCCAAGGATCTGTCACTCCATTCTGAGGAAGCTGGAAGGGGTAGCTATATAATCCTTCAAGCTATTCCCTTTTAGCTTCAAATTGTGCCAACCACAATACTATGTGCTTGTTACGGAAGTAACTAAAAGTGGTATTGCAGGTTTCAGATGCAACTATCTGAATTAATGCATTTTAAAAACCAAAATCATTCAAGTGTCTAGCTTTCACAGTCTGTATGCTTTAAGTGCTGATGGACTGACATACACATGCTGTTTTATTATTATAAATTTAGGTGTTGCTTTTTGGCCCAAATAAAGCTCCCAAGGTTACTTAAAACAACAATTTTAAAAATTTTGAAACATCACCAACAGCAGAATTAAGAGAACAGAATCTAAAACAGTGTAAAGATAGTATGTTGAAATAGCCATGGAACAAAACACTTTTCCCAGCCCATCTAAAACTGAACAAAGAAGGAGCTGTTCTAAGTTCCCTTAAGAGAGTCCAACAAGCAAGATTTTGCCACAGAAAAGGTACTATCTCATGATCAAACCAACCTACCCTTTCAACTCTGTGAAGGCTGAAATGAATGCAGCAATGGAAGATGCAGGCTGAGCATCACTCTATTAGTGTATAGTTCACTCTATCCTGCATCCAGAATGCTGTGAAGAGCAAGAGGGGTGAAAAGAGTAAGTATTACATACCGGATTTGCCCATAAGCACCTATCTGCACAGGCAATTACTGCTTTACCTAGGCAGGAAGGAGAAATTAGAAATGAATGCTGTTTCCCCTCTATGAGAGCAAGACAGATTTTATTTATTTATACTACCAAATAGTGAACACATTATGGGCTGTTTATAACTATCTTAAACATGATAGTAACACCAATAGCCGTCATGTTTCTGCAAAAAAAAAAAAAAACAGCTTAAACACAGGAGCGGAGTGGGGGGGGTCTTTGTTCTGAGGAGAAAAGCATGGAAAAAGCATAGAATGAGAATTTCATGGTGAAAACATGTCATATCCCAGAAAAAGTGAGTGAGTGATGTGTGGTAATTCCACTTCAAACATCTTATGTGGAAGTATCTATGTCAAGCAAAGCCACCTTACCAGCTGCTCTCCACCTGAGGGTGCTAAAGAGTGGGTGCTCTCTGGGACATCATAGAAAAACCACTTGTCACCTATTTTAAAGTCTTTGGGTGGGTTGCCAATACATTTCCAGACACCATGCAAGGTGTGCATAATTACCTTTAAAGCATTTCATGGCTTGGGTCCAAAATACCTTCAGGAGTGCCTTTGCCTGTAAGTTCTGCCTTACCAGCTCAGGTCCTCTGGAGATAATCTGAAGATTAATATCAACTACTCAGAGGACTTTTTCAGTGGTTGCCCCTAAGTTGTGGAATGGTCTGCTGGAAGAGATGCATCTGATTTCCCAAATCATTAAGAGGTAGTTAAAAACATATCCCTTCTTTCCCAGATTAATTTTTATGTCAGAGTTATTTAATACATCATTTTAGTCAATATTACTCATAATTGGTTTTAATTTCTTGTGAGCTGCCCAGAACCTATGAGAATGGGCCAGTATACAAATGAAGATTAATAGATAAAAGATAAGGAACTCTGGCTCCAAGGGGAAGTACTCATATGGAAGTATGAGAGAGCTCATTTCTCTAATACTTCCATCCTAGTCAGTTCCAAATCCTCCTCCTCTTTCTTTTAGCAGATGGAGTGGGTGGTGAGATGTATAAGGCACCACAGTGGAAACACCTCTATTCACCCCATTCTATCCCATTCATGGGAAGCCTGTTTTCAGAAACAGGATAGGGCAGACCTGGGCATTGTACAACCCGCGGGCCACATCCGGCCCGATGACTGACCCTGACTGGTCTGCATGAGGTCACTGGCAAATTAAGTCAATGCAAATATATATCATCATAATATAGATGCAAGCAATACAACTGCACTGCTTTTATTTTGAAGTATCTGCTAAATTGAATTGAATTTATTGCTTTTCATGTAATGTTAATGTTTTTGTGAATATTCCTTAAATAGTGTTGTTCTGTGCTCCACATTTTCATTATATCATTGTAATGTTGCATTTACTGTTTTTATAGAGATATATATTGAGCAGAGCTGTAAGTGTATTGGTCCGGCCCTTAACAACTGTCAACGTTTCTCACGTGGCCCCATAGGAAAATTAATGTCCACCCCTGGGATAGGGTGTATCAGGCACCCTATTTAGCCATTACTGGAGCAAAATGGTCTCAAGCACAAGTGAAGTTGTGTGTTTATTTCTATCTTCCACAGTCATGTGTTTCCTCCCAGCTCTTGCACATCATGGGATAACTTATGTCAGTCTGCCTCAACTTGGTGCCCATCAAATGTTCTGCACTTCCAACTCCCAGCATTTCTAACTATTGCCCATGCTAGCTGGAGCTGTAAATTCCTGCGAAACATCTGAAAGTTGAGAAAGACAATGGGAAACATTTTCTATCTCGGAAGGGTTTCTATCTCTAGAATACATATCTTTCAGTGGCTGGAAAGAATGAAACAAACATACAGATCTGAAAGCATTAGGATTAATAGTCTCAGCCTGATTGGCACAATCCATGGAGGGAAAAATAACTCAAGCTGGCCTGTTCCTCCCTCCCATAAACACGTGGGAGAAGGAGTTTTGCATGGGCCAAGGCTTGTGGCACCCACCCTAATTTACTTCCTCCTCTGTGGCAGTGTGAACCAGGACACTGGCAGAGCAGGTCGTTTCGTGCACATTACCAAGCTAGTTTAAAATGACCTCCGAGATGAAAGTGAGCGCCCATAGATACCAATGAAGAAATGAAGTATTTTACTGTCTCTGAGACTGAGCACAAATGACGGTATCTTAGTCTCCCAAAATGCCCCAACATGGAAGAAATGCATTCATATAAAGGGTATTGGGAAAATCCAAAACAAGGTAACGGTCAGAAAAGCGGGGGTAATGGAATGGAATAGCTGACTGGAACCCTTAAAAGAAGCACTCCACACTGCAATACTTTGCTGCAGGGTTCTATTGATTTATTTATTACATTTATATACCGCTCCTATAGCCCTCCGGGGCTCTCTGAGCGGTACAACACAACAGTTAAAAAGAACCGTAAAATTCATACAATAAAAATTCATGCAATAGAATAAAATTCAGTAAATAAATAAATGCACTTAATTGATTTTAAATTATATGATGCATTATTCATGCAGTACTATCAATGATGCATACCAATTAGCGTTAACATTAATTTTCCTCTTGCTAACTTGAATTTTTGTTCCTTTGGATCCATGTATTCTGGATTACCAAACACTGTCATTTGGTTCTGCCTGAGAAATGATTGCCCACCGCTGCGCTAAAATTCTCCATCGAAACCAGGAAATGACCTATCCAAACAATGGGATGAGCGTCTTCTTTTCTTATCTCTGAGGCCACAATCTCCCGGGTGACGCGGACGCTGTTGGAAGGGCGGTTCCTGGCGGGGCAGTTGAATACGCATGCGCACTTGGTCTGCTTCGTTCCCCCTCCGCCTCCCGCGTTTTTAAACAACACCGCAGCGAAGAAGAAAAGATGCAGGTAAACTAAAGCGAGTCTGTGACGGAGGTCGGGTGGCGAATGCGCACACGAATAAGCGCACCTCTTTGCTTCAGGAGGGGCTCTCCTACCTCTAAGACTAGATCTCAGAGTCTCTGAGGCAAGATAGCCGTGCCTGCTCTTGACGGGCCGCAGTCAGGGTGCTGAAGGGGTCTCCGGCCACTCCCCTAATTACAGCGCACGCCCACTTTTTATAAAGCAGCTCTTCCCAAGTTGTTGCTGTTCGGGTGTGTTGGAGTAAAACTCCCAGCATCCCCATTAGCTGGGGTTGCTGGAAACTGTAGACCAGTGGCTACGCCTCTGCCCATGAGCTCACAGAACTCTGAATGTTCTTAAAACTCGATGACAGGCAGATATTCAACAGGTGAAATTTACCCAAGCTAGGAAATGCCTGTGTGTGAGTCTGAGAGAGCTGTTGGATTTCTACCTGCTATGCACCTGTTAAAAACTGACAGAAAAGTAAATAATTATATAGAATCATAGAGTTGGAAGAGGCCTATAAGGCCATTGAAGCCAATCCCTTAAAGCACAACTCCAGGTTAAAGCATTCCTGACAAGTGACTGTCTAACTGCTTCTTGTCCTTACACATGATGAAGACTTCAAGAATTTAGCACTACCCATGAAACCTAAATGATGAACTAGCTAAATGAGGATGTAGGTTATTTGTTGCCAGACCCCATAGCAGCATATTTAATTAGATTTGCTGTAAAGTTGCCGCAAGGGACTTTATTCTTTCTAAAGCTTTAAACTCTCTACTTTAAACACTAAAGCAAGAGTTCCATGATGTTTCCTTTTGTCAAAGGAGGAAGACAAAAGTTATTGTGCCCCAACTTTGCAGAAGGAAGAAATCCAATAAACAATTTTCTATTTTATCTCCACCAGTTCATAGTTGGGGGCGGGGGGGGGGGGAATTCCCTGGGTTGTTTGTTTGTTTCATTTTTATACTGTCCAATAGCCAAGGCTCTCTGGGAGGTTAAGAAAAACCCAAGCAGTTATGGCATTTGTATGTGTTTTAAACTTTATGAACTGCCTTCAGAAGGGTTCATTGTGCAAATATTTAACTATATTGCCTGTTCTGTCTGATTTCTGCTGTAGTGGATAAGTGAGTGGGACAGAATAAAACTGAAATTAGCAATGCTACAAGAAATCCCTTGTTGCTAAAGCTCATATTTAGAATGCCTTTACTGCTAACAGCATTCTGTTTTCTTATTTGAAGTAGTTCTTATTGTTCAGGTAGCAAAATGCCCATCATTGGAATGGACAGATGTGTTTACTACAGGAAACCCTCAGGGTACAGTGCACCCCAAATATGGTAACCTATGCATTCATGTATAAATGAAAAAGTGAAGGGTATACTTAGGAATACTACTAGAGTGGGACTAAATCAGCCTTTCCCCAACCTGAGAACTTGAGAAAATCCCTGTTGTATCAGGCCAGGGGTCCATGTAGTCCAGCTTTCTGTTTACACAATGACCAACTAGCTGCATATGGAAAATGCACAAGCAGGACCTGAATGGTACTGTATTTTCCTGCTCAAGTTTCCCATGCCTGTGGTGTACACAGGCATGCCATCTCTGACAAGAGATGGTATATATTCATTAGAACTTGCTGCCACTGGTAGCTTTTTCCATAAATTAGTTCAGTCCCCTTTTAAAGCTATCCAAATTGGTGGATATCACTCCTGGGCAAGCAACCTCCATATGTTATTCACTGTGTGAAGAAGTACAGCTTTTATTTGTCCTCAATTTCCCATAAGTCTGCTTCATGGAATAACCCTGAGTTCTGATAATATGCAAGAGATAGATGTTTGTCTTTCTATCCACTTTGTTCAAACTGTATAACACTGAACACTTCTACAGTGTCTCCCCTTATTCACCTTTTTTCCCTAAATTACACAATCCCAGCTTTCCTCACAGGGAAGTTGCTCCTTGATCATTTTAGTTGCCCTCTTTTATACTTTTTCCAACTCTACAATTGCTTCTATCATCCCCGTGCAAGCCTGGCTGGGCAATGGGCAGAATTTCAGTCTAGTACATCTGAAGGGCACCAATTGGGGAAGGCTAGATTAAAGCTTCCTTGCTACTGTTGACCCTAGTGTCAGGAATGGGAAATTGCCCTCTGCTGTTTTGTTCAAGATTGTTTTTGTTTGTGATTGTTATATGCCTTCAAATTGTCTTCATCCTATGGCAGCAGACTGTTTATACTATAGTTATTTCCCAACCTATAATCTACCTGTATAGCTCCATTACAGACTATTATGTTTCTCGACCATATCAGTAGAATGGAATTGTCTTTATATAGTATATATTTGTTTTGTAGATTGAAATAATAAATGTCAAAAAGATTAAATGATTATATGTTTATTATTGTAATTTTCTTTCCATAGCGTGTGTTTACACTGTCAGAGAAAGATGCAACTGGTTTTCCTGTGCAGTTTGCTTGGCAAAAAACATTAGGAAACTATATTGCTGTTACAGGGTAAGATAACACAGAATTCTAAAAGTGCTGATGCAGTATACACAATGAAATACATGGATTTGAAAATTGTGTATATTTCCTATATTTTAATATAAGCTAAAAGTCCTTCAACTCCCAGCATGCCCCAGCCAGTCATAATTCCTGTGGTATACTGGGAGTTGTAAGAATTTTTTTCTGTCTAAACATCCTTATGTATCCTTATGTTGCAGTCCTGTATACAATTACTTAGGAATAAACCCCGCTGAACCTATTGGGGCGTTCTTCTGAGCAGGCATGCATAGGATTGTATTGTAAACAGATGAGTCAGATTTTGTCACATGAAAAGTAATTTACAGGCTTCAGTAATATTTACAGGTATATGAAAAATGTCCATTATCTTGATGACATTTCTGGGTTTTTTTTCTTTTATTTCTTTTTAGATGCAACCACGCTGTAAAAATCTTTGATCGCCATGGTCAAAAGAAAAATGAAATTAATTTAACAGGGTAAGTCTTAAAAACAGCTTTGAAAAATTAGACTAAAAATGTTGGTGTAAATTCGGAATTTAACTTTTAGGCAAACTGAGACATAATTTGACAAAAATGTAGGAAAACGTGTCCTACCCAAATAGATTATCCTGATCTATTTCAACAATGCTTTTAGAAATGCTAGGGAGAGGATTATGAAATTGGATGAATTTAGGCTGCATAGTTGTTGCTATTAGATCAGAATGATAGAAAATCAATGTTTCTTTCACAGAGTGGGACCATTCAGGGAACCTAGACAAGGCTTACATTTTCACTCAGTTTAATATTTTCAAACTGAATCTTACTTTAAACTTCTAGTTAATATTTTCTGTGCTACTTTAGCAACTGCATTGCCATGGACTGGGATCAAGACGGAGATACCCTAGCAATAATTGCTGAAAAGTCCAGTTCCATTTATCTTTGGGATGCCAACACAAACAAAAGCACTGTAATGGACACTAGCATGAGGTAAGAATAACTTGTAGATTAAATAAAAGTACCGTATTTTTTGCTCTGTAAGACACACTTTTTTCCCCCTCAAAAGTAAGGGGAAATGTCTGTGCGTCTTATAGAGCGAATATGTGTGTGCAGTAAGTTTGTCAGATGTGCAGCCCATGGGGAAGTGATGGGGAATGTGCCTGTGATTATGTGCCCATTTGATTCAGAATATTTTTTTCTTGTTTTCCTCCTCTAAAAACTAGGTGCGTCTTATGGTCAGGTGCGTCTTATAGAGTGAAAAATATGGTACAGATCCAATCCAATAAATATGAAGTACAACTTGAAATTAATAGAGGAAGCAGAAACTTTGTGCTTAAATGAAAGAGATAATTGATGTTCTGTGATATTCAATGTTAGGTTTGTCAGTTATCTGTCTATTTTAATAGCACAGGTTCTTTGCCTGCCATTGTATGAAATGGAGCAAAGTAGGCACATATTTCATTTCTTTACTTCAGGAAATGCTTTCCAAGAGAAAATAAATCAAAAACCACTCTTTTGATTTACTAGTAGAAAAAGACTCTCAGAGTGACTTACAAAAGTTAGTGTTAAGACAGTCTTTGCCCTCAGGATTGCATTCTAAAAGACATAAAATAAAAGGGGATTGAGAAGGAAGAGGAAAAAAGGAATTAAATCACTGGCCAATATATTGGAAAAGTTTGCTCTTCTCCTTTCCGTAATGTTCTGTCTGAAAGTCAGTGAGTACAGCCTCCTAGTAGCCCTTGGTTCTCTGATTGATGGATGAAGCCAGAGCCTGCAGCATGCTAGTGTTTGGAGCTGCCTGTTCTATTTAACAAGGGAGAGAGGTGAAACAAGCACCCTCTCTGGCTTGTAGTTGAGGTATTAAAGGTGGAGCATTAAGCAAATGTCCCACTTTCTCCTCAGTGATTCTTACATTGCTGTCTTGAGGGCAGATAAAGGAAAAACCTGTACAGAGGTCAGGCATCATGGAATCTCTATGAGTTTTTCAGATGTCTAGAGCAATATGTAGTGCCGCTATGGGATACGAATGTGGCAGAATGTATGCCAACACAGCAAGAACGTCTAGGGTGGATGTTACTGATCTTTCTCTTAGTTAATGCTGTACGTCCCCATTTGATACTGATGATATTGAGCTGGATCCTCTCAGTTTAAAAATAGCTAATGGGGTGTTTACAAGAAATTTTCATAGCCTTTGTCTTTACTGGCACCTCCATTGTCTGAATCATTATTTATTATGAACTAGCATTTAAATAATTATTGAAGAATGTTACAAAGACTATTGTGATAGCCCTCACATCTATTCTCTTAAAACAGACCAGTGTTATTTATTGGACATTTGGATGTGAGGGAACTGCTCCTGTGTTATAACAGTAAGTTTCAGAGCTACTAATGATTTAATAGATAGATTTTGATGGATTCCAGTACTCATTTACAGGACCATTGTCTGGATCAAGACGTACTTCTGAATGAATTAGCATAAGACAGCATTGTAAAACAGTTAAGAATCAATCCAGTGTACGTTTTATAACAAATCACATTACATACAATGGGAGATGTGTAAATATTTATAGGATCACACTGTAAAACTTTTAGTGGTTAATCACTGGGGATAATTTTAATAGCTAAGGTTGAGAATTTAAGGATATGTTTGTTTATTTTTAGACTGAATAAAAGTTCCTTTTCCTTGTAAGAATGACCAACAGCATTGGTTTATTGCATGCTATCTCACAGTACGTTCTGTGTCTCAGAAAGAAAGCTACTTTGAAGTTTGGGTAATTAAACTAAATCTGATTAACAAGCAGAGAATACTCCTGAATTGAATAATTTCATTGTGAGAATTTTTGAACTCGGGCTTCTAAAATGTTTTGTTTTTAGTGTTACAGGCAGTTCCATTCAACGGTTTGGTTTTGGCAGTAAGCGACGGCTCTTTTTAGGATATACAGAGGCGATAAGCACACAGTTGGGTGAAGAAAAAATTATATTAAAGGGAAAAAAGTTCAACAGTAAAACAGTACAGAGTAATAGTGGTAGCAAGAGGAAATTGTAAAGCACTTTTTACTCGCCTTCCACTACTGTAAATCCCTTACAACAGCAAGAGCAATTCCAAGGATCAGCCTGGTGCTGGTTTTACACACAGCACTTTAATGATCAGCCTGAGATTCTGCTCATTGGAAGGATCTCTTGGAATCATATAGTGTCCTTTTTGTCCTTTCCATTTTGGACATAAACAAATCCTTCAAGGGTGTTTCAGATTGGAAAAACACTGGCCCTTGCTATTGGCCACCAGCCAGCTCAGAAGATAATTCTCATCTCTACAGCCCTGGCTGACAAGTGCCTTCAACCTTATTTTTCCAAAGCAGCAGCAAGCAGCTGCTACAGTGTCAACAGAATTAGCTCTGATACCTAATTAAACAGGTCCAAACAACTCTCTAGATGTGGGCCAGAGCACTGGTGAACCACTAACACCTCAAGATAACAGTCATCTACCACACTTCTATTACAAAAATCTTACAAACTTTGCACAAATTCATGTGCTCAGTTTTCGCCTGCAGTATTATGATTGAATCTACTTATTATCTGAACTTGAGTCACGGGCTCTCTTTTCTTTTTTCTCAAATATTAAGTGTTGCAATCAATGCTAATCTAACTTGTTCCATTCATTTCTATGGGTCCACTCTAAAAATAATAGCAATACTAATCAGCTAAACATTCTTTACTTGTCTTACAGAACCTTTTCTTTAAATTTCAGAGAACCAATGTCTTTCTTGCGTTGGTCAAAATCTGAAGCTTTACTTGCTGCTGGAACAGCTAAGGGAAATGTACTAATATATAATCGCCAAACGTCTCGCAAGATTCCTATCCTTGGTCAGTACCATAATGAAACTGGAGGACTTTTATGTACACAAAGAAAAGCAGCAATATATTCACAGTGGTACCATCTAATTAATATATCTCTAGTGTAAATATCAACCATTGAGTAATGGGAAATGTGGCATATTAACCTGTGACATCCACTTTTATAAAAAGTTGCTCCATTATATTTACCTAGACTATTGTGTTTATGTTAATAGCAGTTTGTCAGTTAGTCTGATAATTGTATTATTGAATACGCTAACTTAAAACATGTTAACTTGAAAACATTGTATAGGGAACAAAAATTTAACATTTTTTGTGCATGTTTGTTTTTCTAGGTAAGCACACCAAGAGGATTACGTGTGGTTGTTGGAGCAATGGAAAATTTATAGCATTAGGTGGTGAAGACAAACTGATCACAATTAGCAACCATGAAGGGGACACTATAAGAGTGGTAATTAACCTATGTTGTTGCTATCTACAAGTCATGGAAAGTTAATTGGAAAAGTGCCTTTGCATCTCTTTCCTGGTATTTGTTCCATGGGTGAATGTTTCCAATGTGAGAGAGAAAGCTTAAGAGAAGCACTGATAATTTTAATCCACATTCCAGGCAATATAGGTTTTGCTTTTGACTTGCAGGTACAGGAAATGCACAGAACACTATATGCCCTCTGCTTAATGTTCAAGCAGACTGCTGTTTATTGGACTACCCTATGTTCTTGATAGTGCCCAGGCTTTAAAATAGAATGTGAAATGTCATTCATGATCAAGACCAGTTTGTGATGCATTCACCAAGAACAACAAGCTTTTTTTGCATCAAAGAAAGTCCTGTGGATTTACTTTATTTTTACTTCTTTTGCTCCCATAGCGTCATCTGTTTAATAGAGTGAACTGTTGATACTCATAGAGTTATGGTAGCTACATTTAGATAGGAATATACTAGATTTTTACTAACAGGCGCCAGTTGCACTCTGTGAAGAATATGATTTTATCATTTTGATTTTATGGCTATTTTTTGTCTTGCATAATTCTGTTAGCTGCTTTAAGTTCCTGAATGGGAGAAAGAAGCAGGATATGCATGTTATAAATGAATAAATAATAGGACAAGCTAATGCTAATGCTGTGCTTCCATTAATCAAGCAGTTATATTCAAATGTTGCAGTAATTTTTTCTGTAGCCAGCCTTGGCTCTTGATCAAATGTGGTATTCCGATAATTAAAGCAATGGTCTCCGCTGGCTAGGATCAGGGTTTTCTAATGGAGGGATAATTGTTTGCTAGGTGATTGGATCCAGAAATTGTCAAAATCAGAGTAGATTCATTCTAGTATGAAAAGAATAGGTCTTCTCTGAATCTGACTAAATCTGGTTCCAATAGCAGGAGAGTTTGTTAGCAAAGGAAAGGCAAAGTGGAGCAAAGGAAAGGTGAAGACTGTATTTTCCGATAATACATTATTGCAGAGGAACACAAAGCACAACTTGTGCATCCAGTTGCTGCTCAAACCAGTTAGTGTGTGAATCTGTTCTTGGAATAGCTATTAATAAGAATGGATTAATATTTGGGAAAAGTCTGCTTTGTTGCTCTCACTTTCCTGTCCATGAAATATGTAAACAAAAAAATGAAAAGCTATACATTATATTAACCTTGGAACTTTATTCTTGTAGGCGGCAGTGAGAGGAGAGCCCAGTAATATGGAGTTTATAGTGATGAAGACTGATGACAGAACTGGAGGAAGTGAGACCACAGTAAGTCATTAATAACAGGAGAGTGCAGATTCTATGTTCCCACTTCATTTGCTGAAATGCAAATACATGCCAGCGCATGTAACTGTAGCACATTGGCAATCCAAGTATTCAAGTGAAAAATTATATTAATTTTAAAACATCCTTTAATTTTATAGGATGTTTTAGAGTTAAGGCGGACAAAGGAAATTGAGAATTTGTACCAAGGATGAGATGGTTAAGAGATTGGCACTGTGATGTCTGTACCTACTCTTTACATCAGGGGTGGGTTACTGTAGATCTGGAGAAAAAAAATACTTCTTGGACCCCCCTCCAACAGGTAACTTAGGGTTCTGCCCCCCCTCCTGCATAAGGGAATTCCAAAAACATTATTTTTAAAAGTAGCAATGCATTCCAATGCAAAGTTTAAATTCAAAATTTTCAAACTAAATTTGATCCTTGTAGTGCTAGGGGCACTATCAGTCACATGTTACCATTGAGACATTTCCATCTCAGTCTTGCAGCACCTGCATGTGCCCCAAATTTTAAATGGATTAAGGAAAATTCTTGAAAGGTACAAGATAAATAACTGTTCTTCATCTTTGCTAGAAGTTGTATTTGATGCTGCCTCATTTAGTGTATTTTTTTTTTCAGGTATGCATTGTCGTTGCTCAGAAAACACTATATTTTTATAATTTCAAAGATCCAGATAACCCAATCGAACTAGCATTTCAGCAGCGCTATGGACATATCGTGACTTATAAACTGTAAGCAAGTATCTGAAGTACTAATAAAGAAGGATAGTTGGCATGTTGTAGCAAACAACAAAGTCTTGTAGCCTAAAATAACAAATTTGTAAGTTTTTGTGGACTAGAGTCAACTTCAGTAGTTCTCAAAACCTTACACCAGAAGAAAAGTGCACATTTAAAGTTGAGGTGAGCAACTTGTAGCTCTCCACCCTGCTGACTAGAGCTGATTATAGTCATAGGCCAAAATATCTAAAAGATTACAAGTTGCCCACAACTACTTTACACTGAGTTTATCTCTGCCTTAAAGTTTCAGGAGTGCGCTTGGGAGGCTGTGCTGTTGTTGTTTCCTCAAAGGGATTTGAGTACTTTATATATGCAGATCTTGTGCAAGGAAATAAATTCAGTTGATAATCTTTCTCCTTATACTGATACAGTTTAATTTTGAGATATAGCAGTTTTACTTGAATAGAACTGGAAACCTGTGTTTACAGCTTGCCCACAATTTAGGCCTTCATTAGCTCTTACTTCCTTTTGCTTAAAACACTTTTTGTTATACTAGTCATATCTCCATAGGTACGGTGATAACTACATCATGATTGGCTTCTCGCTTGGCTATTTTGTGGTGATTTCTACACACGTTCGAGAGATTGGTCATGAAATCTTTCAGGCTTCTGACCATAAAGATAATCTGACCAGCATTGCAATATCTGAATCACTAAATAAAGCTGCTTCATGTGGAGACAATTGGTGAGTCACAGGACAGCATCCAACACTACCTGCATGTGAGCAGTACCAACCATAGTGCAAAACAAAGCTAGTGGCCGTGATAAAATGAGCAAGCTGAGTTCTGTAGAATATGAGGTATCTTCAGGGATTAAATGGTTGCCACTTTGCTTGCTGACTTGGAAAGCATCCAAGTGTCTTTTTTTTTTTAACTCACAATAATCATAGTTTGCCATGAGTGTTTTAAGTGCAACATGTCATGGCTTCATATTTTACTGCATGCTATAGAATATCTAAACTAAAGACATGGTTCATTTTTCACAAAGCTTAATGATTGGCTGTAGGGTCTAATTAACTTTATATTCATCTAATAAATTTAATTTCTAGAATGTTGTTTTCCTCAACAATTTGTTTTCCATGATTGCGCATTTACTATTCTGTAGTCCATTATTAAATAATGAATATTGAAGAAATTGATTTTCTTTTTATTTCAGTATCAAGATTCATGACCTGTCAGATCTCAATGAAATGTATGCAATACTGAACTTGGAAGATGAAAACAAAGGTATGGTAACTTCCAAATCTATTTGACAGCTTGCCAAATCTTGTAAAGAATATTTTCCTATTTTGATTAGCATTTTCATTTATATAAAGGAATGTGGTGCAGTGGAATGTTTTTATTGGAGTAGTAGGACCTGTATGCATACCCCTACTGAGCTATGTGTTTTCCTGAGAGTAGCATTAAGAGAGTCACTGGCTGCATTCAGATAATCTTTGAACTTCAGAATATCAGGAACGAGCAGTTGCAAACCTTGGCTTTGTGTGCCTCCTTTTAGAAAATTAGAAGATTGTTTCTGGTTAGCAGTAAACCATATTTTACTGTTGCGCCAGAATGTGCCATATTCTGGTTTGCTCAAAATGAAGTTTTCTGAAGACCAGGTTCCTTCAGAAGTGAAAAGAATGTTTCTGTCAGGTATAAAGGGATGGGAGAAGAATTCAGCCATGGCAGGGAGTCCCCCACCCATTGTCTCAAACTCCCTCACAGAATAAAATAAAAAAGCAACACCATGTGATCTTCCTTGTGCTTTTTCAAGGAAGGGAAGAATACAAATGAAAAATATTGCTAGTGTGGTAATTTTCTTTATGTAATTGGTATGCATTCTCAAGACTTAGGGGCAAGGTGAGCTAATAACTTAATTAATTACAAATATTAGTGTAATGTTTTCTATGGTGTGATGCTACAAAGATGCAGTTTGGTTACTCTAAGACAAAGGTAGGAATGTGTGGCCCTCCTGATATTAATACATTATATCTCCCATCATTCCTAACAGTCATGTTGGTTGGGGTTGAGCCTCTGGTTCCTTACCAGGAGTTTGCAAAAATTCAGTTTCAGTGATATAGACGTTAAATTATTCCCTCTTAACATCTATGTTGATACTTCAATTTTGAAGATAAAATTTTAAACAAAACAAAAAATCACTGATATTTTAGGTCTAGATCAGCTGTCATGGACAGATGATGGACAGTTGCTGGCAGTGTCTACAAAGAGAGGATATATCCATGTTTTCTTGACAAAACTTCCCATTCTTGGAGACTCATACAGCACACGGATTGCATATCTCACCTCGCTTCTTGAAGTTACTGTAGCCAACCAAATTGAAAATGTATGGTACCTCATTCATTTTTAAAATTTACTGAAGAGTAACATTTTACATTAGTTCAACAGTCCTCAGCAAAAGCAATATGCATTGTCTTGGCAGGAGCTACCAATTACAGTTTCTGTGGAAGTTGAGCCCAGCTTTGTTGCCATAGGTCATTATCACTTGGCTGTGGGCATGAATAATCGGGCATGGTTTTATCTTCTTGGAGAGAGCAGTAAGTAGATCTCTAATTATTTTGTTTTAAAGCATTTCACTGCTGTATATTTTAAACTACTGGTCTTTAGATAAAATGTTTATATGTTTATTATCTCACATTATATGATTTTGTGTCATAACAGCTAGTTCATATTTCTTCTAATTTATGTAGTGGAAAAATAAGATTGAACATTCATTTTGGGGGTTCTGCAATAAAATTGGAGAATTTTATCTTCATGTGGGCTGGATGGCTCTCACCTTCACAATTTGAGTCTGTTGTTTCAAATGTTCAGGAGCATTTTAAATGACAAAAGCCATGTTCAAAGAGAAGCATACTCATAGCAATTTTGTTTTTAACATTCTGCAGGTGTAAAAAAACTCAAGGACATGGAATACCTGGGTACAGTAGCCAGCATGTGCCTTAATTCAGACTATGCTGCTGCACTTTTTGAGGGTAAAGTTCAGTTGCATATGGTAAGTATACTAAGAATTCTATAAGAGAACCACCTGAATTGCAAGGGAAAAATGAGCTGTAGCTGTGTCCATGTAATTATGAACCTGTTTAGAGTCCAAACTAGAAAAAATGAAAACTGCTTTTTTCAAAATAATTTAATAACACATTGGAGAGCAAGAAAGAGCCAAGTGCATCTTGGCTTGTGCAACGGAGGGACAAAAAATTATAGATCATGACATAATTAATAAGTTGGTTTGAAAAATCTTTTTAAGATTTTATGGCTGGTATTGTTACTTTATATCTAATTAAAGAAAATTAGATAAGTAGTTAAAAAAAGAAGGGATGAGGATCAAATGATAGGGCATGTGGCTAACTTAATATAATATAGCTGCTCAGAGAGCCTCTGGCTATGGGGCGGCATACAAATGTGGTAAACAAGTAAATAAATAAACCCAAATTATGAGCTAATGTAATCATTTAATTTGTTATTCCTGATAACAAAACCTACATTTTCTGTATTCTTTTAGATTGAAAGTGAACACTCAAATACTCAGGAAGAACGGGAGACTAGACTTTTCCCAGATACAGATGATAAATGTAAAATTTTGTGCCATTCTTTAACTAATGATTTCCTCATCTATGGTACTGATGTAAGTATGTGTTTCAAAACTCATATCATCTAAGCAACACTAGATATAGTTAGATTACCCTATCATGTTTTGTGGTCATAAATTTCAGTACACTGTGATGTCCTACTTAGTATCCTTTGTGAGTGTATAAAACAAATGAGACCCAATAAAATAAAGGGTTGGGCAAACCCCCACCCCCCTCAATATGTTCTCCTGCTGCCTCTAGTTCACACACCTGTCCCTGCTCATCTCTTCCATTCACCTCCATCCCTTATTCATTTTCTTTCCTGTTTATCTTGCTTGGCGGATGCCCTACAGCCACCATCCGCTTTCTGCCTTCCTTTGCCCTCTCCCTCCTTGATCCTCATCTTCTGCTTTCTGCATTGGAACAAGGCCAAGAAAAAGAGACTGGCTATCTGTTGGAAGATTTACTTAATTTGCTGTATTTTAAGGAAACCTTATGCTGTCTTTCAACAGGCAGTTATTTCCTATCTGCCAGCTAACAGCATAGGGAGATAGAGAAGTGATAGGGATCTTGTAGCCTTTTACCCTGCTCTCAGGCTTTTCAGGAATGGAGATGCAGCCCTCCCATTCACTGCTGAAAATTAAATGGGATAGGAGTTGAATACCAAAGGTGTATAACCTGTGGCATCTGTTCTTAAAGCCCAATTTTCAGCCTCCTTAGTATCCTTAAGTTGGCATGGAACATTTTGGTGATTTGGAGAGCCTCCTGAAAACCACTGTTGGCTGCACCTCTACATTCTCACCAAAAGTCAGATGAATAGTCAGACTACTAGTTGTGACAGGAAAATGAAAACCTTGCATGTCATCCATAGACTGCATTTTGCTTACTGATGCTTTAGGTGGAGCACAGGGGCTCAACTTTCCTCCTCTATTGAAATGTACCTTTACAGAGAAGTAGAGGATATGGGCATGAAGCCCAGAGTCCTATCTCCCCCAGGATTCTTTTGACAGCAAATGTACAAGTCTTCTTTGCTGCTGAAAATATGTTTTCCTAACACAAGGAACATAAAATAGGTGCATGCAATCAATATAATTTCCTTGCCTTACTGTCCAAAAATTTGCAACTACATTCTACCTGTGATTAGTTCTGGGGGTTCTAACCCTGACTTGTTCTCCATCAAGGGATGCAGTGTCTCTGAATGGTTTAGCTTTCTGGAAGCCCATGCTTATTCCCAAAGAACACACAGTTAACAAACTTTGGGTCATTTCATGCAAATTGGGTCACGATCATTGTCAGTATTACCTAGCAGAATGAAAAAGTGTGCCCATGCATTAATTGTCCAAAGGTGATTTGAGACTGGGTCATTCTAAATACAGTCCTTCCATTACGTTTCTACACGGCTAATAGATCTTTACCACTTTAGTAGGAGCTCTTCTTTCCTCTATTTTAGCTGCTAGAGTTTGGGCAAGCAGGCAAACCTATTTGCTAATATGGTGAGCAATTTAGTCTTGGTTTTCATGTCAAAAATCTTTTGTTAGTCAGACTGCCTAAATTACCCAACTTAAGTCAAAGTACATTTAGTTTGTCAGTTTCTTACATTATTCATATGACCCTTTTTGCTGTTTATTAGACTGGCGTTATTCAGTCTTTTTACATAGAAGACTGGAAGTATGTGAATGAGTATCGGCATTCTGTTGGAGTAAGAAAAATCTTCCCAGATCCCAATGGAACCAAACTAGTTTTCACTGATGACAAAAGTGATGGTTTTGTTTATTGTCCTGTAAGTTACTCCATTTTGCTTAAATTTCTAGGTTGCAACTATTTTCATGTAATGTCTTTTCTACCTCATATTATAGCCATCTTTTAGGATATGTAAGGGAAGGGTACATAAGGTTACCTCATTTTACCTTCTACAACCATGCAGTCTTGGGGATGCTGGGAAATGTATGACTTTCACCTAACTAAGGATATGTGGGATTGCACCTAGGAAGAATAATTCTACAGTCTCTGGACAACTTCTAGAGAGAGATACATTACTTTGGATTCCAAATTCAAGGTTGGAAACAGAGTTCCAACCTCAGAATTGGTAATCTGTGCTTCAAACCCCCCTCTCCGCTGCCTCTGTTGCAGCTGAAATAGAAAGAACTGCACTGGTTCCTTCTCCAAGGTTGGAAAATTGAGGTATTGGGGCTGTTTGCAGGGAAGGGAGGAGCCTGGGGCCCCATGATACATTGCATCCTGTTGTCTTCCAGCCTCCTTCCTTTCCCCTGACCCTTCTTTAAGTATTAGTATGATATAAACAGTTCTATGAAATCTTGCCCTATGTCGAATCATAGTATTTTCTTATTTATTGAGCAATATTCTGCCATTTTATTGCTTGTCATAGAAGCCTATATTTCTGTTGCTTTGTGATAGGCAGGGAATTTTTTAAAAATTTGGTTCTGTACATTCAAGAAATGTACTATTGAAACCCTAGTCTCATAAACTTTATCTTTCTGTAATCCTAATATAACACCAGCCTGTATATTCTTTACATGCTATTGACATTTTTATTTACAAAATAATTTTTCATTTTTGCCTTTTGTAGGTAATTGATATTGCCTTTGAGATTCCTAATTTCCAGCCAACTATTAAGGGCATTCTGTGGGAAAACTGGCCAATGGACAAAGGTGTATTTGTTGCCTATGATGATGACAAAATATACACATATGTCTTCCATAAGGATACTATACAAGGTATTGCAAAGTATTGTTGTTATTCAAACATTTATAGAACAACATGACAAAAAAGGCATTTACCCTAGGAGTTCACATTCTAAAGTTAAACAATTGCTATAGAAGAAACAGGGTTTCAAAAATGTATGCTTATCCTTAATTTCAACCAGAATGTCTAGGCTGTTAATTTCTAAGTAAATGGTGTCACTGAGTAATTCTTTTTTTGGAATTACAAGATATTCTAGAATACGTTCCTATGGCTTAACTTGTCAGAGCAATGCTTTAGTGTTATGTCCAGTTGACCTAGCTCTCTTATTTGACACTCAGCTATTAAGAAGCTCTAATGCTGTGGTATTTATACCCATCACATCTGTGCAGACCAGTAGCAACAAACTGCAGTGAATTCAGGAGATTAATTTCATAATAAGTTTCTTAGTCTTTTTTCAGCAGTTATGTGCTAAGTTCATTTTGGGCTAATTGGAAATTTAATTTTTTTCTCTCATTGTATGTAATACAGGGTCCAAGGTGATTTTGGCAGGAAGCACCAAAGTTCCTTATTCTCATAAACCATTGCTGTTGTATAATGGAGAATTAACTTGTCAGACTCAGAGTGGAAAAGTCAATAACATCTCCCTTAGTACTCATAGCTTTCTTGGCACCTTGAAAGACCTGGGGAGTAGTGAGCTGAAACAAACACTTACACAGACTATAATATTGAAAAGGTGAGTTTCCTTTTAATTACAGTGCCCAAGAGATTCTTCAACTTCCAGGAGCCATCCATGCTTAGTGCAATTCCTGCTTTTGTTTTGTCTAAAATTTTGCATAGATTCTCTGAATCATGGGAGATATGCAAACTTCTGAACAATCAGTCAAGTTGGAATGAGCTAGCCAGAGCTTGCTTACATCACATGGAGTTGGAATTTGCAATACGGGTTTACAGAACAATTAGAAATGTGGGAATGGTCATGTCATTAGAACAAATAAAGGTAACAGTTTACACATTCCAGTTTTTATGCAGTGACTGTATAAGATTATGCACATAATCTTGAACTATACTATTTCTGTTGCACCTGCTGGATCCACCAATAGTACAAGAAAAAGCTAGTGCTTTTGAAGGCAATCCGAAAACTACTGGAAGCACTTCCTTCTGGAATAGGACAGATCAGTGGAGCTTCCTTCTGCAAGTCCCACTGACTTTGCCCATTCTGACTTGTCTATTACCTTCCTATTGCACTTGTAGTGGGTTCCACTGGAACAAAGCATTGAATGCCTCTGTGTGCCAATGGATGGCCTGATACATGAGAACATGATAGCCTTGAGCTAAGTGCAAAGTATGTCCTTGAAGTTCTTTCAATTTAAGAGTAGAAGAAACTGATAATTAATTAACTTATAATTAATAACCTTAGTATAGAGGGATAAAATTATGATCTTGTTTTTTTCTAAATATCTGTGCCTGACAACGTATGAAAGTGCTCAAAATATTTTTAAAATTTGGCTATGCAAATAAAATACTGTATTCCTGATCTAGTGACTCTGTGCAATTACTCCTGTTTGCACGTGATGCCTTCCATGTTAAGTTTGCCTTTGTGGATTAAACACATATACAGGAAACAGCATAGAATCGACAGCATTTGTGCCCATTCCCATTGGCTAAAATATTTTCTCTCTTTGTTGATGACCCAGAGGCAAAGAAATCTCCTTTTCTCTGTTCTTTTCTGACTTCCACATGCTTGTCTATGGCTGTGTTTGTACTATATCAAATTAGATATATTCCAGGCATGTCTGTGTCCTCTTTTTCAGTGCATTGAAGACCACAACCTCTTAGCAGGACATCTTGCTATGTTCACTAATAATTTTAACTTGGCTCAGGATTTATATTTGGCATCTTCTTGCCCTGCTGCTGCACTGGAGGTGAGAGATTAAGTTATCTGATATTTAATTGAATGCTACTTGATTCTTTTTTAACATGCTGTTTTCAGGGAAGGGGTATCTATTAAAATCTACTTTTGGTAACAGATGAGAAGAGATTTGCAACACTGGGATAGTGCACTTCAGCTAGCTAAACGTTTGGCACCAGATCACATCCCATTCATATCAAAAGAGTATGCTGTGCAGCTGGAGTTCACGTATGTTCTCTCTTAAAATTCCACTAACATTTATTTTGTTATTTAATTCATATGTATATGTTACAAATATATGTAAGTATGTATGTCTACTTGCTTCTGATATCCATTCTCAGAATGACTTCCTGAAAACAGTAAGAGCACACTAAAATATATTACATAGAAATAAAAACCCACAGCAGCCATGCAACCAAATAAAATAGGACAGTCACACATGCGCACACACCCATACCAGTAAGCCTGAGATTTAATTCTTATTAGACCAGTTGCTGCAGCTATCCTATAGCACACAGATAGAGGCAGATCAATGGTTTGTGATTATTTTGGTAGTCTGGTAAATTGTTTATGTCTCTAAAAATTTATGATGAGTTTTACAAAATGGGCTGTGTATTAAATAGTAGTAAGAAAGTACAACTGCTTAATATCTCTTAACAAGCAAAGGGTCTGCCACCGAGTTTCTCAGTTAGTGGAGTAGAGTTGTTTTGAATGTACTATTCTCCTGTCATTGCTGGTATGATGTAGAAAAAAATGAAAAAAAAAAGTTAAATGCTCATAAGATCCCTTTTGTAAGTGCAGCAGTTCAGTTGACCAGCTCTTCATAATGGGAATGAGCCTGTTCTGTAGAGCTTGAAAAGATCCAATGGTCTTTAAAAATTACTTAGTTCCAATTCAAGACAGGATCCTGTGTTAAATTGCTTCATGTATGTAGAGCTAGATAAATAAAAAGAAACATGTAGGCCTGGATTCAGATCACTGTAAGTGAGCATAAGTCACAGGAAAATATGCCAAGGTTAAGTTCAGACAGCAGCTTCCCTTGACATTTGTATGCTAAACCAGAAAGGGGGTTATAGTTTGAAGGGAGGGGAGTTGCAGTACAGTCATTTATTTGGTCTGCTCCACACTTTGCTGCTCCTAGAGGTAAACAGCGAATGGATCTACACAATTCTTCAAGTGACTTGTGGGTGTCCATTTTGCAGAAACCTCCATCTGGCTTTTAATTTTAATCTGACTTTTTATTTTAGGGGTGATTATGTGAATGCTTTGGCACATTATGAAAAAGGAATTACAGGCAACAGTAAGGTAACCCTCTTTCTTGGTGGCAATGTTGTGACAGATTTTCACACACTTAAATAATATGAACTTTTTAGTTTAAGATTTACTTAAATTTACTGTTTTAATATTCACCAGGCTGTGGCTTACATTAGTAATATTAGGAATGTTTTTGTCACTTGAGTTATCACTTTTAAATCAGACAACACCAAATATTTAGGTACATTATTGGAATTATTGTTATGTTACAAGCACTGATTCTTTATTTAAATATCTTAGTCTAGCACAGAAAAATAAAATGTCTTCTTCCTTAATTAGATATATCTATGCTTTGGATTTTTAAAATAATGATAATAGGATAATTGATTTGAGAAACACTTGCTTCTTTCAGAGAATGTGTTTGAAAGCTGATACTATATATGTACACCTCAGCTATTCCTTGCATAAATATATCATCATCAAAAAACAGTTAAAAATTTAAACAGAAAAATAACCTCACTGTTTTAAGTCCTTGTTTTAATAATTCCAGAATGATGGCTGCTTCCAGTACTTCCAAAACATTCACAGTCAGTCTGTGGATCTTGTGCTTTTAGCTGTGTGAATATGTTTACTTCTGCATCTTTATGCCATCCTCTTGATTTCTAGTTTCAAGAGCATGATGAGGCTTGCCTAGCTGGAGTGGCTCAGATGTCCATTCGCATGGGTGACATTCGACGAGGTATTAACCAAGCCATCAAACATCCAAGCAGGATGTTGAAGAGAGACTGTGGAGCTATTCTGGAGAGTATGAAGGTAGTTAGAACTTGTACTATATAGAAATAAAGGATTTGTGATACAAATGTTAAGCCAAATAAACATTTGTTCTGCTTCTTATATTGTAGCAATTTTCAGAAGCTGCCCAGCTCTATGAAAAAGGGCAATATTATGACAAAGCAGCATCAGTGTATATCCGCTGCAAAAACTGGTAAGTGCAATATTGGTCGCCTATCAAATGATAAAGCAAAGTTATCAAATACAAAAGACTTTGATGAATCTCCTTTTTATTTCTATTGCCATTAGTGTGATACCATTGCTGTTAATGTGGTGTCATTCAAAGATACTACCTCTCCTCTGGCTAAAAATGGGGGTTAGGAAGGAAAACAGAGATATTAGTAGTGTAGCCTTTAGCAGAAAATAGCTCTGTACTTTAGATTCCAAACATGTAAGTAAACCCATTCTTCTGACTTCTTTCAGACTCCAAGAGCCAGTGGGCAATTTGTATTATCAATGCAATCTACTGTGGTTTAAAAAATGAGACATGCAGGTGGCTATTTTTAATATTCAAGCCCCAGTAGGTGGATTGCCATGGTTTGTTGTCTCATGCAAACCCAGCTGGCAGGAATAGTTGAAAGGTTAAACAACCCTCAGATAACTCTTCAAGAAACCATGGAAATTTGAGGGTTGTTTAACTCTCAAACAAACCCTGCTGCCTGTATTCAAATGTTATAACGCCACAGTCAGTAGGCAGCCTGGGGCCTGCAGCCACCATGGCTCATCATGGCTTAAATAAACCACACTGGGCTGCATAGATCATGCAAACCAGATTAATACGGTGTACTGATCATGTGAACCAGTCCACGTTGCTAGGAAGCTTGCCTTAGGACCAGTCACTGATTCTCAGTGAAAGCTACCTGACATGGTTGTTTGTGAGGATAAAGTGAAGAAGAGTATATTTTCTGCAGTGCTTGATCCAGTGGAGGCTGCCTTTCATGGAAGTGAGGGGAAAGCATTTTTTTCCCAATTCTTTTCCCTTGCATCCTCCCACCTTGCTTCCCATGCTACTCTGGATATTTTTGAGGCATTTCTACTGTTTCGCAGAATTAATTAATATTAGGGCAATTTATCTAAATTCATGTGATAGGGTAAGTATGAGAGAAAGCAAATGAAAGAATGTATTTGTGAAATTATAATTATGAAATATAATTTATTTATTTATGTTGTCTAGGGCAAAAGTTGGTGAGCTTCTCCCGCATGTATCCTCTCCAAAAATACATCTTCAGTATGCTAAAGCAAAGGAAGCAGATGGCAGGTATGTATCTAACGTCAAATACAAAAGTCTATTCTAAAGCTTCAGTTATACTTAAAATCTTTGCCTACTATGTAACATCACTGGTTGCTTTTTATATAAGGAACATCAAGCAGAAAATGCTCTTTTAGGATTAATTTGCCTCTTGCTTTTCTCCCTTCAAGAAAAGAAGGAGGTGGTTCACAGAGAGTTTTACATTTAGGAGTTGGGTGTTGCTGTTGTTGTTGCATTTACTAAATCCTTGGTACATCATGTTAAACAATAATTTAGCAAGATGTGAATGATTCTGTTCTCCTCTTGGGCCTATGCTCTCTATCCTTCCCTCTATTCTTAATTCCTGTCCCAAGAAACCATTCTTAGCATGTTGTCTGAGTGCAGCCAGTTTGCACACTGTGTCCCAGTCTGCTGACAATGACCACTATTGGAGACAATCCTTTATATAGTGTTTAGGTTCGGTAATGCCAGTGTTCCATTTATCAGAGTGGGGCAGGGTTGTAATGTTTGTTAGCATTTTAAATCACTATTCTTACTGTTCAATTAAAATTTTTAGCCCTAGTAATTTTGGAGTCTAAACCTAAATATGTGATTATCTCTCTGTCTAGATACAAAGAAGCTGTCTTAGCTTATGAAAATGCCAAACAGTGGGACAATGTTATCCGGCTGTATTTGGACCACCTTAACAATCCAGAAAAGGCTGTTAGCATTGTCAGGGAAACACAGTCTCTTGATGGAGCCAAGATGGTAGCCAGGTAATTGTGAGCTGTAGAATCTAGCTTTTCAATCTTTTAACATATTTAGGAAGATTTATCCAATGAAGTTAACCATTATCCTCTTTGCTCAGAAATTACAACTGTCCTATCCAGGGTAGAAATTGTGTGGAGGGAAAAGCTACCTCCATACTTCTCCCACTTTGCAAAAGACCTGGATGACCAGTTTCAGCTAATTGCAGCACCTCAGAATGTGAGGGAAGAAGACTGCCAGGATATATTGCACTGGTCTTCTCCCTTTTCTACCTTTGGAATGCCCCTGAAAGCCCTTCTTCAAAGTCACTCTTGCAGTCTTAGAGATACAGCCATCATGGTCCTTCTGTGCTGGCTGTAAGACAGGAAAGGAGGATTGGAGCGCTAATCCCCAGTTCTGAGGTCAGGGTAATTTTCTGATCTCATAGCTGGGAATCTTAAATAACGCTGTGGTCATCTAGATACTATCTCCTGGGTGTAGCATCACTCTGCTATATGTCAAGACATATAGAGAAAGAATAGTTAAATTACAAATTACAAATGCAAAACCTCTAAGGCTAAAAATACTTTAGTATGTTTTGTTTGACTCTCCATACACATCACTGATGAGTGAAAAAACATTATGTCCTTTTTTTGTAAATTACAAGAATAGCAAAAAGCAAATAAGTTATTCACAGTTAATGTTCCTAAAAGCATCAGGAACACATTTGTTCTTGCTTTCAGAACTAATATGATCTCTCCAAATAGGGTCTTCCCCCCAGAATGTGGGACAGAAACTATCAGCATGCAGAACAGTCAGGTTGAGGAGAATCATCCAGGGTGTGTAGTGGTTGTAACTGTTGCATAAGCTAGCTCTTCTTTGAACAACCACTATTGCCAGATTTAGAGACTTAGAGCTGCCTAATTTTCCAAGTTCATTTTACTTCATTCTCCAGCTCTCTGTATATCCTTTGAATGCCTAAAGGATGGGTAGTTTGGATGCAATCAGAGCTCAATGTTGAGAAAGCCCATTTCCCTTTTGCCTGGTATGATTGAGCTCCATATGTTTTTTTTAGTTTTAAGGGCTAAATAGGAACCAGTTCAGAAAAATTTGCCTTTTTGGCTCCTTGCACAGTTGTTACAGTTCCCTTCAGCAAAATACTAGTAGGAAGAGAATTGCATCCTTTGTTTCCAAAATAGAAAGTAACCCTAAGAGCAGGACTGCCCTATTTTGTAAATGTTGTATGGCATCAAGTAGTTTTGGTGGTGGTGGAGGTGGTGGTGGTGGTGGTGATTCAGGTGATGCAATAATAGCAGTAGCCTGAGGCATCTTAGGGATGCGAGAAGATCCTTATAAATCTTTACCTTTGAATTTCTGCTAAATATATATTTCTTGCTTCAAAAGGACCATATAAATATAAGAATCATATAAATGGTTATTAGAATAATGAATACTGCTGCTGTAGTATTAAAATACTATAGAGCATTCCTTTAAATTGCTATTTAGAATTTATGTGCAAATGAAATAATTGAATATTTTGTTCTTTTAATTTTTAAAAAACATTAAACAAATAATGAATTGGTTCATTCTGTTTAGATTCTTTCTGCAATTGGGTGATTATGGTTCTGCCATTCAGTTTTTGGTGATGTCCAAATGTAATGATGAAGCTTTCTCCCTGGCCCAGCAGCACAATAAGATGGAGATCTATGCCGACATAATTAGTATGTATTGCAGCCTAAGGTTATTGCTGTCTAGAGTTCTCTACCGCACATTGACTTATAACTTTCTTGTATCTGGAGCTGAGCTTGGGGTCTTGCCATAGGAAATCCATTGCCAGTGCAATCCAGTACACATTTACTTAAAAGACCTTTTTATTTAAACATCATTTTAATTGTTAAAACATATAATCTGGCCAGGGCAACTTCTTCTTCCTTTTCTTCTTCCTTTTCTTCCTTCTCTTTCTCCTCCTATATTTTTATTTACTTATTTTATACTGATAATTTTAATTTTATATTTGTCAATCAATGTATTTTTTGTATTTTTTATTTAATGGTAATTTATTATGTACTATTGTATTTCAATGTATTTTATCGTGTTGTAAGCCGCCCCGAGGTTTCGGCAAGGGGCAGCATAGAAATGTAATAATAATAATAATAATAATAATAATAATAATAATAATAATAGTAATAATAAGTCCCATTGATTTTTATGGAGCTTACTTCCAGGTAAGTGGGTATAGGATTGCAAAATCCATCAGTGTGATTGATTTGAAAAAGCTTAGGAAATGCAAGGTGATAGTAGTTATGCTGTAAAATTTGTTACAAAAAGGAAACTGTCATTTTTCCCAGAATTATGCAAAATAGAATTATCGGTCCAGCTGGCTCCTGACATTTTTGAAATTGTAAGAACAGAGAAAAGCCACAATAGCTTGGAGCCTAAATTGTTATCCTGTTCACATAAGGGGCAACCAGTGTTCTGGGAGGTGAATTACATTCTGTGAACTTCTTCCTCTATATGCATTCTCTTGCATTATATTCTGCACAAGAGGTACAAAAAAGTACAGTTTGCTGAGCTGTTTCTAGTTGCCCACGAGACTCCTATTCATAAACCACAGTGGCAACATTGCCTATCCCTTTCTTATTTCTGATCTCTAATAAGAGATTGAAGATAAGCAGAGTGATTATTCCCTTGTCTCGTGTTGCTAGTGCTATCGGGAATTCAGTAAGAAGCAAAGGATTCTACTGCAAACAGCAAACCCCCAAGGATTCCTTAGCTAATGATAGCAAGGAAATCCTTGCCCTTACCCTTGAACTCACCTGGAAGGAGAAGTTGAGAAAGCCCCATTTCATGAATTCTGTTCCATATATAGAAGTGAAGCTAGTCTCTGCTCCAATGTGAACATTTCTCCAAATAAGGGGCTCTTCAAAAAGAAACCGTTGTTTTTAGTTTTGTTTTTTTTCTCCACCTATTGCAGGTTCTGAGGACACAACAAATGAAGATTACCAAAGCATTGCCTTATATTTTGAAGGGGAGAAAAAACATTTTCAGGCAGGAAGATTCTTCCTTCTTTGTGGCCAATATGCACGGGTCAGTATACCAGACTGGATAAATACAACCTTACTGGGTGAAACAAAGGGCCAAACTAGAAGGGATATGAGAGCAATACAAGATCTCTCAACAACCTTTTATTTATTATAAAGCAGCTGCTCTTGTGCCTGATTTGGGTAAAAGCTGCAGTGCTGGGGAGGGTGTTTAACACTGCCTACCCAGTGTATCTTCCCCATTTCAAATTGCCCTCCAAAATGCTATTAGTCATTGAGTGGAAAAGAGGAATTATGGATAATAGCAACGTCAGGATGGCTAATTTTATTAAAGGGAAATGGAGTTAGTACTGATTACCTTCTCAGTAGTGCAGTCATATTCCAGCTGTCACCCTCGAATCTTAGGCATGTCTGTACTAAAAACTCACTTGATAAATAATCTGTCAATGATGCACAGCACAAGACTTATAGTGTCTTGTGAATGTGGCCTAACATTCACAGTGTGCTTTGTCATAGACTGCAAGGACTAGGTGATTAAATTGTAAGCAACATACTGAGCATCTTGTTGGCAGAGCCCTTTTTTTAGGTGAAAAGTTAAGGAAGCTTAGTAGTCCGATATACTTGCTTGTTTTGTTCAGTGAGGAATCTGAAAAAAACATTGATTTCATGAAACTGAAATAGTGAAGAATGGTACTGTGTTCTTAGATATGTTTCCAGAGATTTTAATTTTAAAAAAAGTAAATAAATGGTTAAATGTAGGCATGTAACACTGTATATGATTTTTTTCCAGGCATTAAAACACTTTTTGAAAAGTCCAAATTCAGATGATAATATGGCTATAGAAATGGCTATAGAAACGGTAAGAAGCATCGTAGACACGACCCTTTCCATTGCAGTTTCAGTATATAAGTATTCATTTCACATAAAGGAACTCAGTAGTTTTTCCACAGAATGTGTTTGTACATTTTTTCAACAGGTGGGACAGGCAAAAGATGAAGCTCTGACCAATCAACTTATAAATTACCTTTTGGGAGAGAATGATGGCATACCAAAGGTAGTTCCATATGTAGAACCTGTGTTCAGTTTACTTTAGCCTTCTGCTTTGTTTTTCAGCTAAATTTGATCTTTGCTCAATTCCTGGGTGTTTAATCCAGGAATTTCCGGAGAGAGTGGAATATATGGTCCATTTCTGCTTTTAATTAGCAGTCCAAAGGAAAGCCCTGTTTCTGGGATTTTTCAGGATATGGGAACTCAGAAACTCTGGATTGTACAAGTGTTAAATAACCCAGAATTAATCCAACCATTATAAGTGGAAATGGTTCATGTACAACACATGTGCTTGTTCCCAGAAATTCCTGGTTAAATAACCCAGGACTGTATTGTTTAGTTTGTATGAGGAGGCTCCCTTGATTAAGCGGTCCTTCATACAAAATCATTTCTTCCACTTAGAAAGCTAGTATGTCAGAAGATGGCTAGGCTGGAATCTACATCCCTAGCATTCCTAGTGAGTGAGTGCAGGGAAGTAAGTTCCAGAGATTTTCTGGGTTTCTTCTCTTTAGTGTCTTCCTTTTACTTGAAATGCTGATAGGCTACCCTTCAGCTTGCAAAACTTCCTGGGTGGCTTGCAAGATCATTAAAACAATATAATAACCTTAAAAACCAGTAGAAAATGGGAAACATTTGTTACTGGTCAGAAGAACCCTTGCAGTCAGAGAAGAGTTACCATCTCCTCCAAGGTGTCTGGGACAACTGCTTTCGAAAAAGTGATTAATTGCCTGCTGAACCTAGGTGGCTTTCTTCCTTTTGCTAAGTGTAATTGTCTCAAAAGGAGCACACCAAACACGTTCACATCCTCAGTTGCAGCAGCTAAAATTCAACCAACAAAACAGGACTCGATAGTGCACCAAACACACTTATAAGACTGTACTGCAGAACTAGTGGCATCCAATTGAAAGGTAATGTGAGTGATTTTATCTTCACAGTGAGCCAGTTCACATGACTTGTCAGCCCATTGTGGGTTATTGTATTTGTGAGGAGCTATAGTGCATACCATGTGCCATAATGAATAGGTTAGCCCCAGCTGGGCATTTCTAAGGCTCTTTGTGTCATGCAGACCTACTCAATGGATGTTATATGATGGTTAAACAACCCTTGCCTAGTGCTAAAACAGGATCATTTGTTCAGTCACTGATACATTGGCACTGACATGTCCATGAAACATTAAGTGTCCATCTAAAAGTACAAAGTACAAACCTGATAAACCCATGTTTATATGCAGTCATGTTATCCAGGATTCTTTGTTCAGGAGCCGTGATTGATGCAGCTCCATGCTGGGTATGCATCCAATTGTTTAGCCTCTGTGCAATATGTAAAATGTCCAATCAATGGCAATAATTTGCTATTGTTGGCTTGCTTTTCTGTATTGTTCTGAGACTGTGACTGTACTATCACTGTCAGAAGCATGTAGGGCCAGAACAATTGTTTCCAGAACAATGTAATTTCCATACTGAATGTGGAAGTAAGATGGAATTTGGACATGATTCCAACATCCTATGTAACCAAAACCACACAATGTCTGTTATTTTAGGGAAGGCTTGAGTTGGGAAATGCTTTGGAATCAAATTTTAGGATAGGATGGGTTAGGATAGGATAGATTATATTAGTTTGCGTGTTCATGCACATTACAATGCTTAATAGTATCCACCCCACCCCACCCCACCTTGCCACAGCTTTATTTTCTCATTTGAAATCTCTTTTGTTCTTCTAACTGCTTTACGGCATCTGCCACAGTCTGTTTCTGTGAGTATTTATTTACTTCATCCAATCATGCTGTTTTGCTTTCCTTTTAAAGAAGATCTGAAGCTTCACTCCTGTATTCTCTACGCTCTTACCTGCAGATAATGCCCATCAAACTCAGTGGGATTTATTTCAGGGTAAACATAAGGAGGACTGCACTACAAAGAATAAGACTATAGATTCATAGAGAGCATCATTTGAGGCAAAATTCTGAATCCCAATCCCACTGCTTTTTGGGGCATTTTATACAGCTGAAGTGATGCTGCTGTCACTAGTTCTCAGCCCAGAACATATTCACAGGAACTAAAATGTTTCAGCCAATATTAATTAGAATATTAGAGGAATGTGACTATTGTATAGAACTTCATTTGTCCATGAATGTAAATTGAAGTATGTTATTAATTTATGGCATGATAGTAGCCTGCTACCATGTGTTATCACCATGTGTAGCCTAATTTCTCAAATTTAAGCATAGGGACAATTTTTAGAAACCAATGTAACAAAATTCTTTGCAAATGAGATAATTTCAGTGGACTTGGATGATCTTGTGTTTGGCAAGACAACACATTAACCTTGTGGAGATGTTCAAATCCTACATGCAAGCGGGGAGCAATTTTAAAGTGCACTTAGGAATATAAAAGATGGGTGCAGTCAAGATGGTCTGTGCACTTACAAATCCTAGGCAGCAAGGCTATAATTCTTAAAACTGGCAGCTAAGAAACACTTTTGTATGAAAGGTGGTTAAAATCAAGGTAGTATTAATGGTACAGTGCACTCTTTTACATGTAGCTGTCTTTTTGTTCTAATAAAGGAAGCCAAGTATCTGTTTCGGTTATACATGGCACTAAAGCAATACCGAGAAGCAGCCCGGACAGCCATAATCATTGCTAGAGAAGAACAGTGTGCAGGTATAATGCAGTGCACTTAGCACTTCAGTTGGTTCTCTTCCACCCGTTTGAGAGTCCCTGGTCTCCTCAGAGGAACATATTTGACAGCTGGAACAATAGCTGGGGGAGTGGACGGGGCAGAGGAAACTTCCTGACTTACAGCAGTATGACAGCAGAACTAATTACCTAGGGAGGTTGTAGGTTCTCCCACACTGGAGGAAGTCAAGATGCAACTGGACAGCCACCTGAGATGGATGGGTGAACTTGACAGGGGGTTGGACCCAATTGTCCGATGGTGCCTTTCAACTCTACTATTTTATGATTCTAGGAAAGGCTGTATCTTTATTGCTTTGCCCTTTTTCCAAGGAACCTAGAACTTACTAAGGGGTGAAATCTATATTTTGCCTTCTATCTTCTCCCAAAACTGCAGTATCACTTGCTACTACTACTCCTCTCTTCTGTACCAGGGTAATGCAGAGTAGCACAAGAAGTTTAAAACATTCCCTTTTTTCAAGATAGCACAGCTCTGAAGGAAACAAAGTGACCAGTCTAGACCTCAGCACCATGCCAGAGACTTGGAATATTTCTGAGTAATGCTGTCAAGTGTGAATGAATATCCAAATAATGGAATTTGTTTTCTAGTGTTTCTACCTGCAATAAAATGTGAATTTACCTCTTTCAAATGAATGAAATTATAATATTTCCCTTAACTTTCTCTGAAGTACAGATTTCAGAATTTGCTATGTACTTAATCACATGGATATTTGTATTTGAAAGCAAAAGCAGAGAGGGCTGCAGAGATAACTCAACAGTATATTTAATTACAAGATTTGCATTTTCATGGCCTCTGTCTTAACTTTGACCTCTATTGAAAACACTTGTTCTTGATGTGTCATGATTATTGAACCCAGTTGTCACTGAATATATAAATTGTTGATGTAAGCATGATCTAGACCAGAAGTTTCCGTATCAGATGCCCTATGCCCTTGATCACACAACTGTATTACATTTACCTAACTGGAAAGCTGGTGTGGTATAGTAGAGCATGGGACTGAACTCTGATGACCTGGGCTCTAGTCCCCACTCAGCCATGAAGCCAACTTTGGGTGACTTTGGGCCAGTCAGACTCTTAGCCCAACCTATCACAGAACTGTTGTTGTAGGGATAAGATTAAGAGCAAGAGGAGTATTCTGTAAGCCACCTTGAGTTCTTTGGAAGAAAAAAGGCTGGATATAAATTTAATACATAAATAAAATAATTTAGCTCAAAAGGGCAGCCAGAGTATGATGAGAATAACTGACAAAAATTAAAATCTAATCACTGTTCTGTTTGTTTTTCGAAAGGGAACTATCGGAATGCCCATGATGTTCTCTTTAGTATGTATTCAGAACTAAAAACTCAGAAAATTAAAATACCTTCTGAGATGGCTACAAACCTTATGATTCTACACAGCTACATTTTAGTAAAGGTAATGCTTTGAAATACAGAGGGATTAATAAGGGGAAACTATATGTAAACTGTGTAAACCTTACTGGAAGACATATTAAGAATATAAGAGGAGCCCTGCTGGATCAGAGCTACAGCCTATATAGGCTTTCTCATTCCACAGTGGCCAAAGAGATACCTGTGGGAAGCCCACAGCAGGAAATGAGTGCAATAGCACTCTTACAACCACATTTCCCAGTAACTGGGATTCAGATTTTGGAGGTAATATATACAGTAACTATTGATAGTTTTATTTGTCTAATTCTCTTTTAAAGCCAAATCTTTCCTTTTCTGCTGAAATCTTTTTTTCTACCTCACAGCACCTCAGACTGGACTGCCCCTTCTTGTGGATGTCCCCACAAGTGAACATACCCCACATAAGGAATCCCAAACTAATTTGAGTCTTGGTCATGGATTGTTCCCCTGGAACTTCACCCTGTGGGCCAGATGAAATCAGGAGGGCCATCCATGATAACAGTGGCAGTCCACATCTTTGAACATCACTGGGCTCCTGGCCAAAAGTTCTGCCTGTGGCTCCTCCAGTGAGTGCCTTGGTCAGGGAGCCTGGTTGCTCTGCCCCTGCTCTCTGTGATGAGGGAAAGCCCACCAAGGAATCTTCCTTGCCCCAGAGGCCCCAGGGGAGAGGAAGGGGGCCTCATTTAAAGTTCAAATTTAACCCAGAGGTAAAGGTTCTCTATCCCTGCCCTGAATATTGCAACTGTTAAACTCTTTCAATCTCTCACATTTGTGTTTCAGATTCATGTTAAATGTGGTGATCACATAAAGGGAGCCCGTATGCTTATTCGTGTGGCCAACAATATCAGCAAGTTTCCATCTCGTAAGTATTAACTGTACTGGGAAACCAGCACCTTCTGTAAATCTGCAAGTGGAGGACTATCGTCAAAAGCTGCTGTAATCTTTGGAAACAAAATTATTCCCACTCTTTTACTTGTAGATATTGTGCCTATCCTAACTTCAACAGTGATTGAATGCCATAGAGCAGGACTGAAGAAGTCAGCATTTGGTTTTGCTGCAATGTTGATGAGACCAGAGTACCGGAATAAAATTGATCTGAAATACAAAAAGAAAATTGAAGCAATGGTCAGGTAAGCAATGCTACTTTCTTTGATTCAGCTTTGCAAATGCATCAATTTAAGTTCGCTTGCCCAGTAGAAATTGAGACAGTAACCTTAGTTTTCAATCCTGTGCACACTTAATTTGGGAGTAAATCCCAATGCATTCAGTAAAGCTTACTTCCAAGCAGACATAAATAAGATTGGATATTAATCACAGCTATCCAGCAACTGGAGCATGTGTTGTTTTGGCAGCAATACATGGACTAAGATTAGGATAACTGTTCATCCCTTTAATCATCACAAGCAGAAACAAGGAACGGGAATGCTCTTTTTTAAAGACCAGATTATGCATGCCCATTTGCCCTTGCTCTGGCAGCATCACAACACAACTGCAATTTTCTCAAATAGTACTGAATACAAACCAGCATCCCTATTACTGGGCAGATGCTGAGTGCCTTGCCTAATGTACAAAAGAGTGACCTTTCAGTTACGAAAACTTCAGATTGAAGTCATGTGTTGAACTACGTAATGGTGCTCTCTGCACAGTAATTTGGTTTGCACAACTTGTGGGTAGCTTGTAGTGCTGGGTTTTCTGAAATCAGGCCATTTCCTACAGGGTGTCTTATTGTGAGCTGCAGGCCATGGTAACATCCTTTGACTTGCTTACTTTTGGCGTTATTAATGCCATGTTGGTTTGTTGTGTCATCTGAAAGTTCTGTTACTCTTCCCAATTTCACCCATGCTGCTGGCAGTGAAAGCCCCTCCACCAATGTTTAAGTGACATTGTAGAGCAACTGTCACTGGTCAGTACCCTTCTTAAAACAACTGGTCCCAGAAAATTGTGCAACAGATCATCATATTTTGTCAGATTTTCCATGTGCACAAGTGCTCCAAAAAGTGGTGGTCGGGGGGAAGTTGCTGTCTCCCTTCTCCTGTAGTTCAGAGAAACTAATGGAAGTGTTGACATTATAGAGTCCCATAAGAACTGTCAGTTCATCACTTAAAAACCAAAGGATTACATTACTAAAGTGGAATATATTGTCACTATCTCCGTATCGCAGCTAGGCACTTAATAGCTAGAAACTGTGTGCAGAAAAATCATATATGCAGTGTCCTTGTCAATTTCTACTCCTCTTCCTCTCTTCTCCCACTCCACTTTGACAGCTGAAACTTGGAAGGCTACTGATTAGGCAAGAGTACACATATTAGAAGCTGTAAGTGCACACTAGTGCACCTGTGAAAGACCAACAAAAATAATAATCCAAACCCAATTGTTCAGTTTTCTTTAAAAAGTTAAAACAAGAAATGATCCAGTTATGCATTTTTGAGTCTCCAAAATTACGCACAGTGGTAAACAAAAATGGGATGCAATTAGAGCAGTGAGAGAGGGCAAAATCAGTTCTACTGTAAAGGACACTGGTATATCAATGGAGCACCAAGGAGGAGGGGAAGAACAAAAGTTGCAGGTACACCATTAAATTGTTCTAACAACCCACGTTGTGTAGCTTATTTGCAGGCTGTCTTAGTGTGATGTGCAAATCCACCTGTTGCTAAAAGAGTCTAAGAAAGCTTTTTGTAGTCATAGCCATATTACAAAGTCCACCTGCTGAAATGTTGGGTTGGAAAGAGGATGAATTACAGGCATTTTACAAAAAGGCTACTTTCAAAATTCTAACTGGTCCCAAAATATAATGTTGGAAATTAACTTCTTGATGTCTTAGCATTCCAGAGCTGAAAATTTTCCCAGGGTGATGGGTTCAGCAATGTGCGGAAGAGAGGTTAAATCTTTACACTTGTCCCTATATGCTTATGAAACTGCCAGATTGGTTTTGTAATTTGTGTTTGGCGCAGGAAGGTTCCTAGCTGCCAAAAATAAAATTGAAAATGGGCCTGAGAGTTAAATAGCATGTTGAAGATTCATGTAAAAGGAGCAAAGGCTCAGTGTAATTTCAGTTCACACTAAGCATCTTTAGTCAAGAAGAGCAGTTTTGCCATTTTATAGATTATTATAAACTGATGGTATTTAAATTTCTTAATGGGCTTTTTCCTTTCACCTAAAAAGACGGCCTGACACATCAGAGGGTGAAGAACCAACCAGCCCATGTCCATACTGTGAATTCATGCTGCCCGAATGTGAGCTTCTCTGCCCTGGGTGTAAGAACAACCTCCCGTATTGCATTGCAACAGTAAGTACCAAATAGAATGCCAAAGCTGTCGCTTGCAATCCAGCACTTTGTGATGCCTGCCCCCAGTTAATACAGCAGTCTTACACGAGTTCAGTAAGACTCAAATGAGTGTGCATAGGATTGTGGCTTAAGTGTCTTTAGTTTAGAGCCAAGACACTTATGGCATATGTTGGCCATGTCCCTTTTCACAGTTGTCCTGTGTCCATCAGGTTTAATTATTCCACTCCTTCTAGGGGCGACATATGGTAAAAGATGACTGGACGGTGTGCCCCCATTGTGACTTCCCTGCCCTGTATTCAGAGTTCAGAAAGTAAGTTGGAATCTTCTTCATCCTGCTTGAAAACAAGATGCTGGATCTAGACTTAGTCATGCCTAGAGTACCTTACAACCTATGTACCCTTGATTTCAAGTGATCTGCTCTTAAGTATGACTGAATCTGGATTCAACCCTAGGACGTCTTCCATTACCAAAGCGAAGATAGCAGTTCAGCTCAATCTATACTAGAGGCCTGCAGATGAACATTGTCTAATAGTACATGGCAGATCAAAATGTGAACTTCAGCATTCAACTTCCTTACTTCCTGGGCCTTTACTCTCCTTTCCATCCACTTCTTTCCTAGTTTTCCTTTCAACTGACTCATTTCTATTCTATTACTTTTATCCTAGTAGGCCACTTTCATGCTACTTCTCAAGCCCTTCCACTTCCCTTTACCTCTAAATGTTTCAGCCCTTCCAGGGAGAATTTGTCTGCCCTGCACTTTTGTGACTTTAGGATAATTAAGCCAATCGGTCTCTTCCAGAGATTTCACCACAGTTAGGGCCAAGCTGAACATGCACATGTATGTTTGGGATTGCAATATTTTAATTAGTGAAGGTTGGCTAGGATCATCCTTGTAACCTGATCAGGAAGATTTACTTTTTTAATGTTTCAATGTATACCTTTATTCATCTTCAGTGAACTCAACATATAGAGAAATTGTATTGTTTAACATGACATTACATTCACTATATGATTCATATATATTTTGCAATTTATATCCTGCCTTTTTCCTACAAAGGGCTCAAGGCAGCTTATATCATCTCTCCTCCATCTTATCCCCACAGCAACAACCCTGTGAGGTAGGTTGGGCTGAGAGTCTGTGACTGGCCCAAGGTCACCCAGTTGGCTCCATGGCTGAGCGGGGACTAGAACCCAGATCCTCTGAGTCCCAGTTCCATGCTCTTCACCACTACACCACACTGGCTCTCTAATTGGCTGGAATAACCTTTTGTTCCTGCTCTGAAAATGCCAAGTGCTTCAAAATGTGAGCATGTTGGTAATACTACTTCGTAGGACATAAAGGCTTGTAGGCTACTAGTATCACTTCCATCCATGAAGTGTTTGGTTTAACAGAAAACTTTCCTAAGTTGAGCCAAACTTTCCAAAATGATCTGCTTTAAGGAATTTGCATAAATTATTTGATGCATCTGTGTTATTTTCCATGAAACAGTTTGTTACAGACTGAAAGTACATGTCCCATGTGTTCAGAAAAGGTTGATGTTATCAGTCTTAAGAAAACAGTTGACTGTGCACCATACCTCAGGCCTGAAGTAGAACAGTGATATCAGTCAAGTAAGTATTTCAAATGCAGTATTAATTTCTGGAAACTAAATAGCAACTTATAGAAAAAATAGGTTTGGGTTAGGATTTAGTGTCTAAAATGATAACCTGTCAGTCAAAGATACCCTACAGGCTTCCTGCATGCAGAAAATGAATGTGTGAGGCAGGAAACTAGGCTAGGTGTGTTTCTTTCAGACATGGCAGTCCTCTTCACTTCATGTTTAAATTGCACACACAGAGAAAGAATACAGCTATGCTGCCAACCCCATCCGAGGCATCAGATGCCTAGCTGGCCTGTGAACCAACCTTTGTGCATAGAATGAACACTGCACCACACTTAGGTGCTTTGGAACGCTGTACACTTAAGGGTACTGAACATGCATATGTACCCAGCTACAGAGCTTCAAAATACATTTGCAACAGTCAGGGTTTAGGGCATGCAGTATCAGGATGGTACTAGTGATATACAGTATTTCTATTCCCGTTTCATGTGAGGATCCATCTAGGATGGGTATACCACCCATACTGCAGGGCAAGCCAGGGATCACATGACCAAGAATCTTTGCTTTGGTCCAGAAGTCTTGACTCCTCCCTTTCAGTTTGTTCTCTGGCCTCACTGAGCTTTTTGCTGTCACTCAAAGTATCCTGCAGCCTCTGGGGCAGAGGAAGCCAGTTCTCTGCAAAATTATGTAGTACATTTCAAGTGACTGATGTGAAACTATGTGTTTTGAATACTTCCCATGTTTATGATTCCCAAGTTTTCTTATTACACCTAGGCCATGAAGTACGAGTATCTTATTGACAGAAACACAGGTCTTTTTACAAATATCAACAGTTTAGCCATCTTTAATGAGGATAAGTCAGACCTGCACCAAAATGCCTTTTCCACTTTAAGCATTATGTTTGGTATATTTTGGGTTTATCTGTTTAGATAATGAAGAATCACTGAACAGCAGTAGGATGTAGGATACAGCTCAGCAAGAGTTCACACAAATGCACGTGTTGCTCATCTTGGATAGCATTTGTATACTGTGGTCTTTTCTCAATGAGCTATGCCATTAATTGCCACTTTATATATGAAAAGAAGTATTTTTAGATAATGTATGACTTATTCCAATACTACTAAAGCCGTGAATTCTGAGGCTTGTATAGCTGTTTGTAGCATAATATCTATGTTTGTTTTAGGAGCTACCAGCCAGTGAAGTACTACAACAACAGAGAAAACTTCAGAGTTTAAGCCCAGTTGGTACTATGCTTGAAATTATTTCATAGTTCTATCTGTATCTTTTATAGAAATTTTGTACTATGGCTTTTCCTATTTTCAATAAAATTTAACTGCTAAACAAAGTGTTTTCAAGTTTATAAATCTACAGCTGGTAGCATTTCACACTTTGAATTTGTTCCTTGCTCTTTTGACCTCCATCTTTTATTTGCCTGTTACTCTGATTCACAGAAATGCTATCACCTTCTTGGTTTTTATTTAATGTGATATTAAGCCTGCTATAAAATGCAAGAAATGGGGCCTGATTTTAGGCTAGCTTAATTGAGAATTTCATGGTTAAGTGAGAGTTAGACTAAAGGTACTGTTCATTTAGCCTAACCTAGTGGCAGCTTCAGAAAAGCATTTCAGAATGCAGTCCTATCAGTTATACTCTTGATGATTGAAAGGCTCTGAACTTGGAAGCTTCTGATTATCAAATGCAGAATGAGAAAGGGCAGAGGCAATCTTTGCTTTCCATATTCACACCCTGGATATTTCACTAGGCTTTTTATAGCCAAACTGGTGAGGGAAGGAAGGAGGCAGGCAAAGGCTCATGTAACTTGGCCTAGCAGAATGCCTTCTCTCTCTCCAAGGTCTAGTTTCCAAATTCAGAGGACAGCCAGCATGGTACTTTCTGCACTGGTTGCAAGGAGGACTGGGAGTGGATCTCCAACATATTCTTCCAGGGTTAGAGCCCTATCTCTGTATAGGTGTGAGCCAAGATGCTGCCACATAATTTACATGAAAGTTAAATTGGTTAAAATAGGAAACTAGTTTTATTGCAACTTTTACATATTGCTGCACTCTCATGTACAAAAGAAATATCCAGTTTGTTCATTACATACTATATACATGACATAATGGTTACCTTAAAAAAATATCAGGCGCTCTGTAAAGATGAAATATTAACTATACGCGAGAGATCAGTGCTCTTTCCCAGATGCTGCTAAGCCTCTTAGTATATTTACACTAATCAGAAATTAGAGTCTCTGGTTAGTCTCATTTACGTTTTGTCAGTATATTACATGTTTTCATTTTTGTGCACTGGCAATAAAACAAAGCAGTCATATCACCAATAAGCAAGCGCTTTGTCAGCACATTAGTTTTATCCACAGCCCAGTATTAAAAAAAAATACTGTCCAGTTTGCATAGCTGGTCATTTTTAGCACTGTACAATTCACTTAGACTTTTTCTTTGCTTTGCCCTTTTTCTTCTCTTCTGTTCTTTCTGAGGTGGGTTGCTTAGCAGACGTTTTCTGCAGGGAAGAAAATGTTTTAACTTTAAAATGCATATTGGAACAGTCCCTAGCATACATTTTAATATTTAGGCTTGCAACATTTTACAACTTTTAATTTCTATAAACATGCACAATACAATATTTTTTTAAAAAATGCCCCATGTCACCCACAGCTTTATCCCATTAGGAAGGCGAAGAGGATGAGGGGAAAATAGGTAAAGGATAGGGCAACTAAGAACAAATAATAGACAGGCTTCAGTACTGAAGCCAGTACATGTAACTTGACTTTATAAGAAAGTTCAAAGATAGATAGTTGATGAGATGGACTGGATCAGTCCCTGGTTTATGTGAATCCTAAAAGGTGGTCTGATTTTCAGTTACAACAGTACTCTTTTAACTACAAAATCAGCTGAAAATGTTACCTTAATCATTGCATCATTTTCAACACCTTCTTGCTCCTTCTCAGATTGGAATTCATCAGCTTCAGCGCCTTCATCCAGTTCGCCATCCGCAACAGACCCCGCTCGCCACTTTGCCTTCTGTATTATTTGCAGTGAATATGGTGTAAGATGCACCTCCTTGTTATAGGTTCGTGTGAAAGCTGATTTAACCTGTTTCAAGTGAAAGACAGAACTTGAGTACCTTGGAAACCTTACATGGAGTCCCTCAGTGAAAGACCAAGGAAGCTTATCCACCAACACTGCCAGCCTTTTCTGGTAATGTGCAAAACCAGGAAAGTGGCACATTAAAGAATACACTCTATTTACATGAAATAATGGACAAGTCCGTCAGGCTTGAACCCCATGCATGGAACCCACTGAAGTTTTTCTGCTTTAAAAAAAAAAATTTTTAAAAACAGGATTTTGCCAATAGATTTGGGATTTTACCCTATGCCTCAGAATCTTCCATAACACAAATAGATTCTAAGATGTGGCAAGTGTTTCATGAAGGTAGCATTGTTTGAAAACCATAAAGTGATACATTTTGTTGAAAAGTAGGAAAAGGGGTCTTATCTATATCCTGTAAAAAATTCCTCTAATTCAGGTTTATGCAATCTGCTATGCATTAACAACTTTACCATGGTATAAAACTTCTGTGGAATGGAAACCACTTCGTCAGTTGCAAAGTGTGGGGAGATATGATAGCACTTTTCAAATACTTGAAAGATTGTCACACAGAGGAGGGCCAGGATCTCTTCTCAATCATCCCAGGATACAGGACATGGAATAATGGGCTTAAGTTAGAGAAAACCAGATTCTGGCTAGACATCAGGAAAAAGGTTCCTGTTTCTTAAAGCAATGCAGCAATGGGACCAATTACCTAGGGAGGTTATGGGCAATTCTAAAATTCCATGAATGATAATATATAAACCAGCAAAAAGCCACTTAGTAATTAACAAAAGCAGCCTAAGCTAATCACAGGAAAAAATTAACCCAGTGCAATAGCTTACAGCCTATCCTCAGTCACAGGCAGAATGAAACAAACATGTCTTCATGGCTTGTCTAAATGAGAAAAGAGAAGCCAGTCTTAACTTTTTGTGAATTGTGAACTTCCCAGATAGCTTTGCCTATTGGGCAGAATAGAAATGAAAATAATAAAACATATCAAGAGAGGAAGTAGACAAGAAGCACCACCAAACATACCTGTACTGCATCCTCAACAGGCTGATTATACTTTTTTGTTGGTCCACTACCTGGACCTCCAGTACCAGTCTTAAGAGTACAAGTAGTTCATATGTGTAAAAGTGGTCCATCAAATAACCTGGTCCCAAGTAATGTAGGCCTTTAAGTTTTAAAATGAATTAGGCTCAAAAGCAATTAGGCAGCCAGCACAGATGATACAGTATTGGAGTGACATGTTCTGAGCACCAAGCCCCACAAGCATATGGGCAGCCATATTCTGTAATAAATGAGGCTTCCTAACAAAGGCACCTCCAGTAGAAAGGAATACTGTTAGTTTAATGCTATGCCTTCTACTCTAAATCCATCCAGGCCAGTAAGACAGTTGACTATATCAAAACACAGCAAGAGTTTGCACTCTCTTTACCAGTCCTCCAGTGTAAACCACCCACCAGGCTACAAAGGTTATCTCTGTTTCGTGGCCAGGCCAAAAGTAAAATTGGAATAGATCCTAATTATCAGTATCATTTAAGAATGCCTGGATACAGGACACATACACACCCTCCCTCTTTCATAACCTTGCTTTGGAATAGATCATTTTACATCGGGTGATATTTTCCCAAGACTACCAAGTCCAAGCATGACCCTTGCTTTAATGAAAAGTTTGTTGCTTCAGAGGTCTAGACAGTAAGCACAGCTCCAGCAACTTTTAATAGCAAGGACGGTCAAAGGTCCAGAGCACAGGTGATAGGTCTCAAACTTCCAAGCAGCTTGTCCACACCTTCAAGTTACACAAAGTGAAGCACATCCAAAACAACTTGACCAGATCATATCCCAGCCACAACTTCTTCAACTTTGTCAAAATGTAGCATCTAAGTCAGGATGGATATAAGCAATTTATAAAGTACAATGCAACTAGTCACAGCAGCCCTTTGAAAGTTGCCAGAGTATAAAAGATTCCACCACTTGGCAAGCTCTGCTGGTGAACATCCCACAGACACAATAGCAGTTTCATTGGCACAAAGCAAGCCCTATAAAGGTTTCTCACCTTTGTTCCAATAAGGCCAACATACAAGAAATAACAGAAATAGTTGAAGAGTATGATTTTTTTTAAACCCTTTCCCAATTCTCTACAAAACTTTCTTTTATATCGCCAAAGCGACTAACAAAATTCCTTGAAATGATCTGTTTCAGCTACTTAGGTACCATTGCTTCTTAGGTGGGCTATACATCTGGAAATAGTAAAGATTAACTTACTTTGGAATCTACTTTAGAGAATGCACTAGGCTTGCCTCCCCAACTGGTTATTTCCATTATGTTTTCAACATCTTCCTTCATCAAGCAATAAGAATCCATGAATGCTATAGTATCCTGTACTCCTTCTGTTCCCAAGTGGCTCAAAGGTCTCACAATTGCATCTCTTATGTATGGCAAATATTCAAGATTTATTGCTCTCTTGCTTGCATGTGTCCTTTAGGGAAAAAAGAAAAGTATTTACTGACTTTCCCATTACTAAGCTTGTATGAAGCTGAGTAGTGTCCATGCTTTGAACCCAGATTCATTTCTTAGCATTTCCAGCTAAAAGGAGGACTGGGAAAAACTTCCGCTTAAGACCTTGCGGAGCTGCAGTATTTAGAATCAAATGGGACTAAGATCCCTTGGGATGAAAATTATGAATCATGAGTTCCATATCATAGCTCCTCTTTCTTGAATCTTCTGGTCACACCATTCAATTTCATTCAGCTCAGCAACTGAAGCCATGTCAGCCTTCCCCAGCTTGGTGCCCCCAGAGGTGCTGGATTGCAAAGCACATCATCCACAAGCAGCATGATGCTGGCTGGGAATAATGCGAGTTGCAGTCCAATTTGCCCAGGGGGCACCAAGTTGGGGAAGACTGCACTGTATAGACAAGTAAGTAAGGTATTCAGGAGCAAATAGACTGATGCAACAGACTGGTGCAGAGTTTTCATCCATCTCACCCTTTCTTTAGCAGGGCACCCTCTCTTTTCTAGAGTGTCAGAAACTACAGTCTGATACTATGTGGGGCTGCACAACTGGCAGTGTCAGGAATAATGGTTTATATATGTCAGTTGTGCTGTAGTAACAAAGGAGTAATGCAGACAGGAGCAGGCAGAAGGGAACATCACGGCCTGCTCCCATTGTTGTGCCCCTACCCCAGCTCACAAGGTCAGAGGTGCAGCAGGACCATTTAATTTTCCCTTCCCATCTCCTTTTTCTTCTGCATTGTGTCTTTTTTATTGCAATCCACTCCAGGAGCCTTTTTTAGCTGAGGAGTAGGATTAAAAATAAATGACAAAGACACACCATTATTTTGGCCTAGAAAAATGCCAGAAGTACATACTTCCATTTGTTTTTCTTCAGTAAAGAAAATATGCTTCAAAGATGAAGGCTGCCATATACTGTGACTACTAACTGGAGTCTGGGCTCCAATAATACCCCACAATCAGAAGACAGCAGCAGGTGACTACTTTTACCTGAGACTCATGTGCATTGATAACTCTTGAATGATGCGGTCGTGCTTTCCTGTTGATGAAAATTTTCCCAGCCAGCTTGGAAAGTTTGGAAATTGGCTCATGTAGCCTCTCATTAGCTCCCCAGGAAGAACACTTGAATAAATGGCCTAAATTACAGAGAGAACAATCAGTTTTAAATGGAGACTAGAATGCAGTGTGGTGTGATGGTTAGAGTATTGAACTGAAAACCTGAGAGATCCAGGTCGCACTTGTCCACAAAGCTCACTGGGTGACTTTGGGTCAGTCACTCACTCTCAACCTAACCTACGTCCCAGAGTTGTTGGGAAGATAAAATGGCAAGCTGCCTCATGATCTTCACAAGAGGGTAATAGGTGGAACATAAATGCAGTAAAACACAACCACACAATTATTTTGCAAAACAGTGCACAGAAGACACAGAAAACTACCCAAGGCAAATGTAAAGTAATGGTTGAAAATGATCATAGAAGAAAGCAGTAGCCCCATTACCACTACTGAATTACTCCTCTTGCTTTCTCCACTCTCATTCCCACCCCAGATTATAGGATATTGTTTTCACAACAAACATTTAAAGACAAAGTTTGCACAAAGCTTGAAACCAATATGTAAATACCATAAAGGTAACAGTGTGGTCTTTGCCATGGTTGCGGAAATCAGTATTCCTTTTTGTTGGCCAATACTGAATTTTCCTACAAGGAACATAAAACCTTTGTTTCTAATGTTCTGATACCGGGGGGAAAGATCAAACACACAGTATTTTACAAAAAGTCCCTGGACACTGTGACTTCAGAATTTGCAAAAGCACAACTGCTGGATTCCATTGTTTCAGATTTCCATTGGTTGGCAATTCAACCACACTAAAATGGTAAACAGCACAATGGTAAACAAACAGTAGCAAACAACTTTCCAAATAAATTTGCTATTTTTCCTTCCACACACAAAATACCCTTTTGCTTACTCTTTGATTTATATAACGAAAGCTATCAAAACAAGTAGCAGCACTCTTCCATGATAATAACTTTCATGATAGATACATTTCATTTGGGTCAATAGATCAGAAACTACAACACTGCTTGAAGACACAAAGTATGCTTTGTATATAAGGCTTAGATTGTGGACATGTTCTGAATTCACAGCCTGTAACAAAGCAGCAACGGATACCCTGAAATGGCCATTCAATATGCACCAGAAGCTAAAAAAGTGGCTAACCTGTGTGGGTAAAAGGCTCCAGTTTTGTCGACTGCGGATCTGCTGATCAACTAAGTCACCATCACATATACTGTCAGCTGCTTTGCTAAGCAACATCAGATGTTTCTTCATATTGTTCCTGAGGGAGAGAATTATGGTCCACATTAATCAATACTAAATGAATTTCACTAAATCTTGATAACATCATTCAGACAAGTAAGACTGTAACATACCCGGCAGCAACTGGCTTCACATGTATGTAGTTCTCCTGGACAAAGAGCGGTGCTAGAGAGTAATCGTGGAAGAACAGGTCTGCTTTGTCAATAAGGGACATATGAGAGGTCTCCTCACCTGTAGCAAAAACCTTTCTGACAACATCAAAAGGGCCCTACAAAAAAAAGTTTAAATATTTACCATCAAAGAAAGGTCAGGTAGGGATTACTCAGATTAGCCCCAGGTGCTTGGCACTATCTGTGCAAAGATCTGCTACAGTGGCTTTTACATTAAACCATACCAGCAATTTAGAATGGAGAATATGAAGACAAAACCAAAGGATGGCAATAGCTCAAGACCCTTCCATTCTGGTGTCACATTACAGTCTGCAAATCGTACTTAAAATCTACACTTGCATGTGCAAGGCAAAGGAAAGCATTCTAAAATATATTCTATTTCATAATACACATTTCTAAATGCATTTTGCTACTTGTTTCTCTGAGAACTATGAGGACTATGTCAGAACATCGGGAAAATGTAAACGTTACTAGATAAGTAAGTTCTGAACTTGCCTTATAATCATTTTGCACTACTTTATGTAAGAACATAAGAAAGGCTGGCTGCATCAGACCAAGAGTCTTTCTAGTCCAGGATTCTGTTCCCACAGTGGCCAACTAGTTGAAGGACAGAAGTGCAACCACAACCTCCTGTTCATGTTCATGCAAGTGGTGTGTGCACAGGCCTTTAACTCAGGCAGCAGACCTCCTGCTCATGTATCCCTCCACCATTTTGCTTGGTCTGGCCGGTCTTGTATAGCCATACATTTACTCACTCTCTCATGATTTATCGAAAGAGTCACTAGGTTAAGACCTAGAACATGGAAATTCTGTCATTCATTACAACCCGTTTTTTCCAATGCTGTTATACAAAAAGAAATCCTTTAAAACTACAGAATTTTAGGCAGATTCCTTTATCATTTAAAAGTTTCCTCGGATTTGTGCCTTTTAAGTGATATTTGATGCCACAATTCTAACAATTCTGAAATCAGCCTAAAGTACAACTTCCATTTCCAAGAAATGCCTCATTTTTGGAGATCCCAGGCCAAAGCAAGTACTGCCGACATGGCCTTTCACCAAACTTTCACTCTTACCAGCTTGATATCCTTTTTTGCTTTGTGGGCATCCTCTTTCACACCATCATAAGTCAGGCTTTTGTTTCCTGCACACCACATGCTAAGATTATGTAAAACCTTAGAATGCAAAATAAAATGGTTAGTTTGCTAGAAGCACCTCATGTGGACGAATGTAAGCAGTTTATTTAACAGAGCATTAATTTTAATACACTAGAAATCAATACTTCTCATTACATTTATTTTACAAGACAGCTCTTTGTCCTTATTCTAAAAAGGTTCCAGGTCTTGTTGCATCGCTTTCAGCAATTGTTTCATGGTAACTCCCTGACAAATCCTTTGCTTTTGCAACTTACCCGGTCCCAGTAATACTAGGACTCAAGCACATACAATTTGCATATATAATGACTGCACTCAGATGTCATGCAGGGGTGGCCAAACTGAGACTCACAAGCCACATGTGGCTCTTTTATTTTGAGGCTTGCTGCTCACTGCTTGCAGCTCCCAAACACCTGACATTTACCATACGTGGCTCTTCCGTTGGGCAAGACTGGCCACCCGCCGGCCTGATGTCAAATGAGCTACAGTGAGCTTCAGGCTCACACATGTCCCTCCAACTCCCTTTGACACAGCTGTGAGGAACTTGGAACATTTTGCTTTTGATTAACTGCAGATCAGCATGCCATCCAAGCCCTAAGGTATGTTTAATGTTAACTATGATTTGTTTAGAAAAGCTTCTTAACAAACTGATGATCTTCAGTTTGTCAGATTTGGATGACATGACATGCTTCCAATTAATTTAGACCAGAAGGAAAAGCTTCCAAATTGCTATTAATGACTGCACTGGAAAGGGAGCAGTATATGAGCCCAAAGCTAATTTCCATCATGTAAAACCATAACAGCATGATATTTCAATATGGCCTTTGTGTTCCATTACTTGCATCCTTTTCAATCCTACTTCTGGTGGAAGTCACACCTTTACCTCAATTCCTATCAACCAATGAATATTCCAGGTCTACGTGTGCAAAATGTCCCCTACCAAAGTCCCTAACCTTTCCATTCTCCTACACCTCTCTACTGTCATCCTTTCTCATATTCACATTTCTGCCCCTTGTTATTCTTAGTCCATAAGACATCTGTAAACTATCTGCATGTTATTGGAAGAGCAGAACAAAAAGACAGGTATTGGAAAAGAGCTCACTTGTCTGATATCCTGATTAGCTGCCAAGATGATTTCATTCATTGCTGGTGGTGGAATCTTTAACCCTTCTTTAAAGACGATGGACATCATAGCGCCCTGCAAAAAAGATATTTTTAAGGACAGGCAAAAAAAGAAAGAAGCAGTAGACAAATAGAAAAAAATTACAACAATAATCACTGTCTACAGAATATTAAATCTTAAAATAGGCACACACATGCTCCAGATCAGTAGACAAGAGATAGAATTTTTATGCTAGTGCATCTTAAAAATAACTCAAAAAGTATACTTTACAAAGGTATAAGCAAATCTATGGGATTAGGAATGGGATCAGTCACCCCATTCTGACTTAAGCAGTAGATGGCCGCTCTGAAAAACCAGACTGGAGGAGAAAAATCTGGTATACATTCCAATCCAGTGATCGGTACATCTTTAATCCTGTAGCCATTCTTAGGTGACAGAAAGGAAGGTAGACCCTTCCAGAAGAGGAGCTAGAGTATTTCTGCCCTTGAATTTAAAGAATCAACATTTCTTTTTTTCACTCAGCTCTAGTTCATACTATCTGCAGGACTGTGGAAATACTCTTCCTGAATTGCTTTAGAGCATACAGCCTTCACAAATTTCCAAATATGACTACATAATAATACATAAAGCACGACTATTAATCCTGATATCGATATGATCCCTATATATTGCCTCCAGTATCAGAGCCAGTACTCTGTATACCAGCTGCAGCACAACACGAGTAAGAAGGTGCTATTGTGCTCATGTACTTATGTGGGCTTATTTACTTATTTTATATACTTCCCAACAGCCAAAGCTCTCTGGGTGTTTCACAACAGCACATTAAAAATACAATATAAAACACAGCATATTTAAATATCATAAAATGTACAATGCAAAATTTTAAACCAAAAGGAAACAGGTTTTTTAAAAAAATTATAATAACTAGAAGAAAATCTTAAGACTGGTTTTAAAAATCATCAGGCCCCAGGAGACTGAGTGCCTTGCAGTAGAGGTGTTCAGTTAGTCTTTACTTCCTTTTTTATTTCCTTCTCACAAGTATTCAGTTAGTCATTGTGTGAACAGAATGATGGGCTAGATAGGTCTTTGGTCTCATCCAAAACATAACCCTCTTGCATCCTTAATTTAAAGAACATACAAACCTAAAAATGAACTTTACAAATCAAACCAAGGATAGCAATAAATGAAAGAGACTGAAACAAAAGCTTGTTAAAAAATAAAACCCTTACTGCCACACAGTTTTCTAGGACTAATTTCCATAGGCACTATTTTAAAAAGACTATCTATCTGCCTGACATCTTTCAGTGACAGGTCAAGGAATTGGGCCTACAGCAATGATTGTCTGGATAGGCTCATAAGGATACAGGCAGTTAAACATATTTAATTAAGGACTAACTCTATCAGTGACCATTAGCCATTACAGCCAGTCTTCCCCAGTCATGAGATTTATTTGCTTGTTTGTTTATGGCATTTCTTAAAAGGATGATGCTTGTCATCACTGTACCCTGTGTATAAGCTTCCTAGAAACCCCTTGTCTGGCCGCTTTTAGATAGACCTTTGTTCTGATTCAGAGAGGCCATTTTCATTGACTCATCTTAAGCTAGCCCATGCATACTCTTTGGGGCTGTTAGCCCCACAACAGCCCACCATGATTTATTTAAGCCACAGTGAGTCTGCAATACATGGTGTGCTTGTGGCTGTTATTTCAACAATGCAACCCCAACTCAGGGATGTTGTCTGGTATGAACCTGATGAGACTGGATTATGCAAAGCTTAAGCAACTGCTGCATAACCAGGGTCACTGGGTACATATAACACAATGCCTGAGTAAGGTTACATATTCAACTTGGTACCCAAGGGCACTGCAGCTCTTAAATAACCCATGACAAACTGCAGCATGTCATCTGAACCCAGTCTTACTCAGCTACCTACCTTAATCTGTTCCACACGTGGTCTTTGAAAGCGGAGGTCAAAACAGTAATGGGCGAGGGAACGGATCTTTGTGTGGTTCCGATCATTACACATGCAAATTATTGGAACCTTTGTGTGTTTGATCAGGTCAATCAGTTCCTGCAATTAGAAATTGAAAAACCACTGTGAACAGAGCAGTGCAGGACAGACAGTACTGACCACTACGAAAGTTGATGCCATTTGCCAAGCCTTACCCTGGGTCGGTTGATTAATAATTCAAAATGCTGCTACTAAAATATGACTGATATAAGGCAAGCCATTTCTATTAGACCCATTTGATATAATAAAGTATATCTGAGACTTTCTCAGAGAGCACACGTAAGTAAAAGAGTTCTGCACAAAACAGAAAATATTTTTCTAAAAAGCACACAGAGGCAAAACATTGAATGACTAAGTAGACTTGTGTTTTTAAAGGCTAGGTGCAAAAGTTCTGGAAATTCCAAGTTATGTAGAAAAATGCTTATATTCCTGAATAGATGAAAAGTTTTCATCTTGCTTCCAATTGTTCTTACCATATGAAGAGTAAATTCAAAACAAGCAAACATAAAACAAGGTTAACTCTTAATCACTGATTAAAATTGAGAGCTAGATTTTTTTCCTTGGTACAACAATTCACAAGAATTTTTTATGTTGACCTTAGAGCAAAGGTTCTTGTTTAACCAGAAAAATTTGGTTTCCAATATTGGCTAATTAATTGGTTTCAGATATTGGTTTGCATTAATTGTGATTAAGTTTGATGTTGACATGTTTAACATTAATTAATAGTTAGAAATGAATTTGATCCTAAAGAAGGGCAAGAAGGACAGCATCATTCCACCAAGGATGTTCCATCTCATAACTACAGAGGGACTTGTATTTCTATCAGCTCAGAGTGAACTTACATGTTGATTAAGCCACTCTCAAACACAAATAAGCTCCAGTTTATTCCAGTTAATTTTGGTTTGTTTATTTAATAACTGGTTTATTCCAATTATTTCTGCCTGAAGAGTAGCTCTGAATGGTCAATTCTCTATGCTTCCAATCAAGTTCATACCATTTGACTCCTGATACCTGATGCCCCCACAACTTTTTATCTTACCTGTATACCTCCTCTGTCCTCATTGCCAGCCATTCCATCCACCTCATCCATAATCAGGACATGTTTTGTACTGACTGACGATGATGTACCTGCAATAACAGAGAAACAGAATGAGACTGAAGAAAAATCTCATCCCTGTGCCTTTCTATTAATGCTACTGCTGATAAAAGTTGGACTTGAAATAGGGAGGTGGGCTGGTAACATTTTTTGGGACTGAAGAAACATTTATAGACTTTAATGCATTGCTGGAATAAATGTAAATTAAACCCAACTAGTGTACCTAATTATTCTAGCTAAGTAAGTAGCAAAAAATGAGGCTACCTGAACAGAATCCTTTAATGTTGGTGTTATTCAACGATTCTGCAACTATTTCCTTCAGGCTGTTCTTGCTGCGAGTGTCACTGGCATTTAATTCCACATAGCTCAAACCCAGTTCCTAATCCCAACACAAAAATAAGACAGTAAAATACACTAACAAAAACTGCTTGTACTAAATAGTTTTACACAGAAGCCTTTCCCAATAATCCCAAAGTGATCTGCTAACAAAATTCATAGCCATAGTCCCCAGTCCTTTATATACCATTTGTGTCCTGGTTGACAATTGGGAGTAAAGCAGTACATTTAGAAAGTCAAGTATCATTCTGGATCATCACTAGTTACTGGCCCAAGGCAATTTCTAAATATGTTTGTGATTAGCCACCAATGTAATAGCGTAACCAGAGAGAAAGACAGTTGGCTCTAAACAGTTGCTGGTTTCTGACCTGGCAGTTCGCTCAAAATAGTCAACTAAATAGAGTGATGTGACACACAGAACAGAATGCTAAAGGACATTAACATTTCACTATTAAAAATAATATTGTGATTATAAATTTATAAATTAAAAGTAACATTGTGATTTCAGCTTGAAACTCCACTGGGGCTATAAAGCAGAAATAACAGTAAAAATCTAGGGCTGGATCCAGATTTATGCCATGTCAACTGCACTGATGGGAATAGATTTCTCTGCTCAGTTCTTCCCACAGGAGAAGGTCAAGTAAGTGTGATAAATATGAGCAGATCTGGGAAGAGGGGGGAATGGGAAGATCTCTCACAACTGGACAGAACCTTCTTCAAGTGATGCCCTTCCTCTCAATGGAGGTCTCTCCTTCTGGCAGAAGGTCCCTTCCTCCCACATAAGGCAGATGCTGGATCCAACCCACAATTTCTAATGGAAAAATGGAAAACATTTTCCCCTCCTTCCCTCAATTCCTAGGGAATTGAAAGATAAGCGGAGAAAGAAAGCCAGCCTACATATTTAACAGTTATCTTCTCCAGTGTTCAATTCCTTTTCAGAAAAACCTTCAGAATTCACATTAGGCATATCTGGCTGCTCTTACACAGAGCCCTTTCTTGTAACATTGGCCTTTCTTGACCAAGAGATTTCAGCGAGAAAGCAGCTATCAAGGCCCACTACAGTACTAAAATACTGAATACATCTGCTGCTAAATCAGTTGTTTCATTCAGCAAATGAAAATCCCCCACGAGTTTGATTTCTCACATTCTTCACATGCATGCCTTTTTCATTTGTGAACATACAACTCACCTCACAAACTAATGTAGCTGTGGTTGTTTTACCAATCCCTGGGGGACCAGAGAGTAAAGCAGCTTTCCAACTACCACCTTCATCTTTCTTTCCAAATTTATTCGATTTTACTGTGAGGAAAATGAAGTTTACACAATCAGGTCATATAATACCAAAAAGGAAGACAGGCAAAGACCAGTGTATCAGTCTTATAAATGCATAAATGGATGGGGAAATATGATGACACCTGCTCAGAAAGTAAAATCTTCACTTCTTTGTATGTCGGCGTTACAGAACAAGTAACTGATAAAAACAAAACAAATTTGGGTGTGATCTTCAAATTGGGCCAAAGATTGGCATGAAGATACTGAGCAGATCTGAACATGGGTTCAAACCATGCTTAAAGCATGATTATTTGGACATGAGCAAGAACAAGTGAGACCACGGTCTCTGGCATCCACTGTGAGGTCAGTGTAAACCATCTATGACTGCCCCATTAATAGGCTGTGAACATGACGTTTCAACCTAGAAGTTAACCCTGGGCTTTTTAGGGGTTAAATAACCCCGTTAACTCAGCAACAGATGTTAACCAATACAAATCCCAGAATGGCCAGGTTCAAAGGTCATGCTATTGACTAAGAACACAGCAATTATACATTGCTCATTGAAAGAGAAATAAGGAGCATGTCAGGGCAGTTCATTTGCTTGATCTCATTCACTCCCACCAATTCATGTGTCAGGGTTGGTGCTACTTGTCAACTGAGTCACACCACCAATACAATTGGTTTTATGTGTGAACTGAGTCATGCTACATACATACATAGTTATATAAACAACACATGATCAAAATTCCAGAAAAGCACCAGAAGAATCATATACTGTAAAATTACCATTTTTGTCCTCTGTAGTATTTGTATGCCAGTTTCGAAGCCAACGCAAGAGTTTATTGGCACAGCTCTGGTCACCTTGTTGTCCAATTATTGTTTTAAGGGATGTGGGCTTGTATTTGTCCACCCATAATAATGTCTCTGCTCCACCTTCACTTTTTTCTTGAATTGGGCTCTCAGCATCTTTTGGAACATGCTTTTTCTCCAGACTTTTCTGGTCAAAGTTCAGACCCCTCCTTGTTTCCACAATTTCCTTATTGCTGGATTTAGGGGTAAATTCTTTTTCAAGAGCAGATTTTTTCTTTTTGGGTTCACTCTCTTTCTTCAGAGGGCTATTTTTTGTTTTCTCTGTTGCAGCTTTTTGTGGGGTCTTCTCCCACTTGGATTTCATTTTCTTTGCCTTCAAAAGAAAGTGAACACATGCAGGTTTAAGCTCTAGGACAACAGCTTGTAAACTGGATACCTAGGAATCCTGCAACTTCTGTGGAAGCTTATTAGGGGTTTACCTCTATGAAATCAGTTTTGTAAGACTAGTTTTCAAGCAAAGACATGAACAAAGAATTCATACAAGGCAACAGTTAGGACCAACAGGCTTCACCAGTGTGCCAACCTACATAATACATAAAGGTGTTGAGACAGACAAGACAAAATGGAACGACATTGAAAGGCATAATGCGTTTATTGAGAACAAGCATTCTTTGGTCCCTTCACTCACAGTGGGTGGAGAAGGGAATCTGTTCAGAAACTACTCATTCCAGGGATTCTGTGCGGTTTGAGATTAACAGGCTGGCATACTCCTTCAACTGCCTTGCTCATGTGGTTCAGTGTGTAAGGAACTTGCTTGACTGTGCTTATACCAGAGTGTAGAACCAATTTTAGCACAAGGCCCAACTTTCATTTTAGAGATCTAGCAGGCTGCATTCCAGTGATGGGCAGGTCTAAGCCAAAAGGAGCCAGGTCCAAAGAAACCACTCCCAAATATCAGCCTATTTTAGCTAAAAGCTCCTGTTGTAAGTAGCTAACCTTCATAAGCATATTTCAACTGCACAAAAGCCAGGAAACCAGCAAATAATAGACATTTGGAGGAAAGTGAGTATGGCAATCTGGGGATGCCCAGAGGGCTGGATCTGACCCTTGAACCTAAAGGCTTGCACCCCTACTTTACATTTAAAGGAAAGAATGCATTCATAGAGGCATAAAAGATACTCCCTTCAGTGGGAAATTAATTTGTACAAACCTCTGCTTCAGCTGCTATTTCATACTTGGATTTCTTGGCTGGCATATTCCGAATCAGATCAAATAAGCCATCTTCATCAATAATTTTTGTCCCTAATGCTGATGCCTGTAACCAAACATAGGAAGGGGGGATTATAAATTACTCACAGTTACCCAGCATTTGATAAGGCTTTGCAAGTCTGGAGCACTTTCACTTGACTATGTGGGGGGAGGGAGGGACAGGGGGAGGGAGAGAGATTGGAAAATCAGATATCTCTGTTAATATCTCCTCTGCTCAACTCTCAACAAGAAGTTCTCAGCTCCAAGAAAGAGGAGAACTGACACACATTATACACAAACACACTCCAGGAAGTAGAAACAGAAAGTCAGGTTACTTACCTGTAACTGTCGTTCTTCAAGTGGCCATCTGTGCAGTCACACACAATTGGTACCGCGCCTGCGCAGTGCCTGTTGCTGGCCAGAATACCTAAGCTGCAACAGTTTTTGGTGGGAACTCCACACCCCTCCCCTCTGGTGCTATATAAAGCAGAGTGCCCACCATTTTCCTCAGTCCCTGGAGACCGGCAGATCGCCCCCTAGCGGAGCATGCCACTCGTAGAGAAGTCGATAAAAAGAGACTGTCATCCCGTCCCTCGACACCAAGTGGGGCTGGAGGGCGGGTTGTGTGACTGCACAGATGACCACTCGAAGAACGACAGTTACAGGTAAGTAACCTGACTTTCTTCTTCATGGTCTCTGTGCATCACACATAATGGGTGATTAGTAAGCTTCACTCACCGGAGGTGGGTCGGTGTCGTCAGTGAAGAATGGATGATAGGACGGCCCGTCCAAAGGAGCAAACTTTCCTGGCCTGAACATCCAGCCTGTAGTGCCTGGTGAAAGTACAGGGAGTTGTCCATGTGGCTACTTTACAGACGTCCAGCAGTGGAACGCCCAATGAGAAGGCTGAGGAGGCTGCCATGGCTCTGGTGGAGTGACCCTTGGGCGGAACAGGGAGATCTATCTTGGCCAGCTGGTAAGCCAGTTCAATAGTCTGTACTATCCATTTTGATAGTCTTTGTGCAGAGAGAGGTGCACCCTTATCGGGTTTGGAGTATTTGACAAACAGGCGCTTAGTTTTCCTGAAGCTTTCCATACATGACCGGTAGAAAGCTAAACATCGGTGCACATCAAGGGAATGCAGAGATTTCTCTACTGGAGTGGATGGGGATGGGAAAAATGCTGGAAGCACAACATCCTGGTTAACGTGGAATGGTGTGGCCACCTTGGGAAGGAATGCTGGATCAGTTCATAGAATTACTTCTTTCTTGTGGAAATTGAGATATGGTGGATCCACACATAGGCCCTTCTTGAAGTTATGGCAACTAAAAAGGCTACTTTCCAAGACAGCAGCCTTAACACTGTCATTGTGAAGGGTTCAAAAGGAGCCTTGGTGAGCGCATGGAGAACTACAGATAAACTCCAAGTCGGTACCAATGGACGGATCGGAGGATGGAGATTTTGTAGTCCCTTAAGGAAGCGCCAGATGAGTGCATGAGAAAACACAGATAAGCCCAAGAGAGGGCCACGGAAATGCGATATGGCTGCAATACAGACCTTGATGGAAGTGGGTTTAAGTCCCGACTGATGCAATGAAAGCAAGAAGGAAAGGATATTATCGATGGAAGCCGATTCCAGAGTAAAACGGTTAGCTCCCGCAAATGTGGTGAAACATTTCCATTTCGCCTCATATGACCGATGAGTGGACTGTCAAAGAGTGGACTGTAGGATAAATTCAATTTCCTGCCACGCTGATGTAGCTTCAGAGGATAGTCGGGTGAGTTCTCTTGGTACCGACTGACATTCTGGCATCGAGACCGAGGAACTTTGTTGGGGCCTGTCAGGATCGACGGAGGCAACTAGTGCAGGAGCCAAGCGGTGAGTTTGAGAGTGTTGAGATCGGGATGAAGAATCGTCCCCCTCCCTTGCATGATCAGGTGAGGGATTTGTGGCAGACGGAAGAACGTGCGTCTTGATAGTCTGAGCGCTGTTGAGAACCAGGGTTGGCGGGGCCACCACGGTGTAATGAGGATCAGCCATGCTCGGTCCCAGGCAGCCTTCTCCAGAGTACGGGTGATCAATGGGATCAGTAGAAAGGCATATAGGAATGAATCTGACCAACTCACCATTAAGGCGTCCCCTAGTGAGTTCGGACCCGTTCCTGCCCTGGAGCAATAGGTCACGCACTTTGAATTCGACGCTGTCGCGAACAGGTCCAGAGTCAGGGTACTCCACTGGGTAAACAAGTCTCTGCAAACTTGATTGTCCAATTCCCACGCGTGGGTCAATGACATTTCCTGCTCAAGGTGTCCGCTTCTTGGTTGTGTCTTCCCGCCAGATGGATTGCCGTTAGCGAAATCCCTCTGGGGATACACCAGTCCCAAATCTGCATGGATAGCTGAGCCAGCGGTACCAATTTTGTACCGCCCTGTTTGTTCAGGTAAAAAATGGTAACCGTGTTGTCAGATGCTACCTGTACCAAACTGTTCCTTAACACGGGTTCGAATATCATATTGCTTTGAAAACTGCCAGCAGCTCGAGAAAGTTGATGTGATTGAGCCTCTTGTGTGCTTGCCAGGTGCCCTGTGTTCATAAGTTGGAATAGTGTGCTCCCCATCCCGTGAGAGTAGCATCGGTATGGAGTGAAATGGAGGGCTGTCGCCAGTGAAATGGAACACCAACTGTGAGATTGTCCGGGTTCATCCACCAAGTCAACGTTTGGCAAACTGAAGCAGGAGGAAGAAGAAGCCATCTTGGGGAAATGCGGAGGGGCTGGAAAACCACGTTGAACCACAACTGGAGTCGCTGCATTCGTAGTCTGGCATTCGGAACTACTGCGATAGTTGATGCCATATGGCCCAACAGTTTTTGTATGAGCACTGCCTGGATTTGCCCGCTTCTCTAGACCCGACGGGCTACAGAGCAGAGTTTGTCCATATGGGTCCGTGGCAAAAATGCCCGTGCTCGAACCGAATTGAGTTGTGCCCCTATGAACTTGATGACCTGTGAAGGATGAGACAGGATTTTTTGGTATTAATAAGAAGACCCAAATCCTCTAGAAGAGTGCATGTAATGCAAACATCTGTAATGAGACGGTCCTGAGAGGATGAGACGATAAGCCAATCATCTAAATATGGATAAATTTGAATACCTCGTTGGCGAAGGTGAGCACATATCGGAGCCATACACTTTGTAAATACCCTGGGGACTGTGGCAAGTCCAAAAGGGAGTACATTGTATTCAAAAATGTCGGAACCGACTGTAAACCGGAGAAATCTCCTATAAAACAGGTGAATGCCGATATGGAAATAGGCATCTTTCAGGTCAATGGACGCGAGCCAATCTCTCTCTATCAGGGGAAGGATATTTTGTAAGGTGGTCATACGGAATTTCTTAGTCGTAATAAAGGCATTGACACCCCTTAAATCGCGTATGGGGCATGAGCCACCATCTCTCTTTGGTACTGTGAAATATCTTGAGTAGAAACCGCAAGGTCCATTGAAGTGGGAGACTTGGTGGATCGCTCCTTTCTGGAGTAACTGAGATACTTCTGCGCTAATTTCTGATGGGGCAGTGTATAACATCAGACCCGAAGGAGGAATGACATTGAACTCGATTCTGTATCCAAATTCGACTGTAGAGAGGACCCATCTATCAGATGTGATGGTCTCCCAAAGAGGGAGTTGACTTTGCAGCCGGCCCCCATAAGGAGGGGGGAGGGGTATAGGAGAGAGAGGACCAGTTTGCGGTGCCCCTCAACGTTGCCTCTTATCAGCGAGTTGGCGGCGGCGGTCCTGTTGTTATTGAGAGCTGGTTGCGTACGGTTCCGCTGTTGTCACTGAGGGAATTGTTGTTGACGTGACTGGTACCGGTGGTAAGGTTGGTATCTATGGTATCGAGATTGCTGCCACTTACGACAGTTTGAGCCCGGGAACTCCATCTTCCTGGCAGTAGCTCGAGCATTACAGATATGCTCAAGCTTGTGGTCTGTCCGATTGTGGAAGAGGTCCAATCCGTCGAATGGCATGCCCTTGATCCTTTTCTTGGTCTCCTCCGGGAAGCTACACGAGTGTAGCCAGGCATGTCTTCGGAGAGCGACTGAGCCAACCAGAGCGTGGGAATCGCAGTCAACATGATGGCAGGCTGTGGTGAGCTGCTGGATTGCCAGCTGCATCGCCTCTCGAATGAAAACTCGAGTGAGGTCACATTGTTGTTCTGGGATGGACGAGGTAATCGCATCCAGCCGCTGCATCAGAAAATACTGATACCTTGGCAGTCGCCTCATAATTAGAAATTCTCAAGCCCAGACCCATCTCCACATAAATTTGCCTCGCCATAAGGTCGATTTCCCTTCCTTCCTTATCCCTAGGGGCCACGTGCTCCCTATTGTCTCACCCCTGGGATGATTCGACCACGATGGAGTTGGACTTCGGGTGTCTTAACAGGAAGGGAATGTCTTGCTCTCTAATTTTGTATGTGGACTCATATCTCCGTGATGTCGACTGCGGTTGATCGAGAGCGGTCCATGTATCTTCCATAGCCTCCCATAAGGTTGTAATCAGAAGGATGGTGATTGTGGATGATTGTTCCTTATGGACAGTATCATAGAAGTTGTCCTTATTAACGTTGGGCTGATGCTCAACCTTGATCTCCAAGGCTCTTGTCAGTCGACCCATAAGCTCACCGAAGGTAGCATAGGACGCCTCGGGCAACCTGGGTACCTGGGTGGAAATAACTGCCACAGGAGATGTAGAACAGTCATCCGAGTCCTCAGAGTCTGAGTCATATGGGTAAGGTGGGCTTGAGGATGAATGTGCCGGAGAAGGAGGATGGCGAGAGGTCGTCCGCGCTGAAGTAGACAGGGCCTCTGCCCTTGATTGTCGGGACTGACGGCCGTCTTCCCTTGGCATGTAGTAGCCGTATGGGAGTGGTCCCCAGTATTGAGGCTGCGATGCTTCCAGTCCTTTGTACGGCGTCGGTACCCATGACCTGGTGGATTGTCCCGATGAGCGACACTGCTGGTCGGGCTCAATCGCCGTAGTCCTCCTGGAAGCCTCCAGGGAGAATGGCATCGGGGTCGGCCCTGGGGAGCGAGTCACGGATCTCCCCATCCGACATCGACCCCTGAACGATCAGTTCGGGTGGATGTAACATAATCAGGTTCATGAGCTCAACTCTCTGTGGGGATCCTGGCGGCGTGACCTGCATCATCTCTCTCGGTGTCGGTGCCAAGGCTGCCGGGACCAATGGTGCCATCTGGACCGACAAGGCAGTCGAATCCAAGTCCCTTCATGGTTCCGGGGCAAGCCTACGTTTCTTAGTAGCCTTGCCCGACTTATCCTTTTTGGCCTTTTTCAGGACCGACGGATCCCTGTGGTCGGAATGCTTCTGCTTCTCCTTTTGTTTGAGCAAGGAGTGGGAGGAGCAAGAGGTCTCCTTGGAAGCAACTCCCCCGGATGGTCGAGGGGAGGTTACCATGGAAGGCCCAGTCAACATAGGCTGAGTGGCGAGCTCGTCCGAGACTAGTAAGGCCTGATCCCAAAGGATCTTTCTCAGCCTATTCTCTCGATTCTTCCTAGCCTGTTTGGTAAAGGCCAGGCAGTGCCTGCACTTGTCGATGCAATGCCCTTCTCCTAGACAAAGGAGTCGGAGCTCATGTGGGTCTGTTGCGGACAAATTAGGCCCACATTTCGAACACTTTCAAAATGCCGCACGCTGAGCCATCGAGATCAGAAGGGAAATAGTGACGATAAGAGGAAAAAGAGGAAAAATACTTTTTTTTTTAAATATAGAACAGTAAGAAGAAGTAACCAGGAAAACAAGGGAAAAGAATTTGGATTCAACGGGTAAGAACAATTCTAGAACAAACAAGTAAGTACGAGAAGACAAGGTAATGGCTCGAGGCAATGCGATCAGCAGTTGAAAGAAGACTGAGGAAATGGTGGGCGCTCCGCCTTATATAGCACCAGGGGGAGGGGTGTGGAGTTCCCACCAAAAACGGTTGCAGCTTAAGTATTCTGGCCAGCAACAGGCACTGCGCAGGTGCAGTACCCATTATGTGTGATGCACAGAGACCACAAAGAAGAAAATCAGGTTCCTGTCCCTTTCTCTTTGGAAGGGTGTGCAGGAGAAAGAGATCCCTTTCTGCTCCCTGGGAAGCAGGCAGGTAGAGAGGATCCCATTTTTCCTTTGATTCATCTGAAAGAAAAAGGGACCCATTCTCTCTCCCTAGCCAACAAGTGCCTATTGTCATACATGTGCCAGAATTCTTTCATTATTCCCTACATAAAACAGTTCCACTCACCTGCCTTCCAAAGTTCTATACAGTTTATTAAGCTATAAAACATGAAAGCTAACATGATTACGAAACTGGAGCATCTTCCTTAAAAGGAAAGGCTAAAGAATTAGGTATATATAATGAGGGTTAGAAAAAAAGATACCAGGCGTAAATGTTAGAAATTTGTATAATCATATAACGTGAATCAGCATTGACAGGAGAGAATTGTCTCCTTCATATACAGTTTTATAACTGTAGCATCTAACTAAACCAATCTGAAGATGTCTTGTTGCCTGGGAAAGATGGACACTGTAATCCAACTTATCTTAGGGACAGGTTGGTAATAGCTGCATAAAAAGAGCTGGCTAGAATCAAACAAAAAGGTAATTTTATACAATAAATAAATAAATGACACAAATCATTGCCATGGATTATGGCAATACTCAGTAACTTAACTGACTGTAAAGAGTGAGACAAATTCACGGATGGTGTCAATTAATAATTGTTAGAAATGACAGTTAAATGTGACTTTGAGATTAAGGGGTAGTACATTTGTGTTTACCAGGCTATCACCATACTGCACCGACTCTAAAGTTTCCAAAAATACTGCTGGACACAACTGGAGATAAAACCTTGATCTGATATAGTAGCAGCATTCTATTCTTAAGACTGGAACATGGCAATTACTCCCTTGACATGTGGCAGGTGATCAAGAGCTACATTTCCTGGTCTGCAAAAAGTAAATACCAGGCCACCCAAGATGAATGTGAAAGGTATGTGAGATTGGCCAGCCAGGAGAAGAGGATAATCCATGGGCCACAGAGGAAAGAATCCTCTAATTATAGTTAAACAAAGAATGCAACACATTACACTTCAGCATATTTAGCTCATTCAACTCCAGAATAACTTACCTTTTCACACTTGGACATACCACAGTCTCGACCCTTAATAAGGTAGCTCGTCTTCTTGCTGACATTACCAGTTACCTTCCCTCCATAGCGCTCAATTACAGACTTAGCCTCATCACGTTCAATAGATTCCAGGACACCTGTGATCACAAATGTCATACCTTCCAAGCAATTTTCACCACCCTAAAAGTCAAAATGGTGCAACAGGAAGTAGTTTATGGCAGTAACTATGAAGTCTACAGCATCTTTGTTCCAAGATAATCAGAAATAACCAGTTATTACTTTAAAAATCATAAAAATATGGTGACCTTTTTCATCATATGTTGTGAATGTCAAGTGAAAAATATTTTCGATTCAGTATGGGTAAAAAGGTGGCTCCCTGCAAATCAACTTGCAACTTTGAAGTCAGCTTTGTAAGCATTCATTCTTTCATTCATTGTATTTATATTCTACCCTTTTCCTTTCAAGGAACTCAAGGCAGCTTAAATAATTTGGCTTATGGCTGGTACCAAACTTACTTTGCATATACAAATAAAATCTTTTTTCTTATGTTTGTCCAAATAAAGAGCCATCTGATCAAAGAAGTGAAAATGCACCAGGCAAAATAAGCAGGCATACAATTGTCCTTGCACTCACAAAGTTATACACAATAGACACTATGTTGCGGTATAGCAGTTAAGAGGTTTTGGACTTTGATTAGAAAGACTACAAAGGTCATGGGGCAGTCATCATCTCTCAGACCAGTGAATTCACAGGCTTATTGGGAAGGGAGAACAATGTATACCACCCTGATCTACTTGAAGAAAGGGTTCAATACAAGTTAATAGATGAAAGGTGAGGATTACACCTCTTCCAACAGAAGAGTGAGAACTAGGGAATCCTACCATACAGAATTGGTAACAGAATTTTTCTGCCCCAAGATAGACTAGGTCAGACTTCCTGGTCCAACAAACCACCAGGAAAAGCTCTAAAACATGGCTTGTAATCCTGATTTGTAGTGAGTGCTTGAACCAACTTCTCAGATCAGACTACTGTGGCTTAATAAATCAAGACATATTCTCTGAAGCTAGGCATTCAAGAAAAAAACAGAGCTTTGAACTTATGGTGTGTTGAACTGGAAACATCCCTTCTAAACCGTATATCTTACACAGGGAAAACAGAATAATCTTTACTTTTATTATTTATTTTGCATAATTTTATCCACAGTCTTAAGGTAATACCTAGTTTTCAAGTTGAAAAAGCTGCAATGTTCAAACTTCTTAAATATAATTTCCATGTTTATAGTTGGATTGAGGCCATATTCGGTAAAGCATAAAATGTGTTTCTTGGTAGTATTAGCATATACTGGTACACTGTTCAGACAATGAATGGCAAGGCACACCTGTGGTTCCTGAGCTTTCCTAGTGAACATTAGAACTGCTAGTATTTCCCAGTGGCCACCTAAAGCTTTAAACCAGCAGTATGAATATCAGAATTAACCATGTTTATAGCATACCACATGTAAAAACCAAAGTATGCACATACATATATCTATCACTCACATTCACAACCGCCCCCCCCCCCAAGAAAGCTTCTCTGTACAACTTGGAAAGACACAAATTCTGTCTATTCCCATATAGGTTAAAAAGTACAACTGATTTTTAACTATGTTAATGCACCCACAGAGATTACAAGACCTGAGACTTTATGTATACACTGTGTATATGCACAGGAAGAAAATGCATGTGGCCCTCATGGGATTAAGAGAATAGAAGCAGGGGATCCAAACACAGGCATAACAATGACAGTCTGAGTAGACTGGGAAGAGTTCTTGCACCACACCAGAACAGCAGAGATACAGTGGTGCCCTCGCTCATGAACTTAATCCGTTCCAGGACTCTGGTCATGACCCAAATTGGTCGTGAGCCAAGTCAAATTTCCCCATAAGGTTCAATGTAAATAAAGTTAATCTGTTCTGTAACCATTTTTTAAATCAGAAAAATGTGAAGCAAAGTGACAACAAAGATTGCAGCCCTCCACCCCAAGCACAAGCGCAGCCATCTCCCCGTGCCCCCAGCAGGTCCAAGATCGCGCCTGTCATCCCTGCAGGTGCCCGTCATCCCAGCGCGCTGGGGGAGTGGGCGGGAGAGACAGGCATGATCACGGGCGCACTGGGGGAGGGAGAGATGGGCGCAAACGGTGCACTGGGGTGGGGAGATGGTCGCAATCTCAGTTCCATTCGTGCAGGGAATGCGTGCCTGATCAGAGGCGTGCTCCTGCACAAACGGAACTGCGATCACGGCCATCTCTCCCGCGGCTCTGCTTTGCTGCTCCCGTCTTTCCTGCAGCAGCGCACCTCTGATGACGCCTTCCCTGCACGAAAGCAACTGCAATCGTGGCCATCTCTCCACTTGGGGGGCGGGGGGGATATGGCTGCAATCACAGTTCCGTTCATGCAGGGAAGGCATGCCTGATCAGAGGCATGCTCCTGCAGGAAAGACAGGCAGAATCTCAGCCATCTCCCCCACGGCTCTGCTTTGCTGGTCCCGTCTTTCCTGCAGCAGGATGCTTCTGATCATGCACGCCTTTCCTGCACAAACGGAACTGCGATCGTGGCCATCTCCCCACTTGGGGGGGGGGATATGGCTGTGATCTTGGTCGCCACCCAAAGTAGTGTTCGTGACCCAAGTCAAATTTTTCAGAAATTTTTGTTCGTGACCTGATTTGTTCATGAACCAAGGCGTTCATGAGCCGAGGTACCACTGTACCAATCATGAGTGACATACAGTGTATACTATTCTTGTATATCAAACATTTGGACTCACTTGTGGTATGTCTTTAGAGCCAAGTGCTTTGGGACCTTCTCGATTGAGGAAGCTTCTATAAGCCTGATAATTGGTTCGCTTCTTTTCAGAATCTTCAGGACTTACAGACTTTAAAATCAAACAAAGGAAAGAAATCATATAACAGGGTTATAACCAGGTTTCGTATGGCTCAAAATTATGTGAAAAAATGAGTATGCCTTAACAGACAGACACAACTATCTGGCCCCCAACAGATCGGGATAAGCATGAGATGTGGAGACAATCACCCTGTAATTACAATAACTACTACAACATTTGGCATGCTTTTTTTCTGAACCTTATGCATAAAATAGGCATCTTGGTCCACAATATGGCAGAACATATGCATATGTATTCAGGCACTTCTATAGTACATCTCGGTTGACAGCAAGGTAAAATATGCCTCATCAGCATGCATTAAAAAACAGTAACAATCAAACATAATGACCTCAAGGGTGCTCCTCAAACCTACCTTAGATGTTTGGGGAGAGACCTTCTCCTTTGTAGGTGCTTTTCCTTTTGGAGTCACACTTTCTTTTTTGATACTCTCTTCTTCTGGAGTCCCATTTTCTATTTTAATACTGTCTGCTTTTTGTTTTAGCACTGCCAACTTGGAGCTAACCTTTGATGACATAATCTTATTTACCAAATCCTTCCTTTCTGTACTGACAGAAGACTCCGTATGAGCTTCCAGATTAATTTTATCATTTGCAGAATGAGGTTTTGCATCAAAACATGAACTGGCAGGTTTCACTGAAGGAAAAAGAGAGAGAGAGAGCCTTAAGCATAAAATAGCTAAATCCTGGCAAGCTGAGAATCCATTTTTCAAAACAAAAATTACCTTTGTGAGATTGCTTATTCTTTTCTGCTTCATCTGTACTAATTTTGTCCACTGAAGCTATCTGCTTCTCTTCAGGTTCTTTTCGAGGCTAAAGGAGTAACAGCAGATTAGAAGATGTCTTCATGAATAACTATTGTGGAGAACTATTACTAATAGTAAATAAGAAGCTGTTTTACAGTAGAACTTAAAATCTCAACTATTTTAAAACCATTATTCTTCAAAGCACTTTATAACAGTACTTCAGCCCTTTAAAAAACCAGTAATGTAAATCAGGTATTAACTGATTAAATTGGAGATGTGCAATTTATGGTGCAGATTGCTTTCATAAACGGTAGCACCAATGTCCTAAAAGCTGGGTATATTTGCAGGATGTGGCAGTGTTTATTAGCCAAATAATTATGTATTAATTAATACCCTTAAAATTAATACCCATTTTTAATACTGAAGAGTTTCCATCTTTGCCGTTCAAAACTTCAATAAATCAAGATAACCCCCCCCCCACACACACACACACACACACACACACACACACAGAGAGAGAGAGAGAGAGAGAGAGAGAGAGAGAGAGAGAGAGAGAGAGAGAGAGAGCGAGCGAGATTAGGAAGCAAATAATCTCTCCCACTATATCCAATGCAAAGACTGGGAGTGCCACTGCTTATGCAGCCAGAATAGTACTACACAAGGGGAAGGCATCCACAGGCTTGTGTAGACAAAGCTTGATGGAACACCAAGATTTTTTTTAAGAACCTGGGCGGGGAGGATGGGGAGGAGAGGAAGCACAGAAACAGCCCAATGAGAAATGTGTGTACACTATGGCCAAGGAATGCAGAATGACTGTTGGCAAGAATGGAAAACTAGGCTGAAGGTTAGGGAACAGAATAGGATGGCTGGAGCAGCATTACACAGCCCTATGGATTTTAGTGGTTTCAAACCTTTTGAACAAACCTTAAAATTCCTAGTGTACTTATCCCTACTTTCTTCACTTCTGAATTATTAGGTATGTAGACACCAGATTTTCCCAACTTACTGGAAATATTAGAGAGATGCTCATGTTGGATCCCCTGTAAATCATCTCAGTATTGAGTCAGTATCAGTATTAAACAGTATCTGCTACTAGAGTAATTCCTAGAAATTTTTATCAACTTATCAAGAATCCCACCACAGAACAATCTGTAACCTATAGCAAGTTGTGGGATGACCCTTCACTCCTAGAATTACACTGAAGGTATTTACACAGAGCAATTACTTCATAAAATGTTACCTTTTTCTTTTTTGGTGTCTCATCCAACATGGCCAGAGTTCTGGCAAATTCTTCATCTTCATGTAACTGTCTCTCCATCTGTAAAGAGCATAAAGAACATATCAAGAGGAAATTGGCATTACTAATAAACAGGGGTTTATCCTGCCTGTAAATGAAGACAGATATGAGGCCCAACACAAGCAATGTTATTGAACTTTGGAATTCATTGGTTTGGAATATGAATTTTGGCAAATTTCCCATCCATTCCTCTTTCCTTGTGTGCAATGTCTTTATAGACAGGCACCAACTGTTGTGTTTAACTGATTATATACAAGTTCCAAGATGGGGTTAGTTATCTCAGCAATACTGCAAGTGAGAAAGATCTTGGAATTGTTGTGGATCATAAGTTGACTATGAATCAACAATGTGATGTGGCTGCAAAAAGGGCAAATGCTATTTTAGGCTGCATTAATAGAAGTATCACTTCCAAATCATGTGAAGTACTAGCTCCCCTTTACTCAGCAATGGTTAGGCCTCACCTTAAGTACTATGTCCAGTTCTAGGCACCACAGTTTAAGAAAGATAAGAGTACAGACAATCTGGAAAGGATTCAGATGAGGGCAACAAGGATGATCTGGGGACTGGAAATAAAGCTGATGAGGAGAGATTGAAAGAATTGGGCATGTTTAGCCTCAAAAAGAGAAGACTGGGGGGAGATAGGATTGCATTCATCTAACTATTGAAAGAGGAAGGCCAGGATCTCTTCCTGATAATCCCAGAGTCCAGAAAATGGACTAACAGGCTCAAGTTACAGGAAGTTAAATTCCAGCTAATCATCAGGAAGAACTTCTTGAGTGTTAGAGCAGAATGACAAAGGAACCAATTTTCTAGGGAGTTGAGGGCTAACCCACACGAGAGGCATTCAAGGGGAACAGTCATCTGAGAGGGATGGTTTAACTTACAGTTCTGCACTGAGCAGGATGGCCTTTTCAGCCCCTTCCTATTTTTTAATTCTAATTCTATGTTGCTTCAAAGGCCTTTGGGGCTGAGGAGTACCATCAAAATAAGTCAAATAAACAAGAAGGAGGGAAGAAGGAATTTCCTTCTTCTATTCACCCCCAGTGTTACAAATCAGCAACCCAGGGACCAGGAATACTGGGAAAGGCTGTTCTCAGGACTCCTCATGGAATACAGGGACAATTACATTTCTCCCATCTGACCTATTGTCTTAGTAGAATGGGAAGAAAAGGCAGGTTTGCAAGAAGGCAATAAGATGGGGCTTTTACTCTCATTCTCACAGCAGCATGGATAGCCTTTCCCAACTGGTGTCCCCCAGATAGTTTCCATTTCAATTCCCACCAGCCCCAGCCAGCATGAGCAATGATCAGGAATGCTGGAAGAATTTTTTTTCAGTCTGGAATAATACCCCCAGTCTTTTTGTGAAATCTGGAGAAACACCACCAGCTTATTTTAAACTAATCCAAGGAGAATCAGGGAAAGGTGTTCCTCATCCTCATTGATATAAACTAAATGTTAATTATACCCTACCATTTGGATGAGTCTTCTTGCAAATGGCACTTTTGAGTTAAAGAAAGCCATCCTTGTTTAATCTAACACTCCTTCAACAAACAAATCATATTATCAGAAGTTGGAACAAATACAAGTTCAGAATCCATTTACAATTATTCAACTGAACAAAGTAAAGAGAAAAACAAGAAAACTTTTTACTAATACAAGTAACAGCAGCAACTGCTGCTCACGGCCTTTTATCAAGTATTGTTTCTTCAAAGGAAGCTAATTTCTTCCTGCCAAGAGGTTTATTGAAGAGAGCTCTACTGTGCACTTTACCCAAATCCAATCTTTTAGCAAGAATGAGATGAAAACTTGCCTTAGTGCATGATTCAGACAGATAACTTTATAAACAGAATGCCACAGGCTCTGCTTTTACGTGATCATAAGCCATGAGAGGATATTTGGATCAATGAGTAGCATTAATCTTTCCTGTTTTCATTGTTAAGCTGAACATGGACAGACCCAACAATAAAAATGGAAGTCAGGTCAGTGAGTAATGCAAAGGAAAAAAAAAAAGCCTCCATCTATAGTTGGGATTAGATGTAAGTAATCTAACTAATTAAATCACCACTTCAAATTAACAATTTGATAAAAATTGCTAATGTGGAGGGCCTGCTTCATGAAGGGGACTTTATCCAGAAGCCTCTGACATGCTGAAACTGGGTCTTGGGTAGGCACTCTGGAACCTCCAGATTATAAACCAGCAGATGAAGGTCTAGGGTAAAATAAAATAACTGCATACACTTTGAGTGGTAGCAGTTCAGCTGCCCCATAAAATTAGGGCTACAGTTGAGGAAGAAGCTTGCAGGTCACTCTTTGGAAGAAAATTCAGGTAAAAATGGAGAACAGAAAGGAAGGAGAGGACAGAGTGCAGGCCAGGAACAATGGTAAATCAGTCGAAAAGGAAAGGTTGTGCAGGGGAGCTGTAATGAAACAAAAGAACCCTTCCACATACAGAATCAAAAATGGGCAGCTAAAAGAACTAGAGAGCAAACAAGTATTTTACCTCTACATTCTCTTCAAGCTGTAGTTGCTTGGCAATAGCCTCATCATTTAGTGTTGAGTCCTTGCTTTGTGAACGCTGCACCACAAAGAAAGAAGAATCACAGGTAGGTTCAATTTGTAGCCATATTCAGACAAGTGTCATGGACTAATGGAAGGAAAATCCTAATGCCTCGTCCTAAATACCTGAACCTAAGAAAAGCAACATGCAAACCTTGAAAGGCTCTTCTTTGCACTTCTCAGGAACAGAAGGAAATATCAATATCTTGCAATCAAATGGTTTTCAAAAAGACATCCTGGGGAATGTAACTACAAGGACCTTTATCACATTTTATTGCAGAAACACAGTGGATGCATCAGTATATGTTGCAATCTATAAATCAGTAAGAATCCCACACTATTGCAAATGCCATATTAAAACACCTACTAGGACATACTTGTTTCTGATGTGAGAAAATTCAAAATTGACAGGCTTGTGCACAAAATATATTAATCTAAAGCTGAAACTGAGAACCACATTTTGTAAGTAAGTCTTCTCTAAATATTCCCTAATCCAGCCAATGATGTTCCATCAAGGGTAAAATGAATGCACAAAAGAGCTAGGATTTGGGGCTGACGTATGTTAAGCACCCAGCCCTCAGTTCTTAATTTCTTAACTCAAGCTTCCTATTTCAGGTGCAGAGAAGGGAGTATATAGTTGTTTCTATTCCTGACTAATAATTTTCACTATTTTCTTGTGTCAGAAGAGGGAATTAATTAAATCTTATGTTAAACAATTAAATGTTTGCTGAAGAGGTCTGATACCACTATTATATATTGGCTCTTGGTTTGAATGTGCATTATCTGCCCTAGCAGTTCGAGGCAAGCAAAAGTGCAATGAAAGATGGTTTAATCCTGGATTGTTTTGCCAACAAACCATTCATTTGGCTTTCCAAAAGTTTAAGAGGAAAGCCTATATCCTCTGCACATTTTGTTTTGAAATTTCCTTTGTGTCAAATGATTTGACATGTTTCCTGAGATTATATATGGATGTCTAATTATCACAAGATAGCAAATTTTAGGAGTGCCATGAAAAATTGTCCATCCCAACTATTAACTTTACTGAAGCAACTATCTTGCAGCAACACTACTGCCTTTACCTTTCCTGACAAGTAAACTGACTATACTTATGCTGCTAGAAAAAAACTGGTCTGCAGAAGCACACACTAATCCATAGGATCCAGCAGCCCTTATTTAATAAACTCAGCCACGACTAGTAATAGAGCTTTTCAGTGGTTGCCCCATGACTGGAATTCTTTCTCAGTGGAAATATGCCAAATCTTTTTTATGGCCTTTTCATGTGCCATGAAAGCTTCTCTTTTCCTAGAAGCTTTTGCAATATATATTGTTAGGAAGTAAGATGGTTCTAAAATAGAATTTTACAATTTTCTTTGAGCTTAGTCTTTAATTTTAAGAACTTTTAATGTACTAAACTTTAATGTAATAATACTTTTATCTTGTGGGCAGCTCTTAAGACTTAGATCCAAAAGCAGGCTATTAATCCATCAATCCAAGTATAAAATGTAAAAACATATTAAACATGAAAAGAGCTGTTCAAGAATGGAGGTAAGTCAGTTTAATTGTCCTAGCTATAAACCCTAAAACAGGATAAAAATTAAGCTGCAACTTAATATTTCAATAGCAAAATCATTCATTCTGGCATTCACTAACTACTACTTTGATACTCTACTACAGAAAGGAAACCTAACAGAAATGCATCTCACACATTTTTCATTAAATTCATAAACATTCCTATTCATAAGCACAGAAAAAAATAGCCACTGGTATTACCCACCTCTTTTCGTTTACTCGACACCAACTTCTTCTCTGATCTATGGATACTACCAGTTCCAAAGTAATCAGTTACAGAGATTGGTGTCAGTTTTGCAGGAGATAAGGGTTTATTTTTTATTTTAGGTTTGTGGTTTGCTTTGGGTGCTCCAGTTGTTACAAGGGGAATGCTTGCAGATCTCCCATTCTCCTTGGGCTTTTGGGAAGTTTTTTTACTAATGAAATCATCATCTTCATCTGAGTTTCAAAAAGAAAATGAAAGAAGCATTTAATTACTCCTCAGTACCAAAAATCTGAATAAGGTAATAATTGAAAGTAATACTTCCTTTCTATTTGAAAGCTTGCAGTACTTGTAAAGATGCAAAACGAAAGGATTTGAACAGGTTTTACAATGGAAAGAGAAATCTTGATATTAGGGCTTTTTCACACCCCCACCCCCCCAGCATCCATCTGCAGGGAAAGAGTTTGTCCACAGTACTGCCTTGCAAAGCAGCCCCTATGCAGAATGGTGGAAATTATTATCTCCATTGGCAGGTATCATTGTCTCCATCCATTTGAATAGGCTCTGCTTTTATAAGAGGCAAAAGACTATTCTCTGCAAGGGAATTTGGGACAAGAGATACAGCCATTTTCCCTATCTTTCAAAGCAGGGATAAGTATGCAGTTTTATCTTGCTTGAATTTTAATCTAAGCCTTAAAACAGGCATGTCCAAAGTCCGGCCCAGGGGCCAATTGCGGCCCATTTTCAAATTTCAAGCAGCTCGCAGCCTCTTCTCCCCGCTGGCTCAGCCTGTCACTCATCCCCACCGGCCAGCGTTTTTCCCTTCACCACATAGCGGTTCCTGCAGCTTTCCCCTGCTGCCTCCTGCTCCTTCAAGGCTGGTGGTTATATTTCACCAGAAGATGGCAGTAGACCTGAGTCATCACTCTCGCCGTGTGACCCTTGTGACACAAGGCTTGTGTGCCCATTTCTAAAATGGCGACTGTTACTATAAAAGGAAAGTTGACAGCGAGGGCCACCGCTTCCAGGACAAGTAGAAATTGGAGTATTTTTTCACTGAAACACGAAACAACTGTGTCTGCCTAATTTGCCAAGCGACTGTGGCTGTTTTCAAGGAATTCAATATCAAAAGGCACTACCAGACGAAACATGCTAACTACAACAAGCTAACTGGGAACGAACACGGCGAAAAATTGAAGGAACTGGAAGCTGCTTTAACAGCACAGCAGCGCTTTTTCACAAGAGCCCATGAGTCAAATGAAAATGCCACAAAGGCGAGCTACAAGGTGGCAATGCTGATTGCCAAGCACTGCAAACGTTTTACTGAGGGTGAATTTATTAAAGACTGCGTGATGAAAATGGTGGAGAAAATTTGTCCTGAGAAGAAGCAAGAGTTTGCCAATGTTTGCCTGGCTCGTAACACTGTGGTAGGGAGAACTGAAGACATTTCATCTGATATTAAGAGACAGTTAGAAGCAAAAGGAGTGGAGTTTGACTTTTTTTCGTTAGCCTGCGACAAAAGCACGGATGCATGTGACACTGCTCAGTTATTGATTTTTTTGAGAGGAGTGGACAATGACATGAACGTGAGTGAAGAGCTACTTGACCTCCAGAGCCTTAAGGACCAAACAAGAAGAACAGATTTATTTGTTTCTGTTTGTTCCACCGTAGATGACATGAAACTACCGTGGAATAAAGTCACTGGGATTATTACGGATGGTGCACCTGCCATGGCTGGCGAGCGAAGTAGATTATCAACCCTAGTCTGTAACAAAGTCAGCGAAGAAGGAGGCAAAGCTATAAAACTCCACTGTATTATTCACCAACAAGTTCTCTGTGCCAAACATCTGAAATATGATCATGTTATGAAACCGGTGATGAAGGCTATTAATTATATTCGCTCCAAAGCCCTGTGCCACCCCCAGTTTTAACAGTTTCTATTCAACATCCAGGCTGAATACGGAGATGTTGTGTATCACAACGAGGTCAGATGGCTCAGTCGGGGGTCTGCACTGCAGCGCTGCTACTCTCTTAGGGAGGAAATCGGACAATTCTTGGCAAAAAAGGGACAACCGATGCCAGAGCTATCTGATCCTGTTTGGCTGGCTGATTTTGGATTTTTAGTTGACATGACATCTGAACGTGCTGAACATGAGCCTTCAGGGGCAAAATGCAGTGGTAAGCCAACTATATTCACATATCAAAGCCTTTGGGACCAAGCTGCTACTTTTCCAAAGGCACTTGTCTCAAATGCAGCCCCATACCACACATTTCCCATCGCTGCAGGAAATAATGACCAGTTTTCCCCAGAACAATATGAGTGCGCAAATAAGGAGGTATGAAGCAGACATCTCATCTCTGGCTGAGGAGTTTCAACAGCGCTTTCGGGATTTTGCAGCTATTGAAAAGGAGATCACACTTTTTTCATCTCCTTTCTCTGTGGACCCTGATGACGCTCCAAACCACCTGCAGCTGGAGCTCATTGAGCTGCAGTGTGACACCGAGTGTTGCAGTCGGCACCAACAGCTCCCTCTTGTCAACTTTTACCGCCAGCTGGATAAAGACAGGTTCCAAGAGATTCAAACATTTGCTAAGAAAATGCTGAGCTTGTTTGGTTCGACATACTTGTACGAGAAGACATTCTCAGTTATGAACATTAACAAGAACTGCGTGAGGACGAGACTAAGTGACTCACCTGCGTGACATCTTGCGCATCAAAACCACTGTTTTTGAGCCAGACCAGGCCTATATAATGCAGTCAAGATCTCAGTATCACCCTTCACATTAGTGCAGTTAAGTTATTTGTTTAGTCTTTCATAAAATAGTTCATTTGCATTTAATGTTAATGGTTCAAAGAATGTCAGGCTGAATGGTCGGCCCCCACACATTTTCACCTCACTAAATCTGGCCCTCCTTGCAAAAAGTTTGGACACCCCTGCCTTAAAACAACTCAGAGGCTCATCTCTCCTTTCAGGGACTCATTACCAACCCATCAAACCCCATTCCAGGTCTGAACACAGCAAGCTTCAATAGCTTCTTTAAAAGCAAGCAATCTGTTTATGCCTCTCCCTCTTACAACATGAATTTCTATGCCAAAAATGGAACACAACAGTGCCTCTACATGCAGCTCCCATTTGTAACAGTGTTCAAGCATTAGCCTACCATTCATGTCATATGAAAAGGTTGTTAGTACACTTGCCTATATGTTTGTAGTCTACTTCTAGTCAAATCACAAATACGTACTTTAATAGACCTCTTAACTGAAATGAAATATTAAAACCCTGAACTGTAATAAAAACATAAAAATGGTCCACTGAATCCATTCATAGATTATTTTCACTTAATAACTTTGCTAAATTTAAACAAAAGGAAGATACCTTTAAACCACATCAACAACTTTCTAATCCACTGCATCCTGCTCCTCTTACAACATGATCCTTAAAAATTGTTTGCAATTCCTTGCTATTTTATGAGTCCATTTTCCTAGTAATAAGAACAGCAAACCATCTTCCAGGCTAGAAGATACGGTGAATACTTCAGACTCCTGGGTTGTGGTTATAATATCAGACAAGTCTAAGAACAACACTTTGCTAAATGATTTGGCATTGGAACTGAGCTGGAACGTAGATGTTTCCAAGAAATTTCCCTACCCATTCCTTCAATTCCAAACGCCAGCCTTAGTAACTATGTCTTTGCCTATCACCAGCAATACATTATGTACAAAATCCCTCCTTCTTTACTGTTTCACTGCAGTCCTATTTTGAATTTAAGTAGAATGTCACAAATTCTGCATGGCTGAGACAAGTATCTACTGACCGTGAGCAACTTTTATTGATAAGAATCAACAGGGCCTATTCTGTTCTCAATAGAACCAGTCTTCAGGATTGCAGAAGGTTCTGGCTTGTACCGTCTTTATCTATCATTTTGCAAGCTTACTGGCAAAATAGAAAGTTTGCCAGATCAACTTTGTTGGAGATTTTTTTTTTAATCATCGGTAGTTACCTGAGTGCTTTTCCTAATGAAATCAGGGACAGAAAGTGTATGAAGGGAAGCTAGCAACAAAAATCATCCCCATCACTAATGCACTAACTTTATTTTATTCTTCACTTTGTGAAGGGCCAGGGGCAAAATTTGTTCTGTTCTTTGCAAGACCCAAAAAAACCAAAAAACCCATGATGAATCAAACTGAGAAAACCAGCATCTTGCTAGATGTATAAACCAATTCTTAGAACAGCAGCAAAAAACAAGGATGAGAAAAATGGGGAAAAGACCCACCAAACATTAACCTTTCTCACTTCTCCCCCAAACATGTCTGTTGCTCCTGCCCTCTGATTCCCAGTACTGACAAGGATTCTTAGAGAACATACTATTTGATGATCATTTGATAACTTAGATCAAAAAATGGACTTAAACAGAAGTATCTAGCCTCTTTCACCCTTACAACCAAATTCAATTTTAGAGTATCTCTCAGGGGCCATATACAGTAGTCCCCGGAAATTTGCAAGGATTGCGATCCTAGAGCACCCGCAAATTGTGAAAAACCACGAATGTTGAATGTGGTACAGGTTCATGCCAGAAGCCTTAGAACAAGGGTCCTCAAACTTTTTAGGGGGCCAGTTGAAAGGTGCTGGTGTTGGGCACAGGCTACCAAGGCGGTGCGGGCCGGGCCGGGCCGGGCCAGGCCGGGCCGGGGTGTGGGGGCGGGTGCACCTGTGCTGCTCGCAAGGAGATTGGTTTGGACTCGCTCAGAGAAAGCAATCTCCTTGTGAGAAAGCCGCTGCACAGCGAAGAAAATTCTGCAAAAGACTGAGGCCGCAAATGCTGAACTGCAACTTCACGGGGGTATACTGTACTAGTAGTGAGTATGACTGAAGGCAAAAATGGGCCGGAACAAATACCAGGCATACCAGCAAAGGGCTAGAAACCACCAAACAATCGGTAGTGAAAAACCAGAGGCAGCCATTTTGAGAATCCCAGAGGGCTGCACAGGGTCCCTAGTTGGACTGAACTTGTCCTGTGAACATCAGATTCAACACCCCTTACGTAAGGCAATTGCCTTAATGAACCCCTAGTTCATACATATATTGAGAAATTTTTTTCGATCCAATTCCAGCTCACTCAGAGTAGATACTGAACTTCAGCAACTAAGGATATTAATTAATAAGGGGTATTTCTGTAGATGTGAGTGCAACACCCCCCTCTCAACAGCTACAGTTTAGCATTTCAGATTTACAGAAATAATATACTGTGGGGTCAATCTGCACAAATTACAAACGAGCTGAACATTTGACAACTTTTCATTTAAACCCAGGTCAAATAAGTATTTAATTTCTATTGGCTTTATTGTCTTGTGATATTGTTTTGTTTGTTTGTTTGTTTTTACTTAGCTAACCCCAGAGATTTTGGGTTATTAGACAGTATTAAAATGAAATACATTGTTCAAGCAATCATTATTGAACAAATTCAGGCAATTATTTATTTCTTTATTTATTAATTACAACATTTTTATGCTGCCCCATTCGCCGAAGCCTTGGGGCGGCTTACAACCATAAATAAAACCAATAAGTTAAAATATACATATAAAATAATCATAATAATTTAAACACACATTATAAAATAAGCCGCCCTGGCCAGATAAAATTCAGTGGTATTAACATTTAAAATGTTGCTTCAATAAAAAGGTCTTTGCCTGGCGCCGAAAAACAAATAACGACGGCGCCAGGCCGACCTCTCTGGGGAGCGCATTCCATAACTTAGGCGCCACCGCTGAGAAAGCCCTCCTCCGAGTAGCCACCCCCCTAATTTCTCTCACGGAGGGCTCCCAGAGAAGGGCCTCTCCCACCGATCTCAGAGGGCGACTAGGCATATATGGATGTAAGTGCTCCTTCAGGTAACCAGGACCCAAGCCATTTAGGGCTTTATAGGTCATTACCAACACCTTGAATTGGGCCCGGACTTCAATGGGGAGCCAGTGAAGCTGACGGAGAACTGGTGTCATGTGAACATAACGTCCAGTCCCCGTCAGCAGCCTGGCAGCTCTATTCTGAACCAACTGAAGTATCCGGACCGTCTTCAAGGGTAGCCCCACGTAGAGCGCGTTACAGAAGTCAAGACGGGAAGTCACCAGCGCATGAGTCACTGTTGCAAGGCAGTCGTACTCCAGGTAGGGACGCAGCTGATGAATCAGCCGAAGCTGGAGGAAAGCGCTCCTCGCCGCTGTTGTCACCTGAGCTTCGAGTGAAAGCTCCGAGTCGAGGAGCACTCCCAAGCTGCGGACCTTGTCCCTAGGAGGGAGTGCAACCCTGTTCAGGACAAGGTTCAATTCACCTTCTCCAAAGCCCGAACCGCCAACCAACAGGACCTCCGTCTTGTCTGGATTGAGCTTCAGTTTATTGGCCCTCATCCAGCCCATTACCTCGGCCAGGCACCGGTTCAGTACAGCCACTGCCTCACCTGGATTGGTGGAAAACGAGAGGTAGAGCTGGGTATCATCAGTGTACTGATGGTTCCGCAGCCCACACCTCCTGATGACCTCTCCCAGCGGTTTCATGTAGATGTTGAACAGCAAAGGGGACAAAATGGACCCCTGCGGTACTCCATGGCAAAGCTGCCATGGCGCAGAGCCATAGTCCCCCAGCACCACCTTCTGGAATCGGTCGTTGAGATAGGAGCGGAACCATCGCAAGGCGGTGCCTCCGACCCCCAATCCCGCAAGCCTATCCAGAAGGATACCATGGTCGATGGTATCGAAAGCCGCTGAGAGGTCCAGGAGAACCAACAGGGACGCACTCCCCCTGTCCTTCTCCCTGCACAGGTCATCGTACAGGGCGACCAAGGCAGATTCAGTACCGTACCCGGGTCTGAAGCCGGACTGAAATGGGTCCAGATAATCAGTTTCATCCAATTAGTCTGCATGAAACAAAGCAGTAGCAAACTTGACACATTACTCATAAGTTCAAATGACTAGTTGGCATGTCATCAAGTTAGACAGCTTACTGCACATTTGTAAATAGTTCTGAAAAAATGTTGGTAGTAATTAAATAACATTTTTATGATCTGGACCTTTAATCCAGCAGCAAGTTTTACATGAATTTCCATTAGCACAGTGTAAGAAAGATGGAGGTACAAAAAGCATAGACCTTTTTTTAAAAAATAAGTGTTCCTTGTCAAAGAAATGAAGTTGAAATGTACGTGTATTACAGAACGGTCAAAAAATACTGAGATGCTAGAGGGAAAAAAAACAGTTCTTGCAAATTAAGCCCTCTTTGCAAAACTGGGCAAGGTTCAATGCATCCTTAACAGGTCATCTCCTGTAAACAATGCTCAAGGTTCCATACTTCACTCAACAGTGGAGTGTGGGAGTTACTAATTATTTGGATGTCTCCCAACACACAGGACTAATCTACCAGAGACTGGCTAGCAATGGAAACATTTATAAAAACACTCTGTCTTTTTCCTGTTCATGAGAAATACAGTGTTCTGCTTCCAATCATAGATAATCTAAGAGGAACTGAGGGTGGTTATCCAAACATGGTGATGATAAAAACTGCTTCATGGGATTAAACTGATAAACCTAATGATCTAAACAGCACCACCTATATTAAGAAACAGTGCAATTATACATATGATTTTCATACACTTTAGAATTTGATCCCAACCAAGTCAAAGAACTGAGAAAAGAGGGTGGAAGAGGGAGAGATAGACAAAGAAAGGCAGAAAACGCTGCAATTATGTTTTCAAACAACTGATTTTGTACTTTACCTACAATTCACTACCTAATAAATGACTTTATTTATAGAACAGACATTTATTCTAGCTGAGTTTAAACAGTCAAGTTAGGAATGCAAGAACCATTTGTCTCCACCCACCGGATCAGGCTAATGATCCTGGCTCTCATATTCTAGAGATCACAGGGCATGAAAGTACGGAGGATGCAACATTTCATCTTGTCCACATTCTTAAGAGGATTAACCTAATTTGCACTTAGAGTAATATACACATTAAAATGCAGTTATCAATTATTCAAATTGTGTGATACAGTTCTCACTTCAATTAATGTGTACAAAAAAGCATGTTTGGGGTAAGGGGAAATGCATATAATCTAAATGGACGTTTCATTCAGTTAAAAAAACACAGGGAACATAGAAACACAGAAATAGAGCGAGTCAGAATCATCCATTGACTGATCCACTGACATGAAAGCAACAGCCTCTGCTACTGTTGCTGTCCAGTGGCTGGTATTCAAATACATGCAACTTCTAATCCTAAGGGGTTCCATATTCCCAACATGACTAGTAACCATTGACAGCATTATTAGCTATACATTTGTCTGTTCTTTTTTTTTAAAAGCCAACTGAGCAGCCAGACAGTGCCAGAAGATGAGGCTCCTAAGTTGAAAGGCATTCACTGGGGAAGAGCAATGGACAAGTGTGAATAGCACTGCCATTAATGATGCAACTATGCAAAAAATCAATGATGCATAATAATGATGCAAAAAATCAAGGCAAACTGGAAACCATAAAGCAAGAAATGCAACAGTTAAATATTTCCATACTTGGTTGTGAGGGAATGATAATTCACTGAAATGGGACATTTTCAGTAAGTCAAACACAAAGGGCTTTACTCTCAGAAGAAATTGAGTAACTCTTAATACTGAAGCAAAAAGTAGCACAGGCAGTAAGAGATTATACTGTAAAGTCCAACTGAACAATATCAACAAGAATTCTCAAAAACCTATCAACATAACCATCATTCAAGTCTATGCTCCAACAATAAAAAGAAGAAAAGATTGAAAATGTTAGTGCAGATTTGAGAGAAAATTGATAAAATACCAAAACAAGACATGGTGGTAATCAAAGATAACTGGAACATAAAACTAGGAAGCAAAGCCAAAGCCAGTGCTGTTGAGAATTTGGCCTAGGGGTCAGAAACAAGGGACATCTTTCAGAGGATCCAAAAATGACTCAAAAAATTTGGTTAAGCCAACAATCTATTTATTACAAAAGCGTATTTCAGGCAACCACTCAGATTATATACGTGGGCATCACCAGATGGTCAATATAAAAATCAAACAGACTATATAAATGGAAGTAAGAGAGAAACTGTATTGTTGCTGCCAAAACAAGACCAGGAGCAGACTGTGGTAGTGACCAGAGTAAAGCTGAAAAAGATCACTAACAGAAACATAGTACCAAATTACAACATACCTGAAGAATTTAAAGTCCATAAAGGACAGATTTGCATTACTGGATTCAATTGAATTTGAACAAGAAGAACTGGGGATTGTAACTAGCTATATTATTAGGGAAGAATGTGCAAAGACAATTACTGTAGTAAAAAGAGAGAAAAAGCATGGTGAGCAAAAGAAACAATTGCTAAGGACAAGCAAGGAGGAAAAGCAAACAGTGGAAGAATAGAGTCAGAATCCTGAATGCAAATTTTGATTTTTACTATCATATAGAAACAAAAAGAATTATTACAATGACCAGTAATGGAATGACCAGAAATGGAAGAGAACAACCTAAGAGGAAAAACAAGGGACATCTTTCAGAAGATCCAAAAAATCAAAAGGAAATTCAAACCTAGATAAAGTAGCATACTATCTCGCCAGGATAAAATAAAGAGAAGGTGGAAATGGTATGCAGAAGAGCTATACAGAAGAGATTAAAGATTACAAATTCTCTCAAAAAGGAATCCTATGAGGAATACCCTGCAATATTAGAAAGTGAAATGCCACACTGGGCGGCAGAATATAGGGCAGATGCACCAGAACCCAGGCAAGTGGAACCAAGGTAATACAAGTTTGGAATTAAATCACCAGTCTAGTTACCAGCCCAAATTGTAAACTAAGCCAAGGTCAGAACTGGGAGTAGGCAGTGGAGCAAAGCAAGGTGTATTCCAACAAGCAAGACCATAGTGAGAGCAGGCAAGAGGTCAAGAACCAGTAAGGCAACACAACAAGGAGCAGGAGCAAGTCCTTCTAGATGTGAGCACAATGGGCTACAGAACACAGGAAACCAGTTTTGCTGAAACATCTTCTGGAGGAAAGAAGTAGCTCTTTCCCCAGGGCTCAAAGGTGGTACTCATAAAGGCCCTAGTAGCTGAAGAAGAGTCTGGAATTAATCCTGCAACTGTCAGGGTTGATCCTCTGGTGCTAGGCCAGCAGATGGAGACCTGGAGCTGCTGAGATCCTAACAATGGAATAGCAATAAAACTTTTCTGAAATAAATGGGTGTGTCTTATCCCTTGAGTGTCCTTTTGCATAACCTGCATTCTGGACAAGAAGCTTAAGTTTTGCCATGTTCTCTTAGAATATGGAGAAACAGAATGGTCTTCTATAGGCAAAGGTGGCAGACAGGAGCGTCCCTTATCTCCTTATCCATTCAACCTATATGAAGAACATCATAAGGAAAGCTGCAGGGAAGTTGAAAATTGGCAGAAGACACATCAGTAATTTAAGATACTGTCTTACTGGCAGAAAGCTACAATGAATTGAAAAGACTCTTGAGGAAAGTGAAAGAAGAAAGTAAAAGCAGGACTGCAGCTAATATCAAGAAATCAAATTCATCGCTATAGAAAATTTACAAATCCTTATGGTCAACAATGAAGAAACAGACATTGCGAAAGATTTGCATAACTTGGTTCAGTTAATTTCCCTCTGTTACATGTAAATAAGGCCACTGCCTTAAATCTGCTCAGCCATAAGGTCTGCAGTATAAAAAAGTGGGGAGTACAGGAATCAATTCTGCACAACAAATACATTCTCTCACATACTGGTCGACTGTGATACACCCCTTTTTTTAGTAAACATATGGCTGAAAGTACTGTCAACTGCTAAAACACTGCTCAGAACCAGCAGAGAAGATAAGCAATGTATAAGCAATTATAAGGTATGTCAAATTAAGCATTAACTGACAGTCAGTAGATAAGAATAACCATGATCTGCAGTTGTGATACTTCACAATTAACTTGAGCAAGGCTTTCTAGAATGTAGTTCATGGAAAACTTTTGCTGCAACACCAAAGTTACATAATACAGAACACCTCTGGTTATTTTAAATAAGGTATGCCCACAGCAACATTAGAAAGTGTGTGTCCATCATGAACATTGGAAAACTAACTTCTTTTCAACAAGGAGCAATTGTCAATTTTAAAACAGCAAAAGTAGCCCTGAGAGCTTTTCACTCCCTCATTTTTCCCCATTCTAGGTGCAACATTATCCACATCACATAGCTTGCATCACACTGTACTCAAAATATGCTAATACTCTACTCTTGACAGCTACCTTTTAGTGAACAGTCAGGCATGAAAAGTAACATTTTGTTACAAAGCTATTTGCATTTAACATTTTGTACCAGCCTTATAAACAAGTTTTCACCTTGTTCTCTGTGGCCAGAAAGAAATGCCTTTGTCTAAACAGACAAGTACGTTTTCCAAAAAATAGATTTGGATTAGAAATGTAATCAAGATGCAGTGAACAAACTAGAAAAAAAGATTCATATTTTGTATTTTTAAGTCATTTTTCAGGTTGCTTTATACTCCACCTTTTAATCAATAAATTGGATTGTCAAGGAAGTATAAAAGGTTTAACTGCCAATAAACCCAGAAAAGCTATTGAAACATACGGCATCTAGAGGGTAGAGCCTAGGTTTTGCAGGTGGCATCAGATCTGCATATCCATATTGGGAAACATTGAACAAGCCTCAAAGATGCCAAAAACCATCAACCCATGTCAGCTACTTATGTTGCAAAGGCTAGTGACTGATACAAATAATATTGTATAAGCTCTGTCAGTTAGAAATTCAACTCTATCTGCACTCTATACCACTCACTTGCTTAAGAGTAACCTGTTCTAATCTCATGGAGATGTACTCACAAGCAAACATATAAAAGACTGCAGCCTGCTCATGGAGGCAATGCAAAAGTAAAGGAACATATACCCTCTGATCTTATCCTTGTACTTTAACCTGCACAAGAGAGCTCTACTCTGTTTGTTTACTCAGACCTTCTCCTCCTCCAAGCTACAGATAGCAGCCAGAACATATTCCATACCAAATCTTCAGTCTAGCTTCACACCAAAACCACCCTTGTCTGATCAAGGATCCTCTCCTTTAGACAATCTGTTTCCCACATAATAATATGTTTTTCCTGCTGATGCTTTCAATAATCTTTGAGTACACGTTCCACCTGTTTAATTAAAACAGAGCAACTAGTTTCTGTGACATCAACAAATGATACCCATTCAGACAAACATGAACCAAAGGAACAAAAAATAAATATCTGCCTTTTTTAACAGGATGCAAAAGCATATGAACACTTCCACAAGTGAATCATTTGCAGTAGTATATAAAGACAGTGGTTACCTACAAAATAGTAGTTTGCTTTTGGATATTACAGTAGCCCTTAAGAGTTGAGCATCTTTTGATAAACAAGTCTGAAGCTTAGAAGCCGATATCCACATGTAACAATGGTTAAAAAATGAGCCATGTACAAGTCACAAAGTCCACTTTTATAATCAATGCACCAAGCTTCCTTTTTTGTGCTTCTTGTTTTACCAAATGGTCTATATTTAAACAGACTTATCCAGTAGAGCATAACCCCCATACACTAAACAATTTTAAAGCTGAACCCTTTACCTGTCTCTGAAACATAAACAACAGGGTCCTTCTTTGAGGCCTTATTGAAGTTGGAAGATTGTTTTCTATCTGGAGGCTTCTTACATTTTTTTGCCAATTGCATCTCCTCTTCAGAATCTGCAAATTAAAACACAGTGGTATCATTTAATTCTTCTGTATCCATGCAGACATAAAACACCTTCAGAACAGAAGACTGTCACTGCACTTCCTTGAGATTTTGACTAAGGCTTCTTTATAATCTACACAAGGCAATTTATGTGAGCAAATGCACAGTCGTTCTAGGAGGATAAATGATACCTTCTCCTATCAAAATCAACCACTCAATCAGATCAACTGACCAGTGGTCCTAGAAACAAAACAAGTTATCTCTGTGAACAGGAACCGAATAAACAAATACTGATTTCCCATTGGTCAGTGATAGATATCAAGCAGAGCCACAGCACTAAATATACAGCACTGAAAGACAGCATAATGTTTAGCCCACAGTTAGGTAAGACTATCTCAAATTCTGAAATGTAGAATTACAAATAACAGCATTAAACACTTTATCTTCATATGAGAAGGTGCACTGTTTGAAAAAGAGGTTCTAAACATGCTACCTCCCAGGTAAGCAATGAACAAGCAGCATACAGCTTACATACTAGCTACTGCATGTGAAGTTATATACTCCCTATCATAACATAAGAGCAGCAAAAGCCAAGAGTCTAAATCAGTAAGTAATATCAGAGACTTTGGCTGAGGCTCTGAATGACAGAAACTCCACAGTTCCAACATCATCTCAGCTCTAAGCCTGCTAGGTTGCCATAGCTATACACTAATGTAGACTTGGTTGCAGAGAGATAGCAAAAGTCAACTAATCAGAAAAATTTTGCAAACATTTGTCTCTTTCAATATTAAACCATATACAACTGACCTAGGTAGGAGCAAGTAAACAGGCTGCCAAATTTTGTGGATTTATTTATATGAACACACTGTTCTATGAGTCTCCAATGTGATGCTTGCAGGGACCTCTAACAGCACCCTCCAAGTTCTCCACACCCTTCAAAAAACTATTGCAATTCAAAAAACTCTTGAAGAACATCAGGAAATCAGATTCTCCTTCCTCTTCCTGAACCTTCCATTGATCAGATGTTTGGTCAACAGGAGAAGAGTTTTTTCTTGTCCCTACCCAAACTTCAGCCCACAGAGATTTTTTGCCCTTTGGCTTTTCTTTCTACTCTACCCCTCTAGCCTTGCTATTCCTCTTCCACAACCCTTTTCCTTGCTATTTCACTCCCTTCCCTGTTCCTATCCTTTCTTGGTTTCCCATTTATCCCACTGATTCTCTCAACTCCCAGCATCTAGCCCCACTCTTTTTGCCCACACCCCTTTACCTTGCTGTTTCTCCCCTTCCTGGCCCCTAGCCTTGCTCTTGCTCTCACTTCTTCCACAACTTCACCGTCCCTAGGCTTGCTCTTTCTCCTTCCTTTCCCAGTGCCAGTTCAGAAATGGAATGGGTTAGCCTAAGGTCATGATAAGGAAACTTTTCTTTCCTTTAGGGGCTGGACACATTTCTTTTCCTTCAGAGCTTGGGAAGTGTGTGTGTATATATACTCAGAAGTACTTCCCACTGCATTCCATGTAAGCACACATATGACAGCAATTTTAATAGGTATTACATTGTGCTTTTGTGGAGTTAAATATGTGGATTGGCTTTGCAGTTCACACTATTCCTCTGCTTTTTCTCAATTTTTTAAAATGAATTACTATACCTTTGACTAGTCAGCTCCCTCATGTCAGCAAATATGTGACTAGCCACATCTTCTGTGGTGGTTTCTACACCAGTTTCATAAATTCCTAATGTGCCCATGGGTCCCTTAAGAAATCGAGGACCTTTGCATTATTCTTTCTGCTCCTCTTCCTGCAATATGAGGACAATACTACAAGCTTATTGTGCAGTTTTGTTGTAAGACAGTCTTCTCCAACCTGGTGTCCAGCATTCTTTTTCTTTTTGGACCAGAACTCCCAGAATTCCTGATGCTGGCTGGGCTGAAGGGAGCTGAAGTTCCTAACATCTAGAGTTTGAAAAAAGTTGTTGTATGGACTGATGATGATATAAGTGACATGCTCTGAAGACTCTCAAGTATAAGATGTTATGGATTTTTCAAGCTTGCTCATCTTTCAAATACCAGTAACAATACTTCCACTTTTACCTTTTTTTTTCTTTGTGGATGAACATTTTGATGCTGGAGAAGCCTGCAGAAATTGTGCAGACTTTTCTCTAGAGTCAAAGTCAAGCAGTTTAAAGTCAATACAAATGAAGAATAACATCAGAAAAACATAAACATTACCTGAATCATAGATTATTCTCTTTTTCTTGTTCACCTGCTTTTGTTTAGAATCTCCTTCACAAGATGAGTTCTTCATCTAGTATTAATGAGAGAAGGCATGTAAAACATACTGTAGCTAGTTGCAAGACCTAGCTCCAAAAGGACATCCAAGATGGCTGACTGGCTGGGTGTGGGAGAGGGAGAGAGAGACTGAGAGAGAATATCAATTGTCTGGCATCCTGGCAGATATCTGATGCAGCTCTCAGAGCATAGGTCCTGGAATCCTAGACTAATTTGTTTGAATTATAAGATGATTCAAGCATCAACTGTGGAGGACAGTTTGGGAAATTTTAAAAAAATGCAGCCAAAGAGAAACATATTGCTATAAACATGACAATATGATTAAAAGGCATATATCCAAACAACATGCACAAACCTTGATTTCCTTCATTTTTGACTTCTTGTCTGAAGTTCCATCCTTATTTGGGGGGATTTCATTTTTTTTGGCAGTGTCAGACTCATGTTTCTTTCCAGAACTTACAACACCAAAGAATTTGCGGATATCCTAATGAAGCAAAGCAGTTAAAAAGACCACACAGAATTATTACTTGCTTACATGTGGTTTTGGCCTTAAAGATACTAATTAATGAAGTAAATTTCTAATTGAAGGCACTCTGTGCCTTTGAGCAGATTTGCACAACCACAGAAAGAAAATAAACAATAGTGGCTTATTTTCCCTTCCAACATGTGCTAACTGCAAAGTGCCACCTTAGTCTGGAACAGGATGCCATGTCATCTGAAACAGAGGAGAGGGAGGACACTAGGGAGGTATAAAACTATCCTAAAAGTCATAGCTTGTTCCCAGGTTGCTGGGTGATTAGTAAACCATTCTAGTAAGCCACTTTTGTCAGGGTCAGACATTGCAACAATCAGAACCTAGCAAGGGGACTTATGCAAACTAAGCAACCTTTCCTCACTTCAGTAAATGTGGCACAGTCTAGAATCAGTTTTAACACCTCATCCACAGCTTATATGTAGATGAGGTCTACTTTTCTTGCATCATATGGCTATGGTAAAGATCAATATTATAATGATCATAACGATTTTTAATAGCTGTCTTGCTAAATAAGTGTAACAACAGGCTTAGATCACATATAGGGCTGTTCCCAAACCTAATGTGTCCAAAAACTTGTGCATCATCCTCAGATTTATTGAGTCTTCAGATTTTTAGGATGCAATCTCATGCATGCTTAAAAAACAAAAAGTTCTACAATTCCCAGGATCTATCCAGTCATTGATGCTGGGAGGGGCATCCTAGGAATTACAGGACTTTTTTCTTTCTCAAGATGCATAGGACTACCTCTTAAGAATGCTCTAAAAATTGCCTGTTTCATAATAGAAGACACAAACATTGTTGGTTTACAAAATTGTTGGTTTAATAATATTTCATTACAGAGTAGATTTTTTCTCTGCAATCATTTTCCACTGGGCTCAAGAGGACTTATGCCTAAATGCCAATATCAGCAATTCTTATTTGCCCCAGCTTTGCAAGAGTTGAATACAGGCCCAGTGTCCATGGCCTAGCCTTCCAAACTTGGGCTTGTATCAGGAAATTGCTGCTAATTGTGATTAAAAATGCCTCCAGAACAGCTTATAGCAGGATATCACCCAAATCAGTAAAATATACTCTACTTCCCCCACCACAAAGTAACACCAAAACAGCAGCAAACTTGCCATTTCTAAAGTTAAACCAAAGAGCAGTCTAAATTTAAAGATAGCATTATGTCTAGGCTTTTAAATCACAAGAAATTTAAATCACAAGAATAGTATTTATTCTAAATTAAACTGATTAAATCTAATAGGAGACCTTTTCTTCCCAGGTGTCTAAAAAATGGAACTGAGCCATTGGAAAGGCAACTGCTGTCATCAGAAACAGCAATTCAATATGTGAATTAGACCACATAAGATACAGCTTTGCCACTTAAAGTACTATGCAGAGGGAATAGTCATCTAATCTGGCTCATACCTGCTCAAATTCCCTTTCTCCAGAGATGGCAGCCATCTTGATGACAGCCAACTACAGCCACAAAAAGTGCTCTGTGTGTTTTTTATGAAACAAGGTGTGGCCTGTGACTAATTGATCAGGACCCCCCCCCTCCCCATTTTCTTTTCTGGGAAAAAGTGTAAGTAGGCTTTTCTGCCAAAGGGGGAAAAAACCCATTAACCATCAATATTTATTTCTTTAAGCAGCTAGCTATTCATACAAGATTCTAGAATACTTGAAGAAAATATCATGTAAGGAATGGTGTTTTGTTTTTACTTTATGTTAGCTTGACTGAGGTGCATCAATTATTTTAAACCATTTCAAAACTAGTAGGTAGGTTAGAAGTGGAAGGTAGGTTACTTTCATATTGGAAGTTTTAATTAGTTACTAATTAGCTTTTCCCCATTTGTCCCAGAAAACCTTCTCCTATATTTACCTTTGATGTTTAGAACTTACTATTATTGAAATTTCTGTATTCATGAGATGCTTAAAGAATATTTAAGAAGAGTTATCTATTGGGCCCATTTATGACAGTTCCTTAATTGACAAACTTTTCTGAATAGTAGTTTGACACAAGTTAGTGTCAAAAATTCTAACTTAAAATAATGACAATCCAATCGAAACTTTTTTTTCATCTTTAGGATATACAAATCTAAAAAATGATGACTATATCTGCAATCCAGTTTTCAGAATATGTTCCACTTAGGCTAGTGTGTCTTAGGGAAGCAGAACTAAACTGCATTCAAATAACTAAGGACACAATCCTGTGGCTGCTAAATGCTACCTAGATGGCTATAAGGTTCCAAATTCAACCTCAGAAATGAAGTCAGATGTCAGAGCTGGAATTCCGACTACGGTGTGTCCTCCCTCCAACCTTATAGCTGCCACAGTTTTCTGCACCAGAAAGGACGTAACACCAACTGGCACTGGGGTGGAAGGAAGAGACAGAAGTGCAGGAGTGTATGTCAAGATACAGGAGAGACATGGAGGCAAACTTCAGTCACATTCCTTTCACGCTCAATAGGATGCCCACAATTCTCCAGGATTAATGGGCTACAGGCTACCCCACCCTATTGTGCCCTATGCTTTCAAAGCAGGTCATATAATAAGAACCTATCATTTTATATACTTTTAAGGCACATCTTTCTTTCTTTTTGGGGCAACAAACCGCAGAAAAAAGAGGAAGTCAGTCATTTTCCACAGAACAAAGCTGCTATTGCTGCAGTGACACTATCAGGTAATGAGCATACATACCTTGCGTTTAAATACCTATTTCTTAAATATGTATCTCATTTTTATATTAGGATTCCAATAATCTCCTATTCAAGTTTTTGCAGTGCCATACCTGTTTAACTTCTGCTTACTGGACCAATACATATCTATTTTGCTGTATATATCCACCAGGTTTCTCTGACATTGCTGTACTCAAAACAGATTGTTTATAAGCAGTTTTCTACATGAAGGTCATATTCATCTAGGAAATTTGCTGTACCATTGAGCCCCCAACAGCCAAATGATGTCATGGGATGGAGCCACACCAACTGATATAATCTGATCCTTGGCCAAAGGAACTCCCATCAGCTGGGGACCCAGCTGGCTGTTGTAGGTGGCCATTCCCCTGTTGGCCAAAGATCATGTGTTGATGAAGCCACCCCAACCAAGAGAGTTTCTGGAGAAGCATTCCTTGAACTGGCACTTTGGTGAGCACCCTGTTTCCCTTCCCCTGCAGCTTGCCTGAGACCCCACAGATTCTTCCCCTAGTTTTAGTTTACAGTCACTGGTAACTGCGCTGAATTTATTCATTTATTTAGCGGACTTATAAGAAATCTGAGGCCCTCTAAAGTTTTCAGACTACAGCTACAATGATCCTTTGCACCATTTGCTATGATAGCTAGGACTGATGAGAGTTTTAGACTAAGCAAGAAGATGTGGCAGCAGCCAAGGATAATCTGGGTCCTACAAATTCCTACCTTCAGAGATAAATAGGACACATCATGCAAATAAATTACTTAATATCTGGACCCAAAAAAGAGCTGTGATATGACACATCATTTTTAATGTAGATCAAAGGTATATTTGCAAATATATGTCTTATGCAAGTATGTTTGCTTAGAGAGCTTGTGTCTCCCCTTTGTGCCTACCTAGGTTTGCAGCTCTGTAGATCAGGGCTGTGCCAACTACTTAAGAGTTTGCTTCAGCATCATGAACCTTTGCTGAAAAACACAAGCCTCTTGTCTGTAACAATTCCATAGGCTTTTGAACTTTGGTGGACTTGACTGCTACCATTTCAACACCCTGAAAGGGAGGGAGAATAGAGGAAGCTTTTTTTCTTTTTTAATTCAGGGGGAGGGAATATCCCCTCTGCTATTTAACATCTATATGAAACCGCTGGGAGAGGTCATCAGAAGGTGTGGGCTGCGGAATCATCAATACGCTGATGATACCCAGCTTTACCTCTCGTTTTCCACTAATCCAGGTGAGGCAGTGGCTGTGCTGAACCGGTGCTTGGCCAAGGTAAGGGAATGGATGAGGGCAAATAAACTGAAACTCAACCCAGACAAGACGGAGGTCCTGTTGGTTGGCAGATCGGGTTTCGGAGAGGGTGGATTTGACCTGGTCCTGAATGGTGCAACACTCCCTCTTAGGGATAAGGTCCGCAGCTTAGGAGTACTCCTCGACCCGGAGCTTTCTTTGGAAGCTCAGGTGACAGCGGTGGCGAGGAACGCCTTCCTTCAGCTTCGGCTAATTAATCAGCTGCGCCCCTACCTGGAGTACGACTGCCTGGCGACGGTGACACACGCGCTGGTGACTTCCCGCCTAGACTTCTGTAACGCGCTTTACGTGGGGCTTCCCCTGAAGACAGTCCGAACACTTCAATTGGTGCAAAATAGAGCTGCCAGGTTGCTGACGGGGACGGGGCGTTATGCTCACATGACTCCAGTCCTCCGTCAGCTTCACTGGCTTCCCATTGAAGCCCGGGCCCAATTCAAGGTGTTGATTATGACCTACAAAGCCCTAAACGGCTTGGGTCCTGGCTACCTGAACGAGCGCTTACGTCCGTATATGCCCGACCGCCCTTTGAGATCTGCGGGAGAGTCCCTTCTCCGGGAACCCTCCATGAAAGAAATTAGGAGAGTAAGTACTCGGAGGAGGGCTTTCTCTGCGGTGGCACCCAACCTATGGAATTCACTCCCCAAAGAGGTCCGTCTGGCACCGTCGTTACTGGTTTTTCGGCGCCAGGTAAAGACCTTTTTATTTAAACATCATTTTAATTGTTAAAACATATGATCTGGCCAGGGCAACTTCTTCTTCCTTCTCTTTCTCCTCCTATATTTTTATTTACTTAATTTATACTGATAATTTTAATCTTATATTTGTAAATCAATGTATTTTTTGTATTTTGTAATTAATGGTAATTTATTATGTGCTATTGTATTTCATTGTATTTTATCGTGTTGTAAGCCGCCCCGAGGTTTCGGCAAGGGGCGGCATAGAAATGTTATAATAATAATAATAATAATAATAATAATAATAATAATAATAATAATAATAAGGCCTAGACTTGGATGAAGGAAGGGCTATTTTGCGGGGAACTCATTTTTCCCGCCCAGTTCGTACAGGTGACCCACGCACACTATACCCCTTTTCCACTTCAAGTTCCATGCCCTCACTGAGGTCGGAGAGGGGCTGGAATAAAGCTGCTCCTGCCCCCCCCCCCCCGGCCGTTTTTGTGAGCTTCCCCTCAGAGGCTCCAGCCAAGTTTTTCTCGTCCACGCGCACGCGCTCACCATGCTCGTGCTCGGCCGGCGGCCGGAACGCTTCCCAAGACGTCGGTTTATGCCGTTGGCGGCCGCGGCGGTAGCTCAAAGGACCCGAGTTCCATCCCCGCCGCCCTCCTCCCTGCTAACTTCGCGCCAACAACAAACGCAGGGCGGGTCGCGCCGACGCGCGCGGTGATCTCGTCACCAAGGGGCGGAGAGAAGGCTACATGGAAGCGAGCCTGAGGGGGCGGGAGGGCCTTGTCAGCTGTTCTCACGTTCAGTTGTATGCCTCGACACGCGTGTGCACTGCAGCTGGGACAGATCCGTGCTGCTGCTGTCGCCTCCGTGGTTGACCGGAAAGAGCCAGGCAGCGGCTGAAAGCTCACGCGTGGCAGCTCTAGCATGCAACTTACCAACTGAATTGGCCAGATGGCCGCTTCCTGCAGAGCACCACTCCTCTGTTTCAAGTAGTGACCTGTCCGATCTCTTTTTGAAGAAAAGAACCGTAAGAACCATACTTCCAACTAGTTCCTGGACACCGAACCGAACAGGTGGCAGCGCAGGTCACCTGGTCATAGTCATCCACAGTGTGCTCAGATGTACTGTATTTCTATTTAAATTATAAGAACTACTTCTGTTATTTGCATGTATACATATAACTAAATATTACGAAATACTACGTATCTAAATATTAAGCAAAGAAATGCCCTCTTTTCCTTTGGTGATTTATTTCCTTGTGTTTCGGTAATTTCTAATTGGTCCTTTAAGAACAGCACTAAAAATTATTTCTAGGCAGTAGCAGTGTAAGTCTTTTGAAGCAAAAATAGAGCAGTCCCATGAAATTTTGGTCAGGAAAAAGGCCTACAACATAGTTTAGGCTTTCACCTTAATAGTCTTGTGACACCTCAGAGTTTAGTATTCCAGCCCAAGTTTGGGCTGTAGTCTGGAAAAGCTTGTGCCCAAATAAATATGTTAGTCTTTAAGATTCCACAAGACTGAACAGTTTGAAAGTAGAGAGGTAGAGATCCATTTTCACCTTCACTCCTAATAATAGAACCCAGGGACATCCAAGGAGGTTGAACAGTGGAAAATTCAGGACAGACAAAAAGGTTCGATTTATTCATTGAAAAATGTCATCAATGGCTGCTGAGCATGATAGCTAAATGTTGTCTCTATGATCAGAGGTTTTCTGATATCAGAGTTTTCTTTTTAAGGGAAAAAAAGCTTTAATGGTTGCAAAGCCTTTTTGAGGTTCAGGAGGAGGATAATGTTATGTAAAGCACTTGCATACTACAAGTGAAGAATCATAAGCACACAAATGCCTTTTGCAGAAAGTGTGCGATATCCGTGAATGATAGCATGAAACCCTGGTGTTAAGTTTTTTAAAAAATAAAAATAGAACACAAAGAGGGAACACGAAGTTTAATAATATGAAATATGCTATATTTGATAGTGTGCCCTTTTGCATATTCATGGCCATAAATGTACATGATGTGTACAGAATAACAAACTACAAGTACTTCCCAAACTTTTTAAAAAATCTATCCATTACATTGGTACTCATCTTTTCTTTAAAGAGAAAAATAGCGTACATGGCATCCTCATAACAATTACAGTTTCAAAAATTGCTGAACATCTAAAATCCTATCCATGTAGGGGCTGTGATATAAAAAAAGGAGTGTAATATGTGGGCTGTATTTGTTTATAATTTCCTTGGCAACTTTATTTTGAGCACTTTGTTTATATTTTCTTTTATTCTACATTTTCTTTTATGTATTTGTATATGTTAAGAAAATAAAAATTTTAAAAAATCCTATCCATGTGCTGTGCACGTGTGTGTGTGTGTGTGTGTGTGTGTGTGTGAGAGAGAGAGAGAGAGAGAGAGAGAGAGAGAGAGAGAGAGAGAGAGAGAATGAACTGGGGCCTTCTTTGGTAAAGTATTCTTGCTATACAAATGTGAAACAATGGCTAGTTGAATTCACATTCAGATTATCCTCTTTCAGTATCCAGTGTACTGGTTTCTTTCTGATTCCTTCAAGGGCCACAATACTTTGACAGAATATCTGACACGGGGTTGCAGAAAAGGGTGAGAAGCAGGAGGGGTTACAGCATTTATTAACCTTGATCCACAGACATTCCAATGGAATGACATAGCTTAATTGCTCACAGACATTAAGGAAATGTAAAGGACGTGTAGGAGCTTAATTGGCATTTGTTGAGATATTGACTGGGTTCATACAGCATTTTAAAGACTAGCATGGCTTATCATTCATCCTGTGTGGCCATTTAGCCTGGAGCCCCTGATGGAGCACAGCAGGGATCCTGAGACACCTCTTCCCTCAGCAGTCCTCTCTCATGTATTACAGGTAGTACTGAGGGAAGCTGGGATCATTTGATACTCCTCTCCCAGACTCAAGAGTTGATCTCATGAGCCACAGTGAGGGGTGCTGGCACTGCTGTCAATCTCAGCAGTGGGGGCTTGCTCAAGCCACTTTCATCAAGATCAGCAGCAGCATTGCTTCACCAAGCTGCTCACAGCCAGTGCTGCAGCTGCCTGCCAGTGGCACCAGATGGTGGGGAGTCAAGCCACTCTCTTCCAAGCCACTCTCCCAAGTGAGGCTTGGGAAGACAGTGCAAGGCTGGCATCAACACTCGTGCCCCATACCCCACTTGGGACTTGGAAAAGAGGAGGCGTACAGGACAGGCAGGGGGTTGCTTTTCCTCCCAGGGAGACAGGGAATAGGACAGAGATGTGCCTCCTCCCTTACACTGGTTAGCACAATCACATCCCAGCAGTGATGAGAAGGGGCCATTCTCCTTCTCCTGCCCTATTACAGTCTGTCCCGAAGGTGGGAAATGAACTTTGGTGGGGTATGTTGAGCCTCTTGAGGAAGGCAAGCAGAGCATCTCGTTTCCACCTGCCTCCACTTCCATGCTGAAATGACTGGCAGGGGCAAGCAAGACCCAAGCTGGTTCCTTGCCATGTGACACCTCCCCAGGTCCTGAAGAGGGGTTCAGTGGGTGGAATATGGCAGAGCACACTCCTACCAATGTTGGGGAGGGTCATTGGGGTTGATCATGAGCAATCTTGCTCTCCTGGCCTTTTCAGGAGCGCTGGGAGTGGGGGGGGGGCAGAAAATGCTCACTGGGCAAAGTGCCACTTAGTCATGCTGCTGGCCGTCATTGGCCAGATTGACAACCCTTTTTGCCGCTTTGGCCAGCAAGCTTTGTAGCTTTTCAGCTTATCCAGGTTCAGATGACTTGGTGGGCTTCCTAACTCAACAAGAATCCATGGCTATTTGGGAGTGAAGAGGTCAAATGACATGTATGAGTGTGGGTGCTGGACAGTGAAAAAAGCTGACAGGAAGAAAATGATTACCTTATAAACAGTGCTGGAGGAGAAGTTTGTCAATAACCTGGACTGAAAGAAAGACAAACAAGTGGATCCTAGATCAAAGCAAGCCAGAGCTTGCCCTGGAAGGAAAATTATGAACCTGTGGCTGCAGTACTTCAAGCATATCATGAGAAGACAAGGCTCACTGGAAAGACAATAATGCTAAGAAAAACTGAAGGCAGCAGAAGGGGAAGACCAAATATGAGATGGATTTATTTTATAAACGAAGCCACAGCCTTCAGTTTACAAGAACTTAGCAGAGCTGTGACAGACAAGACTATTTGGGGGGGGCAGGGGGGGGCTTCATTCATAGGGTTACCATAAGTCAGAGATAGCTTGATGGCATGTAACAGCAGCAGATTCATTATTCAAAGCATATTCCAGCTAAAGCAAGCCACTTTTATGATGTACTACTATTGACTTAAATGGGAAAGATTTAAAAATGTGCTTCACTTTCCCACTGAAAATAATAGGCATTCAAAGTGCATAAAATCAAGTAGATTGATACTCCAAAGAAAAATGCTATCAAAATGCAAATATTGCCAAAATTGTATATAATTTACCATTGACAGTGTAAAAAGATTTGAAGATTAACAGTACCTATGTGTTTATTTTCATTTGTGAAACAAGCAAATTAAATGATTTAGATTTAAGCTGATTCAGTCACCTTGAACTGAAAAGGAAAGAAATAGTAAAAATTATTAACTATATTTTATAAATGGGTCACTGGAATGCAGAGGGTGTGTTATTTACCTCAAGGATCTAGGAAATATGTGATAGAGGATGGAAACAGCTCAGTGACTGAACACATACATTGTGTGCAGAAGGTCCCCAGTTCAGTCCATAGCATCTATCATTTTAAAAATAACCAAGTAGGGGTTGATATGAAAAACCTCTTCCTGAGACTCTGAGGAGCTTCTGCTAGTCAGCATAGACAATTTTGAGTTAGATGTTGCTAGAGTTAGACATGGCATAATGTGCATTTGATGATTTTTCAGCAGTTACTCCAACGGGTAAAGCCATCTTCTATCCTGAGCAAGTGCAAAATCATGGTATTTATTATTTAAAATTATAGCATACTCTTCACCTTATGATTCAAGGATGGGATGCATTACCTATCAATAAAGGGATACAAAACAATTTATAAGTGCAATCAAAACTCTATACAGATCATAATTCCAAAACTTCAACCACTCACAGAGGCTCAGATAAAGAGGTGTATCATGACTTGCCAAGAAAAGCAGAGAGAATTCACAACCCTGAATTCTACCACAGTGAAGGCCTTTAATACACCACTGCTCCATTAACTTCTGAGTAAAGCGGATATAGATAACAGGGCCTTCCCTGCTGATCTTAACACCTAGGCTAGTCTATAAGTTACCAAAATGTAAATTAACAATCCTGTTTTAAGATTTTATTGTCCAGAAATTCAAGCAATGCCACTGCCCACCTGTCTCTGCATCTCAATGGCCAAGTCACAACATTCTGCTATAGCTTCCTTCTCTTAGGGGTGAGTTTGGTTGCCATGGGTAGTATCCAGCACTGCCACGGCACTAGCGGAAATTAATTCTAGCAAAACAGGAAAATAACATATCTTGTGAACTCACAAAAGGGAGTCTCTCTGACCTGTCCCATACTGGAAGTCCCTTTCTGCTCAGGTGGTTGTGGACTGACTACTTTGGATACTGCCTCACAGCCTACCACTATGACTGAACAATCATGCTCCCTAGAAGCCAGCTGAGTAAGCCAATACATTTGTGTTCACATGAGAAGTTTCCATTGATGTAAATAAGAAACCATGAATGGTACTCTGTCAAAATTTGAGGTTTCTCAGAAGTTTATCAAGGGCTCCTCAATGGGAAGTTTAATCTTGGTTGGCCATTTCCTGGAAAAGGAACTTGCAAACCCCTAGCAATCTGCCTTGACGACATCCAGCATTGGGTGTGTTCTGGCAAACTCTCCATGTTACCCCTCAAGTCCTGTAACACTCTGCATTGCAAAAGGTTCCATGTCATATATGTTGATGTGAAAATGAGTAAGTAATGTTAGTACATAAATCTCACTGAAATGAGTAGGGGTTTTTCTACACAAGGCTCTCATCATTACCTACTCGCAGTTGTCTATGCATTCTTTAGATGACATTGTGACTTCCCTTTTGAATTCTGCTTTAAACAGCATTTTGGCAAGGTAAAATGTGGTCTTAGTTAAGAAAGCGGGGAAAAATGCTGTTTCCATTTCTGCATTTGCTTCAAGGTGCCATCTAGAGGTTATGTAGCAAGAAAGCAGGAAAGGAAACACGGTAGCACTTTGATCTCAATTCTCAGACAAAACCAAAAGTAGTCCAAGCAGCTGTACAGCCTCGCACAGAGATGTAGAACATATAACCATCCATTAGACTGTTGCCTTTCTGTTGTGTTTTAATCTGTATTTTGTCTATCAAGAAACATCATGAAAACAAACCCCACAAACCCTTCATTTTTTAATTAAGGTAAATGTGCAAGTGGTATATCAAATCCTGTTGTCCAGTTTACATTGCCTCTGCATTAAATGCAACAGTGAGCAAGTGTATTTCCAACTGCACAATGGGAGTTTCTTTTCCACTTCTCCATATCCCGGAAACCTAGAGGGTTACCTATCCCACTGGAGCAGATATGAGGGGCATACAAGAGGGTTTGGGTAGAACGTGAAATTTGATCCATTCTGTTGGCAGACGGACACCATCAATCTCAATTTGTATCATTTTTTTCATAGGCTAGCAGAGCATTGAGGACTTGTGTTCTTTTTTATCTCAACTCTAACTGTAATAGTTCACTCAGTGTGGACTTCCATCTGTTTTTATGCAGATGATGCCAAGAAAAGAAATTCTTTCTGGATCTGAAGAAGCAAGCTCTTACCTATGAAAGTTCATGCCGCCATATGTTTGTCTTTCATGAGCCACAAGATTCTTCCCTGTTTTTACTGCAGTAGCTACTGAAAACCATTGCTGTTGGCCTTTGCTCCTGATCATTCCAGATTATTTGGTAGGCAGCGGCAGCTTGTTCTCTATTTGGGTAATTGCGTCAAAAAGGCAATTTTTCTTTATTACCTTAAATATAATCAAATCAGCAACTGGCATCCTCTGACAGCCAGCTACCAACACTGCTGTTTCAAGCATTCAGAACAAGCATACATTCACTGAGAACCAAGAACTATTATAACCTCCCTATTTTCTGCAACAGCAAAAGACCCCATTGAATTGTCTCAGTGGCTATAAGAAAGGGACCTCCCTTGGATTACGTTGCTTTTTGTGACTGATCCTGAGTCCTGTAGTTCAAGCTAATCATTAACAGGTTTTACTGTTCCAGGCTTTTCACTGGAGCTTGATAAGACACTCCAGCAAGTTTGTAGCAGATGAAGACAAGCTACACAGCAGGGATCACAGAAGATGAATGCATTTTTGCTACGCTCCCAAGGGAAACGTGACTTTTAACATACGTTCCAGAGAGACACAATGTTTACCCAACAACTGAAAGGATCTGTAGCCTTGTGGGCATTGGTTTTTGCATGGACTGTTACTGGATTTGATGGTGATGGAAGATCTGTATGGGGAAAAGACCTGAATTTCAGTCCGGTGAATGAAACCCAGATGTTTCTGCATGACACGTTCCCCCAAAAGTTCCTCTGGGGTGTGGGGACCAGCGCATTTCAGGTGGAGGGTAGCCAGAGGAAGGATGGAAAGGGACCCTCAATATGGGAACACTTCATCCATTCACACGACTCCAGGACAGATGATTCCAGTGACAGCTACACTTTTCTAGGGAAAGATTTATCAGCTCTGGATTTTTTGGGAATCTCTTCTTACCATTTTTCAATTTCATGGCCACGGCTCTTCCCCACTGGGATGACAACAGCTGTCAATGAAAAGGGGCTCCATTACTACAATAGTCTCCTAGACGCACTAGTCCGTAAACGCATTGAGCCTGTAGTTACCCTTTACCACTGGGATTTGCCTTGGGCACTGCAAGAGAACTATGGAGGGTGGAAAAATGAATCCCTCATTGACATTTTCAGTGCCTATGCCACTTTTTGCTTCCAGACTTTTGGGGATCGAGTTAAGTACTGGATCACAATCCACAATCCTTATCTAATTGCCTGGCATGGGTATGGCACAGGGATTCATGCACCTGGAGAGAAGCAGGAAAGTGCTCTCTACAAAGTAGGACATAATCTGATCAAGGTACAGTACAGATAGATTTCATCTTAAGAGTTCAAGTGTTATTGCAGCAAATACAAAAGAAAATGTAGCATGAGAATGTAAGAGGACAAGGTTAGAGTAATGCTTATATAAAATCTTTGTATATAAATAGTATTATATTTTCTTCCTGCAGCCAAAGTCTTGAACAAAATGAATAAGCCTTTTTTGTCTTTGTGGATATAATCATTGTACCATCTATTTTAGTAAAAGGTTAGAGTACAGGACATGATTCAGTCAAAATTTGAAAGCTGCTTTATTCCAAATCTGACTATTGATCCATTTATTGCATTATAAATGTAGTAAATCTACTCTGATCTACTCTGAAGGGCAGAGGGTCTAAGGCAGAGACCTTCCCATTACCCAGTTCATTTCAGCTGGAGATGCCAGGGTCCTTCCACATGAAAAATGTCTTCTTTTTCACTGAGCTCTGGTCCTCCATTAAAAGTTAAGGACCTAAGCTCAATTTGTTTCAATGGGTAGGGCAAGCATGCACATACAGAAGCAGACTTTACAAAGGAGTAAGTCTAACTGAATTCAGTGGGTTTAACTGCTAAGTAATGCTTATGATTGCATTCTGACTCAAAGCAATTCATCTTAACAGTGCTTTATTTAGCTTGTGTCTTCAATTTTTAGTTGTCTACTAAAACGTTTGTACTTTATTCTGTTCCTAGTCCAGTTATGATGTTCTGCATATGTTGAAATTATTTTATTAGCATTCAAAACATATTTATTCTTATATTTGACAAACTGTAGCTAGATAAATCAATCAGCTATACAGAATAATTAATTAATACTTCCTAGCCTAATATAGTCACATTGCAAATAGTGGCCACTATATTGAATTAACAGGGTTATCAGGTTCTCTTGAATTGTCTGAGCAGAAACAACCATTATGTCAATATTTAGGAACTTCAGAATAATGTCAAGACAATTAAGCCAATTCTGTATCCAGTTTAATTTCCTGATAATTAGTCAGGGTATCTAGTTTCCCCTTACAACATTGAATTTTACAACCAAATTAAATTATCCGCACTCCATTTACTTAATGCTTAGTGGAATCAGAGACCTTATTTCAACACTGCACCAAACCCTAAATCCATATATAAAATACTCTGCATAATTTGAGAGTTCTCTGTGGTTTCATAAAGAAGCCATTGCATCATCTCACTGACTACTGCATCATCTGTGATATATACCTTAAGAGAAGTGCTGCAAAACAAAAAACAATAAAAAAACCCACTGTTGTTTTTCTCCCATGAGCTTTGAATACAGCTAATGAATATTATTAACTGTCAGAACTGAAACCTTTTATTTCTTGTGTACTTCCCATTCCTTAAAATAACAATTAAGCACATACCCCAACTCCCCATAATGTCCATCTTATTTCAAGGGAATATGGAGTCTATTCATGTCTTTCAGCTCTTTCCAGTCTTTGGGAGATAAGTCCAAAATAAAGACCTTAAGGTCACAACCTTATACTCATTTCCCTGAGAGTAAGTTACACTGAGCTCACTTATGAGCAGACATATACAGGATTGTACTGTAAGAAACCCTTAAGAATATTAAGTCACTCAGGTTTTCCTTGCATGTTTATCCAATGTGGGATCCCTGAGCACAGAGCACAAACATGCAATGGCTTTCAAATGGAAGGCTTTGTGGCCACCATATTCCAGCCTCTATGCTGCTGCCACCACACACACACACACACACACACACACACACACACACACACACACACACTTTTTCTTCCCTGGATAGGCATTTGGGTTGAAGAAATGAAGAGCCAATGACATAGATACACAGACAAACCTTAAAAGATGGCAACAACAAAGATGGCTGCCTGTTAGATTTTTCAAAGAATGCTAAATGCCTAAAAACAGTAAAACTCTAACCTTGGCCCAGGGTTGGGCCCAGATGTTTTGGCTTACAAGTCCCATCTTCTTTCACCATTGGCTGTGCTGTCTGCAGGTTTCCCACCTATGCCCTAGTCTTTGGATCAGTCTTGCCAACAAAGCCACAGAACTAATAGACCCATTATTAAAAAGTCCAGCCCACCTGCTTAACACATGTACACATTACTCATTTGCAGCCCATTGATGGCCTGGTGGGTGAGTGGAAAAAGATGTGCTTCTCATTGAAGCAATGCCCTCTTGCAAACCTTCTTTGAACATTTTTGCAGATAAAAGTTGAACAACAGGTGTGATAAGGGAGAAGGGCAGAGGAAGCTTGCACTAGAGTGTTTAGCACCTACGAATGAAAATCAAGTGGTTTTTTGCTTGTGTGAAAAAGTATCACAAAACAGCCATAGATAACACTTTAATGTCAACTCACCTCTTCCATAAGTCAGCAAGTGATGGTCATAGAAAGATGAACCAGTTCTCTGGATGTTTCTACCACTGCAGGAGACAGCTACAGCAGGCATATTTGGGACCTAGCTCTTTAATTGCTCTTCTCAGGCTAATGGACAGAATGGAATGCCCCATTTATCCAGAAGATCATGTGGCATAGAAGTGTTGCCCAGTGATCACCTAAATCAGGGTTGGGTGACTTGTAGCCCTCCCGATGTTTGGGCCTACGACTCCCATCAGCCCTAGCAGGCATAGCTAATGGTGAGGGATGCTGAGAGTTGTAGATTGCAAGGGCCACAAATTGCTCCATCCAGTGTAAATAAAGGAGTGCAAAATTTAAATGAAAAAGGAATTATTTAATGAACATTTCAAGATCCAAATCACAGGGAAGTTGAACCCAGCCTTTGCTAGCCAAGCATCTCTTGTAGGAAGAGAGTGGCTATATATTATGTGGATAAGTAATGCTAGACATAGTTGAACTTGGGTGGAACCAGGAATTTTCTGTTTTTGTGTGCCATTTTTGTTTGTTTGAGAGAGAATAAAGTTCTTATCAGCTTCTTGACTGACATGTTCTCTAAATTTTTCATGGTACTTCTGAATTTTATTCTTATTTTTTAAAAACAGCCATCACTGAAACTGTTGATAAATAAAATCAATGCAAGCATCAAGTTTTCCTTCCTTCAGTAGAAATTAAAGAACAGGTGTTTTATTGTAATGGCAAATTCTCATGTTTTGATCTCCATTTGGGGTTTTCTCCACCTGTAGTCAAAAACAGATAAACATTGTTTTGCCAACATCAGGTGAATGAGTCAACTGGACTTTTCTTGATGTCTTTTTTTCCTCTTACAGAACAAGCTAATTTTGGTTCTTACATCAACCCACGCTCATATCATATTGGTGATTGTATAAAAGACATTTATTTAGAAAAACAGGAATAATATTTTGAGATGAATTAATTCCTTTCTTCCCCTAAATTTATTAATTTCAGGAAAGAAAGTTCCTAGGATAATGTTTCTATTGGTGAGAGAAAAAATCCAAGAACTGGTGCCAAAAGTATTTTTTACACAAGTCCAAGCTCTTGGGTACATATCATGAAGGTTTTTTTTTTACTTCTCCCTTTTATTGAACAGCAGAATATAATGATATATGAATAAAAATGTTGTGCCATGTAGCATAGAGGACTGCTGTTCCAGAAACACAAATATAACCTCACCACTGCCTCAGTGGGAGTAAATTAAGCCAGTAACACAGAACTTCAAATGGCAGGATCTCTCCAAATGCCAGTTGCTGGAGAACAAGAGTGGGGAAAAACTCTTCCCCTCCTGTCCTGTTTGAGCCAACATCTGGTTGGCCCCTGTGGGAAACAGGATGCTGGACTGGTCTTTGGTCTTGTCCAGCAGGACTCTTCTTAGGTTCTCAGCCTGGTAAATACCAGCTGTCACTACTGGGCAAATTCCCACAACAGAAGTGACTTCTCAGCTCGCTTAGAAGCACTCAGTAAAAGAGACTTTGGCCACTGGGCACATTCAGCTCCCTTCACCCACACAACCCCTGGGGACACACATTCCATCATGGACACATGTTACATGCAGACATACCACCATATTTAAACATATGGATCTAGCCATGTTAGACCTTGAAATGATGTTTGACCCAGAGACTCCCAAGTCTCCATGACACACCTAGCCAGCCTTCAGATGTGGTGGACTAAAATTCCCAGCATCCCCAGCCAACTCACGGAGCCTGTAGTTAAAGAAAAATCTGTGAATTTATTAAAGTAGGGTTGCCAGCTTTTCTGCTGACCATTATAGCTGTGCCTTCAACAGTGGCTTAATGCACAGAAGGAGATGATAATTTATTTGTAATACCATGAATAACTTCACATGCAGATTTATAGATATCATTCTGTTAAAAGCCATGCTGGTGTTAGTGGTCAGCTAGCAAACTTTTCTATAGATGGAAACCCATCTGGAATTATCTGTCCTTCTCCAGGTAAAAGCTCTGTTCCTTTAAATCTGGTGCTTTTCATGGCTCAGAGATGGCAGTGATAGGGAAAGCTAGACCTGCTGAACTTCTATCTTTTGTCAGAGCTATTTCTTTAATTCAAATATGAAATCTCAAAGGGTCTCTAAGGCTGTTATATCAAAAGTCAGCCACTCCAGAAAATAGTGTATTCAACTTATAAATATACTGCTGCTGTGCATGAGACATTTCTGTATCAAATATAATGAAAAAGTAATTTCTTTAGGTGCAAGGTCCTGCTAATAATTACATTAGGAATACACAGTCTTTCCAACTAAGAATCAGAGATTGATTTAATATCATGATTATCAGTGTGATAAAATGTAGGCTGGAATTATTTGTGCATTAACAATAAGGAAGAGATATTTTTACTTAATTTGGGTACAGGCCCTCTGATCAATGAATGGTTTACCTTTAACTTATCAACAGAAATACAGGAAGCCCACAGAGAAAACCCAAGGATTATGAAGCCCATTGTAGTACTGCTATTCCCCCCTCCTAGATTATCATAAAGCAATAAACTAGGAGACATACATGTTGCGTGCTGCTTAAGAAAGTCCATTCATTGCCACCGTTTCTTCTATCTGTGTGGCAGGAAAGATAGACAGCCAGAGAAGAACAGGAGGTTTCTTGCAAGAAGAAATTTTGCAAAGTCCTTCTCCTTACATTATTTAATATTACAGCTGGTGCAATAGACAGCTGTGCCATTGTGCCTCAGGCTGCTTGCCACTTTCATGCTCACATGTCACAAAGAGTCAGGACAACCTAAAACTAAAGAACTGTTTGCTAAGACAAACTTGGAGGACCATAGAAACTTAACATTTATTAGTGCTAGGGTTTTATAGAGTGCTTCTATTCAGAATGCTAGCCAGCCATACCCTTTGCTAGGATTGTTCATACCATTCCCCACCCTGTTTTCTGTTAGGATTATTCCAGTTAGTCAGTATTCCCTGCCCATGGCGCATGCTCACATCTCATTCCATAGTTTTCTGAGTTTTTAACAATTCATTGAAATATTCATTTGTGCTATTGCATTTATATCTCCCTTTTTTCTCCAAGGAATCCAAAGTAGCTTACACAATCCTACTCCTCTTCATTTTATCCTCTATATCCTGTGGCATAGCCAAGTGGCGACAGGCAGATGTACTGAGTTAAGGGTCATTGTCTCGGTCTACAGCTATGTTACAGTACCAGGGAACAGAATACACTCCAGTATTACAAAAGAAAATGCAAATAAAAAATAAAGTTGTATGAAAATGAACCTTGAGTTTCAGTAGAAGTTCTTATTGGCTATAATACAAGATAAATAACTCTTGAGTTATCTAGTAACCATTGAATTTATTCAAAATTGACAGGCTAATCTATGGTTTCTAGTCAGCATAAGCCTGTTGATACATCAAGAGGTATCATCTTGAATAGGTTCTTGGCTTTATTAAGATAAAATAAGACCTCAGGTAACTAACTTGATCCTCTAGTTTCTCCTGCACAATAGAGAAACTAAATCAAGCTAATCCTTTTCCCATGGTCAGGACATTATCTGTAGTCAGTACTAATTAACTTTTGCATGATATCTGTCCAGAAAGTGTTCTGAAAGGGTTTGACATAGTTTGAGGCTGCGATCCTGTAATACTTGCCTGAAAGCAAGTCCCATTGAACCCAATGGGACTTACTTCTGATAGACATTAATGGGATTGTACTGTGTTACCTAGTTACACGTAAGCCCCTGAACTCAAAGGCTTCCCCCTTACATGAATGGCCAGTCATTTTTGGCTAATTAGATAAATTGCCAGGGAGTGGGAAGGAAGTCAGCAGAAGTCCTTGGCCCCAGCCTTTTCCCATCCCTGCATTTGTGACTGTTGGCTAGCATGGTTCCAGCAGTGAGGACTTCTGCATTTGAAGTCCCAGCTATGAGATCATAAATAATCCTATGGCACCCAGGACAAAGTCCAGAGGTCATAAGAATATGCCCTAAGTATGTAAAATGCAATCATATTTCTGCCAGATGTTTCAGCATAGGGAAGGATAACATTACCTTTTTCAGCTGCCTTTTAAGCATAGCTGACCCATGTTGGAACAGATGTAATGGAGTTTAGCGCAATGCAGGCTTTTAAGTATAACAGCTTTATATTAACTAATTTAGTGCTGTACATTGATCGCTATGATGGGAAAATGTGCAGACATTTATGTCATGTGTACCTAAGAAGGATATATGTGCATTATTGATTATACCTCCACTATCTAATTCTTCTTAACATTTAGCCTTGATCTGCAAGGTAAAAAACAAACTGTGTTAAGCAGAAAAGCAGGAGAGGGGGGGAAATGCTAAAAATAGACTCCATGTTTTGATCTGTCTTTTATGCTTGTTTACTTTGCAGTTAATAATCCATTGCTATGGGCTGACAATGGAAATGAGACTCAGGGCTAAATACCCAAGGTAGCTGTCAGACACTAGCATTTTCTACCCTCTTTGCCCTGCCCTAGCGATCTTGACTTCCATTTGTACAGACCACAGTCCTCCTTCCAGAAGTTCAGTGCAGTGTCCATGCAGTTATTCCGTTTTTTTTCATAGAAATCCTGTGAGCACCTATTGCTTTTCATGGCTGACATGACTCATACCAGTACCTGGCCAATGCTGACATCTCTCTATTCCTCCATCTCAAAGGTTGTTCATGTCTAGACCTTGAACAAATGTTCTGATACAGACCATAGCATTGGAAACCCATAAAATAGCTGATACCAGATTGCACTATGTTCCTCAAGGTTGCTGCATTTCTTAGACTCTGTTGTGCCACTGCAGTTAGCTGCAACCTGCCTTAGAGGTGAGAGACATGCCATGCCAGTAAAAGTTTTCAAGTACAATAATGTCTACACCAAATTGGTTTTGTGAATCACTGGCAATCCAGTGCAGAGAAGCATTTCCCACATTTCTCAGCATTTTCTCTGTATGTAAAGAGATGGCCTCTTTATCCCAAGGCAAAGACCTACAGAGGCAGGATAAAGTTCAGATAATCAGACAGGTGCCTTTATCTAAGGAGGAGAGGTCAGATTGCCTCACACAAGTCAATATATATCTAAAAGCCCTTCTTTACCCAAGTTCTTATAAACAAAACTGCTACTTCTTTTCTCATCTCCAGTGTTGTTCTACTTTTTCCCTATCACTGATCACCTTCTAGAGATTATGTCTTACTATGGTGACTGCTTACTCAAATAATGAACGTGAATAATACGTGGAACTCAGGGTGCTGGGTCAAAACACAATGAGCTAGTCTTAACCTGTGAGCAAAACTTAGGGGATTATTCACTCTACCAGAGAATAGGGCAGACCCTGGCATTAGGAAATATAGGATAACCTGGATTTTGGGATACTATTTAAGACCATCAGGGTGTCTTTAAGGCTATTGTATTGTTTTCATGATTTGGAGGTACCCTTTGATTTTCTGTCTAGAACAGTACAATATTTAATTCACCCTGCGGCATTGTGTAGAGTTTATAATGACTTAGACATTAGCAGCAATGTGGTTGGCAGAAATTCAACAGGAGAAGTTTTTCTTGTCATGGAGGTACTATGAGGTAGAAATCTTCACATCTTGCACAAGGTGTGGAAATCACATTTATTTAGCCCATGGACTAAGATGACTAGCTTCAAATAAAAGATGCTGCTGAAATGAGGAAATGGTGGAGATGGCCTCTGCACCTGCTTCTTTCTGAGCTTTTCTGCCCATTCCTTTCTGCTTGAAGACAAAGCTGTTTGTAGAGTGCAAGCTGTCCTGCCCACCCCACTCCAGCTTGCATCCCACAGGTGTAGTGGAGGATTCTGTCCTGTGGCCAGTGTTGACTTGACATGCAATGGCTTCTGTAAGTAGACTGGCAGGTGTGGGTGCCCTTTCTGACCTTCAGTTCAGGTAGCAAAATGTCCTGGGCCAGGTTTGATTGTTGTACAGTTAAAGGGTTAGGGAGAGGAGTTATGAAAGACTGCAATTCTGTCATTAGCTCAGAGCCAACTCAGGACAGCACAGGACAAGATGACACCTCTTCCCACTCCGTCTACAAAAGTCAATTGCATGTCTTCAGCATTAGCAATGGGATAATATCTTCTACCATGCCTAAAGGCAGTGTGCTTACATAGGAGTGACAAAGTAGGCCACACCACCAAAAGCCCTCTCCTGCAGTACCTTGTTCTCACCTTATTCTACTGACCCTGTATTAAGCCAATCAAGCATTATGGTATCAGAGCAACCTCAGGAGAGTATGACTAAAGTAATGTTCAACTCATTGCAACAATAGATTATCTGATTTATTGTGTATTTATTAGATTTATGTCCTACCTTTTTCTTCTTGAAAGAACTCAAATCCATTTACAAACCATTGCCATCCTGCTCTCAATCTTATTCCCACAAGTACAACCCTGTCGGGTAGGTTGGCATGAGAATCTGTGCCTGAAAAGTTACCCAGTCGGATTTCCTGAGTCCCAGACCTGTGCTCTTAACCACTACACCACACTGGCTCTCAGTGCCATTTGTGTTGTAAGAGTTGCAATATGATCAGTTTGCTTACAGCTAAGATGTGTAGTTTTACTCTGTGAAAGTTTAATTTCAAAGAAAGTGCAAATACCATATAACAATGCCCGAGTGAAACTCTATCTGTAACATATCATTCTGAATTCCAAATACTAAACTGTGCTACGCTGACTGGTGCAGGTAACCCATTGAACCCCATTCATGATGGGAATCGGGGATTGCAATTATTCCCCATGAACAAGGAATTCCCAGTAAGTGCGGGTCATAAGCTTGCGTTAAAGTCTTTTTTTATTTTGAGCTGGCTGGAGCTGGGGATCAGACTAGATGGTCCGGGAGACCCCTACTGACTCACTCTGTTTCTATGTTTCTGTTTACACAAAGACTATCATTTTGTGTTGTTTTGTTTTCCTGATTAGGCTCATGCAAAAGTCTGGCATAATTACAACAAGCATTTCCGACCTCATCAGAAAGGACTTTTGTCCATCACGTTGGGATCCCACTGGATTGAACCTAATAGATACGAGAACAATTCAGACCTTGCAAAGTGTCAGCAGTCCATGCAGAAAGTTTTGGGGTGGTTTGCCAAGCCAATTCATGGAGATGGAGATTACCCTGAAGAGCTGAAGAGTGAGGTTGCCTCTATCTTGCCAGATTTTACCAAGACAGAGAAAAAACAGATTAAAGGGACTGCTGATTTCTTTTCATTCTCCTTTGGCCCTGATAATTTTACACCACCTAACAAGCTGCCAAATATGGGACAAGTTTTTTCACTCAACCTGAGGGATGTGTTGAACTGGATTAAACTGGAATATAACAGTCCTAGAATCCTGATTGCAGAAAATGGGTGGTTCACCAACAGCCGTATAAAAACTGAAGATACCAAAATTATCTACGCAATGAAGAATTTTATAAATAAGGTCCTACAAGGTATGCAAAACTGCTTGGTTTTTTTTTTTAAGTCCTCAATAGATTTGAAACTGCCAAAACAGGGAGCCGACTCTACCTGATCTTGAACACATCTTTGTATCCAAGACAGCTCTCCACAACCTGGTGTCCTGCAGTCGTTGGACTGCAACTCTGAGCATCCCCCTTCATCCATGAAGGATGGGGGAGACTGGGAGTCATAGTCTAACACATTTAAAAGGCACCTGGTTGGGGAAGGGTTTTAAAAGTGCAAACAGTATCAGCTCAATGATGGCTGATAACTAGCAGGATATCACTAACAGTACAGGCATGGAAAAGGAACTTAATCCTTTCCCCATCAGCTACAGTCCCAAGGAAGGTCTGTCTACTTCATTGTGGGGAATTCCCCCATTGTGGCCTGTGGTTTGACCTAGATTAGAAGTGGCTTGACTTCAAAAGCCTTCTGGGGCCAAGCGCTTCAGACCTCTGGCAAGAGCAATCTATTTGTTCCTAACCCTCAGCCCACTGCCTGGGGAGGAAGGAGGAAAAGCAAATGGGGGAGAAATGGGTGTTGGAAAAAGAGAGGAGGACCTTATCGCTCCTGATTCACATCTCTTGACATAGTGTTCCAGAGGGAATGCAGCCCTTGGCAGCAAAGGGTTTCCCTACTCCAACCTAGATGAACAAATTGAATTTCTGTGAGGTGGGGTGAGGAATCTCAGACCTAGAAGCCAAATCCATCTCTCTGCAGTTCTTTGGATGGCCATCCCCTTCCCTGTAGTCATCAGTTGTTTGGTGGTATCCCAGGTTTTCTGCATTTTTTCCCCAATTCAAAAAGTTTAAATGCCTTTCCACATGACCCTTTTTTATGTAGTCATGATTCCTCACTCACAGGAGTTTGCAAGTGTTTTACATAACATTGTCATTCTCCAGGGCCTCTTCCATGTTTTGCAATCATTTCTGCAGGGTGGTTGGGTTGGTAGTTTGTTTTGATCTAAAAAAAGTCTGGTATTATTAACTGTGGCATGAAACTCTCATTGATTAGCACAAATCCACTAAACCACACTGCTTCTTTGTGCCTTTGTAATGCAACATAAAGAAGGGTAGACAAAAACCGAAGGGGGAAAAAATCTGTGCAGGAGCCAATTTAATCCCTCAAAGAATTCAGAAGTAGAAGTATTTGATAAAGTGGCAAGTTAAGCCTCATGTAAAGAAGCCATGGATTACTGATAGTAAGACAGTTAAGCTACAATATACTCTGGGAGCTATTTTGGTGCCACCCTTTTTGCATTTGGCTTCACTGGGCTTGCCACCAGAGCAGAAACCATTCCCCTGAACCCCAAGAAATTATCTGAAACTGAATTGGATCTTGGGCTGAAACAAGCTCTCCACCTCCGATATAAGATATCTGCCCAAATTAAGGAATTGTCCAAAATCTTCTTGGAAACATTTGTAATGCATCATTACATGAACATGTGTAATGCACTCTAGTCTGGCAAACACTGTTATTTTAAAATTTTATTTCCCCTCATGCAGCTATTAAATACGATCAAATTGATGTATTTGGTTACACGGCTTGGTCTCTTGTGGACGGACTTGAATGGCAACATGGTTATCAAAACAGACGAGGATTATTTTATGTAGATTTCAATAGTAAGGAAAAGGAGCGGATTCCCAAATCATCTGCATTTTATTACAAACAAATAATACAGGAAAATGGCTTTCCTGAATCTACCCCACCTTTGTACGGTCAGTTTCCCTGTGACTTTTCCTGGGGTGTGACGGAGTCTGTCATTAAGGTAAGTATAATAAACTCTTTAGCATTTCAGTTATTTTTAGGACCAAGGCCATAACAGAAATTGTTTTGTTTATGCAGTGTTTCTAAGACAAATATAACAAATTCAATATCCCCAAACCCTCTATGAGCAGGGACCCTGTTTATGAGGGTGCTCGGCAAGGCACCATCTGGGATTCACACTGACCACTCTGTTGTACAGTAAATGAAACAGAACTGTAGATGTAGACAAGGCACCTATTTTTGTTTCATGGAAAGACTAGAATATGGGGAAAAGCTTCCGGTCATGCTGACTGTTTAATACACAGTATGTGTTGGTGGCCATTCACCTATTAGCCTCCTGGGCAGAGCTTCTCATGCTGTCCGAACCCAGGCAGCATGGCTTGTTTGAGAAACCTCAAAGAACCTAACAGCAACTCCTTCCTGTTACAGTTGTGTTCCTGTGCACAAACTAGTAAAAATATGTTCATAAGTGTGAACTAGACCTACTGTAGACAGCAAATGGCCAGGCAATGACATTTGAGGAATGAAAACACAAAGACCACTTGCATGTGACATGACCACCCTATCATGGATTGTTATGCTGTGTGAACCCAGACCAATTTTCCCAGGGTGGCTTGTTTTTTGAGAAATAGCTACCTCAACAAAACATGGGTCATGTTTTCCATAATGGGTTGTTTTGTCATCCAATTCCTTTTTGGTGGAGGGAATTGGCTACTGAGTCCTGATGGGAGTGGCAAAAACCACTCGTCATATGGACAAGCACCATTGCCACCCAACACAATAGTGCAGAAGTGGCACTTGGGGACAGGTGGATGGGCTGTGCACGCGTGCGCGCATGCGCGCGCGCACACACACACACACACACAGAGCCATCATGAGCCCATAATAGTAACTGCAGCTTTTTCCCTCCATTACCCTTTCCCCTGCTCAGATTTCAAAAGCTGGCTCTCCAGCCAGCTATTCCAGTCACAACATGGGAAGCTACAAGCACTCCCTCCAAGTGTCCTTGTAGCATCTGGGAAGGACTGCCCTGCATTTTAAAACACAAATTTCAAAATGTGTTTAACACAGTCACACAAATGCCAAGAGTTGAAATTCATTTTCCCACTCACCTCCCAATCAAGGCACAAGAGATCTTTGGCTGAGAAAGGGGGATTTACACATTCAGTAATATCCTCAACATTACTTCTTTTTGTCCCAAGCCTCCAGGGATCAGGAGAGTGTAAAAGTGCATCCCTCCCCCACCCCTTTTTTTAAGGGAAATGGAGTTTGAGAGCCTCCTATCAAAACGTGAGCCCCTTTGAAAAGGAGATTTTGGTAGGAATTTGGTAGATTTAGACTGGAACATATCTCTGAGTATCTTCCTTCAAACTCTAGACCACGAAGAATCTGCACATATGTACTTAGGGATGTTCCCTGTCCCATAATTAGGACAGTTTGTCTTAATTATGAGCCACAGAATCACCAAACTTTGAGAAATCCAAGAGGTCAGCAAGTAGCATTTGCCAGTTTTAGAATAGGGTACCTACAAATCAGGTAACTGCAGATTTGTCAACCCATGAAACCAACCACAAGCTACATAAGGAATGAGCATTTGGACCCATAGTCTATTTTAAGGTTTAGAATGATGGAATTCCACCACTTGGGAATAAACCTTATGAAACTCAGTGGGACTTGTTTCTAAGTACATACACATTTATAGAATTATGCTGTGTTGGAGAGCTTTTGGTATTCCACTGATCTCCAGCACCTTGTGGAGGGCATGGAATTGATTGGATTGATATTCTGCAGCTTGCCACACATAGATTAGAAAGGATTTGGGAGGAGCTCATTCTTTTCCTACCAACTACCCTCGCATTTTATCTGCATCATACTTTGAGAATGATAACGGAAGAATAATTGGCCATGAGTGGTTGTCTTTCAAGGAACAGCATGCAAAATTCAGCTAATTCAGAGGACTGTCCCGTCCTCTTCCTTTGTACAGTCCCTTGCACATGCCCAAAAGTCATTGCATCAATATCTATAATAGCTACAGTGTCAGAAAGGAGCTTGGCCATGAAACTCCCTGGGTGATTTTGACTGATGCTCAGCCTATACTATTTCACAGGGTTCAGTGAGGGCAAAATAGAAAGAGAATCATATAAGTTGCCTTAGGCTCTTTGCAAGGTGTAATAACATTTCCTGTAGGTCAGCTTCCACTTTTGCATAGAGTGGGTTGGGACTGTAGCTAGGGAAGAACAAGTTGGTGAAAATGAGTACACACGTATCCTGTAGTGTAATTAGGTTCTGTCAGCCTTCGGACCTAATGGCCTTCTGCCCTTCCCCTTTGTTAGAAGGTAATGTGAATCACTTCATTCATTTCAAAATTTGGTAAAATGCAGCCCTGCTGAGCCAGGGCACCTTCATGCTCTTTCTGCTGAATGGTGCTCTGGACATTTGCCCTGAGGTCCTACCCCGATGGCAGCACTGCATGTGTATGGGTCTCACATACAGGGGGCACTCTGAATCTATGCTAATTTTCAGATTCATTTCTACGTTTGGTGTTAGTGGTTTTCTCTGGAAACAGAGCAAGATGACATACTTTTAATGGCTGATACATTAACTATAATTCAATTCAGCTTCAGCCAGTTACTAATAAAGGATTGTATATATTATACTAGTTATGACATTAATATGCACTAATAGATAGTTTTGAATATGTAGCATTTTATTAGTTTCTGTGGAAAACCTTGTTAGGACAGCAGGAGGCACTTGGTGGATGGATTCATTTGAAAAAAGTTCAGAAGGATAAAATGCAAATAAATGAAAACTTCTACTAACAATGGAAGTCAGAAAAAAGAAAGAATAACAAATACAGAGAGAAATATCTGATGCAAACTGGTTCAGTAAGGCAGCTGCATTTACTAATTTGGGGAGGGATACCTCCCAATATTTGTTGCTGTTTAAAATATTTCAGTTAGGTCTTTCTTACCTAATAACTTTAAGACAACTGAAATAACTAAAACTGTACACACCATAGTTAGATTGTATGTAGGCTCTCTGAGGTGATCTAAAATGTGTGCTTACCTTGAGTCCTTAGATGCTGCTTATTCTTTGTAATAATATCCACTTTGGTCAGGGTGGGTGGATGGAAGGATGGTCCCCAGAAAGTACGTATGTTATCAAATGGCTAGGCTCAGGTAAGACCAGATATTCTAATCCCTGTGAGCAAAGCATATCCTCACCTAAGCACTTGGATAGCCTGTGACTCTCAGCTGAAGTTGTGACTCATTCCTGTTGCTTGGTATGCAATTTGACACACTGCCCAGTTTTCATATCTGACAGGGGTCTGTCCCAATTCTCCCACTGCACTCCCGAAGTCTGATTTCCCTTCTGTAGCTGCTGTCACATTTCTAAAAGAGATTCATGCAGCTTCAGAAAACACATTGAACATCTCATGTAGTTCAGACTAGTCTCTACTTCCTCTGTAATGTCAGTGCACAGATAATCTGCAAATCTTTCACCTGTTTCATGCTAAAAAGGCCATAAAGAAGATATGAAGGGAGCTTCTCTAGGAAGCTATTGCACTATCAGAGTGTCACCATTGAGAAGGCCCTCTTTCCAGCAGGCACCTCAACTCACTTGACAGAATCACACAGAACTAAATATAGGAGGTGATCCTGAAAGATCCTTTAAGCGTGCTAAGGCTAAAACCTTCAGTACTTCAATTAGGCTTGTAAATGGATGCAGAACCAGTGTACCAGATTAAGAACAGATGTAATATCTAGTCTTAAATAATCCCTGAAGTCCGTTTTTGGACCAACAGCAGTTTCCAGGCAGTTTTACAGACAAACCCACATACAACACATGGCAATAGTCTAAACAGAAGGTTATCTGGCCATGGGAGGTTGTGGGCAAGATACCTCCATCTTGGTAGGGCTGCCACTGGAACATGAGTTGATAAGGCACTTTGTGCTTGAGACTCTATGGACAATGCTGCTGCAATAAGCACCCCCTAACTGCAAACTTGAACCTTCCAAGAGTGGTTTGATAACAGTCTAGATTAGAAGGTGAGCCATCCACCAACAGTACTGCCATCTTGTCTATATTGCATTGTGGCTTGTTAAACCCTCATCCAGTTGATGCTTGTGACATTTTACACCAGGTCTCCCAATTAGATCATCCATGCATAATCAGTAGTTATACAAACCAGCACCTCCACACAACAGCAGTAATTGCTCTGAACCTGGTAGTGCCCCCCCCACCACCACTTACTTTATTTTGGTTCTACTGGCACCTAGTAAGGAAGGGCTGGGGAAACCAGATTCCTATTTATTCCTTAGATTGGTAATACTGGCAGGAACAGACATAAAATAACCTAAAGGAACAAATAACATTGATCTGTCCAGGGCTGGAGGAAATGAACCAATGTTCTTTCTTAAATTAAAAATCAAATCTCATTTTCAGGCAGAATCAGTAGCTTCCTCACCACAGTTCTGTGATCCCAAGCTGTATCTCTGGAATATTACAGGAGATGGACTTCTTTACCCAGTAAAAGGAGTGAACTTGAAAACCCGGCCAGCCCAGTGTACAGACTTTGTCAGCATTAAAGCACAACGGGAGCTGCTATCTAGGCTGAAGATCACCCACTACAGATTTGCGCTCAATTGGCAGCTACTTCTGCCCAGTGGCAATTTGTCATCTGTCAACAGCCAAGTCCTTCGATACTATCGTTGTGTGATTAGCGAGATGCTCAAGCTAAACATCACACCCATGGTCACCTTATATTATCCAACTCACCGCTCACTGGGTCTGCCTGTACCTTTAGTTCAGAATGGTGGATGGCTAAACCAGTCCACGGTTCAGGCTTTTAGAAATTATGCAAAAATGTGTTTTCAGGAACTTGGAGACCTGGTTAAATTCTGGATCACAATCAATGAACCCAACCGACTCAGTGCTATTTACAACAGCAGTAGTAATGACACCTACCAGGCAGCACACAATTTATTGATTGCGCATGCCTTGGCTTGGCATGTCTATGATAAACAGTATCGATCCTTTCAGGATGGTCAGGTATCTTTGTCTTTGCATTCGGACTGGGCAGAACCTGCCAATCCCTTTCTTGACAGCCACTGGGAAGCTGCAGAAAGGTTCCTTCAGTTTGAAATAGCTTGGTTTTCAGATCCAATTTTTAAGACAGGGGACTATCCAGAAGCCATGAGAGAATACCTTGACTATAAGAACAGCAAAGGCCTCTCTGGTTCCTCTTTACCACATTTTACCAACGAAGAGAAGACACTTGTAAAAGGAGCAGCTGATTTCTATGCACTGAATCACTTCACCACAAGACTTGTGAGCAATGAGCCGAAAAATGGAAGCCGGCATGAATTTGATCAGGATGTTCGGTTCCTGCAAGATCTCACCTGTCTGAGTTCTCCATCTCGCTCAGCAGTTGTACCTTCAGGGTTACGCAAAATCCTAAACTGGATTAAAAAGCGTTACGGTGGCATTGATATCTACATCACAGCAAGTGGGATAGATGATCAGTCGTTAAAAAATGATGAACTTCGTAAATACTATCTTGAAAAGCACGTACAGGAGGCTTTAAGAGGTAAGTGGATGGCAAAAGACAACTATTAAGAACATGCTCAAAATACTTGACAACAAATGCACTTCTGGTGAAATCCAGCTGAGTGCCATTTCTCATTGAGCATCTGCTAGTAATGCAGATTCTATCTCCACCCCCTCCCCCCAACACACACACACCCTGCAGCTTCTCTGAATCTACTAGAGATGTTCTAGAAATGGGACTTCTGTGGCAGAAACCATACAGCCTCTTCCCAAAGTGGTTTTCTTTAAGTGACATGAAATGTCTGCCTCCCCCCCAAAAAATAGTTTATATTTTTTAAAAGAGACAATTAAGCAAACTAAGGGAAAGCTGAGGAAGGGAGGGGGACAGAATGAGAGGCAAGTGAACAGTGAAAATGACTGTTTCAAAATGATTTTTTGTGAATATATAAAATAGCTGTTTCATTCAAACAGTAAACTGGCAGTATTTCAAATTAACTTTTTTTTTTTTGCTTCCAGCTTACCACATTGACAAAGTCAACATTAGAGGATATTTTGCATTTAAGTTGACTGATGAAATATCCAAACCCAGACTTGGATTCTTCACCTCCGACTCCAAAGCCAAGGATTCTGTCCAATTCTACAACCATCTGATTAGCAACAATGGCTTCCCCTTGGATCCCACAAATAGTGTGTGTCGTAAACTAAATGAAAAAGACCCCTGTACTCTCTGCCTATTTTTAATGGAGCAAAAGCCACTCATATTTTTTGGATGCTGCCTTATCTTTGCTCTCATCTTGCTTTTAAGTCTCATTTTCCATAAAAGAAAAAACAGGAAATGGTATTGGTCAAAGAACTGCCAACACATTTGTGTTCCTGTTAATACTAGACATAAGAATGCTCTCAAACGAGATAAAGATCCATCTTCCTTCTGCACATACGTCAACAGCAAGGGTGAGAAATTGTTGGAAGCACTCCAAGTCACTCCACTTATGTATACCAAGGGTCTTATAAAAGAAAACATATAAGGTTAAATCTGACATGGTATGATTGGGTTTACCCGATGAAAGTTTATTTTCATCATGCTGCCCCCAAATCTGTTCCAGAGGGTCACCAAACCCTCCAGGACATATGATGCATCCATGGAAGCTACAGGAGAGAGCAAGAATTCACACCACCAGTGGTGGTCCATTCCACAGGTATTGTGGCAACACCAATCGATTCATCCTTAGTATTACTAGAATACTGAAGATAATTGATTCAGGACTGCTATCTAGAATCAATATTTCATGCTTACAGGCTGGGAATCCCAGGATAGTCATTTTTTATTCTGTGTGAAGTCATTCTGTACAACAGAGTAACACGATTAGAAAGTTGTCAGATATCCAGGGCCTCCCCTTTAACATTTTTCTCCCTAGACTTCAAATTCACCTTTCAGATAATGCAAGTTGAAGTGCTGTCATATGATAGCATTTCATAAATAAATAGTTTTAAGTTATTATATTTCAGACCAAAGTGTTTCTCTTGTGTAGCCTGGAATAATCACTTCACTTGAGAAGGACTTGAAGATTTAAATACATGTGCACTTTTATATTAAGGTCTTCAGCTTTACAACATTAAGCTATGCTTGTATCCGTTGTAGTCTGAAGATGTAACTTAGTTCCTTCATTATCATTTTTGTTAAACAGCTGATCAATTAATGTTTCTTATGAAGCAATGATCTTACTTCCAAAAATCTGAGTGTCACAATTGCCAATTTGTCCCCACAAAACTGAGATTCATCTAGGCAAACTGCAGTATTTATTATACAGCTGATAACAAAATGTTAATTCAGAAGAGTTGTAGTAATCCATTGTAAAAGTAATTCTAAAATGCTCAAAAAGATCAGTGAAGCATTTCTCAAAACCAGGGGTGTTAAACCATTTCCAGCCTGACAGTAGTATTCAATTTTAGAGCTCTGGAGGGGGAATAGATGCATTCCTGTTGTGGATGGGACTGAAGCCAAAGGTCAGAGCAAAACACAAAAAAATACCAGTTTAAAGCTCTTGCTGCCAGTAGTTAATCCACAGGAGGAATGATTCAATCTTTTCATATGCTGGAAAAACACAGGAAATCACTAAGCAATTTGTGGTTGGAAGAAAGGGGATGGTGTTTGCTGTGGACTCTAGGCCTTCCCTATCCCTCCTCAAAAGCAACAGCTCTTTCACAGCATATGCTCACTAACAGTTCTTATCAAATACAGGGTGTAATTTAGGAACAGGGGCTGAAGCACCTCCATTATCATCAGCTGAAAAGAGGCAGTGGCTCAAAACAGGAAATAACTTCAAAGGCAGTTGGATAAAGAAACTAGATGAAGAAAAACTAGAGATTGCATGGCCTCTCCAGGTTTCAAAATAGTAATTTTAAGATTACTGGAACCCAGAAAAAAACTGTTATTAGTTGGAAATACACACATTCCAGGTACAAGCATGAGCTACAACACTGTTAAGTATATTTAGAAAATGTGGGTCTATTTGTGCTGTTAGTGAACGGAAACAAACACACAAGCTACTGCTGTAATATTTTGAAGAGCCATTATTTTAAAGCTAGACTACACTCCAGTTCTTCAGGACCAAGGCAACACAAATACACCTTGTTCTGTTGGCTCAAACCATCTATCTTATTTTTGGGGTCAGTGGGAAAGATGTAGTAGTTAAACTTTATAGTAATATATTTATTTGAGGTGTGCAAATCACACAATTCTGTATTCAAGTTCAAATATTCAGTGCTGACTGGCAGTTCTCTGAAACTGTCACTCTAATACTGCACTTTATCTATTAAAGTCACCTTCATAAGCTGCAGAAATGTGTTTTCTTTTCCACTTAGAATGGCAACATGTTTGAAAATTATCTAGAATGTGGACATACTGCAAACTACACTTGAAATACCTGGGACATCTGTAACATGAATCTATCAATCTGCACAACAGACATGGTTCATGCTATCAGTTTTACCTCCCACACACAGTTTAGGTGGGCTACTAAGCTTTTCCATTTTCATTTCTTTATCTTGTATAAAATACCATCACATACTTTTAAAAGTTGCTGGGTCAATGGAGAGAGAAAAATAGAGGCATATTATGTTTTTAATAAATACATTGATCTGGTAAACCAAATTCCAAAGTCTAACAGTCTGGATTGTGTTTGTGTGAAATTGGCAACCTTTCCTTAAACCTAAATCAAGGCTACAACTTCTATTTAACTTTTCCTGCCAGTTTTCAAATGGGTTGCAGGTTGCTATCAGGAGTCTACTAAATTGAGAAGTCTCAAAGATAATCTATACTTTGCGGGAAAAATTAAAAGACTTGAAAGCACAGCCTGGAGATGTTCATCAGCAATGTCTCTATAATGAAAGAACTGAAAAGACTATTATTCACCAGAATTGCTTTGGTTTTAGAGATTATTTGTCTAGGATAAGCTTTACAAAGCATTCAACTCTATTTACCTTTAATACAAAAGTGGTAGAATCAGCTCAAACATAGCACACAGCACACTGAAAGGTAAGTTTTATTTTTCCAAATAAAAGAAAACTGTTCAGCCAATCTGGTTGAAGGTTAGAAGTGTCTTGTGCCTGGGTTGTCATCTCAGGATCTAGAACTGTGAATAAGATTAAAGCATTAAGAACAATGAAAGTATAATGAACATATATTTTACAGCATTTACTATCCTATATAAACATCGCCAAAATAATGTGACAGGCTTTCTTTTAAGTTCTTCATGAACTAAATAATAAAAAACATTGAGTTTGAGCATCAAGAATTAAACTTGCATGCTGATATTTCAACTGCTGCCCCTATCAGTTAGACTTCAGCCTGACTATAGGAAACAAATTAAGAGCTTTGAAAAAAGTTGAAGTGTAGTCTGAGAAGAAAACGAAAGAGTACACTTCAGGGCGAGCAAGAAGCAATCAATAATTCAGATGACTCAAATATCTAAAGTATGTTCTTTAACTGTATGGCAATATTTCAAGTAGTTAAGACTAATGTGTCTATTGCAACCAAGTTAAAGGAGTGATAAATTTAAACAAAACGTAGTAAGACCTTTTCCTAGGAGTTGAATATTCAAAATCACTGCTGGCATGTATTACAACCCATAGTGGGCTGCAGTGCACACCAGATTAAATAAAACACAGTGGTTTACAATGATCATGCAGACTCAGCATTACAAAGTTATAGAAGTCTCATTTACTGTATCCTACTAGGATTTATTGCATCCTTTGCCCCATAAAGAACCATGTTGGTACTGCATTAGTAACAGATGGCCCAAAGACTATATAGTGACCTTCCTCAATCCAGTACTTTCCAGATGTGCTTAAAGCTCCCACCATCCACAGCCAACTGACCGAACAGCCATACTGGTTAAGGACAATGGAAAATACTGTCCAATACATCTAGATGATATCACGTTGAAGGAGGCTGCACAGCATATTCTGCCCAATGAAGTTTGGCAGATGATTAATATTATGTTCAGAATCCTACAAACCAGAGATGGTAGGCTATAAAAGTGCTTTCACCACTATCTACCTCCACCAAACATGCACTGGACTGAAGTAATTCCTTACTCAATACACTTTCTAGATTAGCCAAAACTGACAAACCTTCCAAAGGCATGTTATTTGTACAAATTGATGTTAATACAGCATTGTGGTCTTTTTCCCCTGGTACACAGACCAGAAATTTTATTGCATGTATAATAGCATATAAATCTTTTAGCCTTGTAAGTGTGAAGAAGCCCTTTGATTTGAATAGGTCATAGGACATTCCTTGTCTGAAGGATGTGTGCATACACACTAGTGATGAATAGACATTTCATACATGCACTTTATTAGCTGTTCTTACTCACTCAAACAAGATGGATGCAGATGTGATTTACCAAGTGGTAATTTGAAAAGGAGTAAATGTAACCACTTGGTGAGCTTGGTGTCTTATGGTCCTGCTGAGTAGTTACAAATTTCTTACCATTCCCTTACAACTCTGGATTTCTGAACAGGTGGACTAGCTTACACATCTATATAGTGGTACCTTGGCTCACAAACTTAATCCAGTCCACGACTCTGGTTTGTGACCCAAGTCAAATTTCCCCATAAGAGTCAATGTAAATAAGCTTAATCCATTCTGTAACTATTTTTTTAATCAGAAAAAAATGAAACAAAGTGACAAAGAACAACAAAGTAACAAAGTACTATACAGTACAGTGGAGAACACTAACCTAGGTGGAGGGGAGATTGTTTTGAGGGAGAGTCCCCCTCCATAAGGACATTGGGGAAATCTCTTTCAGGGGTTTCCTCTCTTCTTTGCCTCTTAGCTGCAGGGTCAATTTTGGTGAAAAATCTGTCTATAGTCACTTGGTTTTTCCTGCGCTGTATAACCCTCCAGAAATGAGAGACCATGTTATTGTTCTTCAGATTCAACACTCTGTTCGTTACAGTTATGTTGGGGTGGTGCTTCTCAAAGAAATCCTGGCACTCATTCCATTTTTTCATAATGGACTGTATCACATCACTGCTAACCTCCTCCCTGTCTTCCTCTTCCTCAGTGGAATCCTCCTCAGCAAGTACCTTCTGCTGCTCACTCTGGAGTTCAGCAAGTTCTTCTGTCGTCAGCTCCTCTATGTCTTCCCTGCACAAATGCAACTGCGATCGTGGCCATCTTCTCACTTGGGGTGGGGTGGGGAAATGGCCACAATCTTGGTTGCCACCCAATGCGGAGCTCATGATCCAAGTCAAAATTTTCATGAAATTTTTGTTCGTGACCCGATTTGGTTGTGAACCAAGGTGTTCATGAGCCGAGGCACCACTGTATAGTTACACATCTATACAGAAGAGTGATGACTTCTGTATCTCATTTGGGAACATAAAACTTTCCACAGAACACATCATTCCAAGCCCGTGCCTATAGTATATAATCCAAGAGCAATTCCCTACATCATAGACACAACAGTGATATTACTGATTTCAGTATGTGGGATGCCAAAACACTTCCTCCAAAAAGTACTCCCACTCAATTCCGTAAGAAGAGCTCAGGCCCTTACATAAGACACTTGTACGTTCATGTTGAAAGAATATATACTAACCTTCTAGTTTTATTCATCTGCCTGTTGTACTGTTCCCTTCTCAGAAACATAGATACCATCCAAGAACTTTCTGATATCTTTGTTCTTTACTGTGGTAGCCTGCTGGATCAAGGCAGCTATAAACAAAACAAGGTAGATTTATATTAGACTGGCATAAGAAAAAGATTCTCCCTATATTAATTTAGCAGAACAATTTAATGAGACCTGGGCCAGATATTGCCATCTCAAATCAAATGTTGGATGCTCCACGGCTAAATCCAATTCCCTCAGTTCTACTCAATATCAATGTTTAATACAGCTATCTGCAGTTGGAGATACAATAGCAACAGACTAACATTCCTTGTGGTGTTACTGTACACGAAAGAAGTTTCTCTTAATTTTAGAAATGATCTGAAATGTTTATGTGTTTTGGATTATATACATAGAATACAAGTTCACCTTAGCAATTGTTATGAATAATACCCTCTATCAGAGTAAAATCATTATTTCCAAAGTCAAATGTTTAACTGACATACCAGAGTTAGATACCAATTCAATGTCATTTCCTTCAAGGATCAGCTCATCTTTCTGGGCTTGAGATACTGCACAATTGACACCTTAAAAAGGTAAAAAAGGACATATGTATCCAGTCACAGAAGTGCATACTTTAAAAATTACGATTAAAATATAGTTGAATACCATAACTATCTAATCCCAATGCCTTATTATATACAGCTTCATCCTGTCCACAGAGACTGAAATCCTGAGGATTAACTAGTCTTGGGATCTAAATCACCTTACAAGCACCATCTTGACCATTCCATTGGTACTTTTAAGTTCCTGAAATAACAGCATGTCTACAGCCAATTCCTTCCTTCAAAGAAACAGGACATTAACATCCGAGCCAGAACATTTCTGACAAAAAAAAGTAATGTGCCTGTATTACCTTGACTATTTTAGCACTTATGAATTTTGCAGTCTTAAAATATTTTATTTCAAAAGCTGAAGGTAATATGGAATGAAAAAATAGCACAGTCTTTTCAAATCTTTTTAGCTATATTTAAGTGGGGGGAGGTTCAGTGTTACTTCATGGAAAAATGTTTGCAGAGAACATGGTAAGAGTCTATGGAAGCAACTGATATCCCTTCTGTCATTTCTTTTACATCTCAAAGAAAGTAAGGAATACTATTATGTTAACCAGTTCCTTACCAGGCCTCATGCGTACTCGACGGATATACTTCTCCCCAAGAAAATTACGGATTTCCACAAGTGAGCCATTCTCTTGTATGACAACATTGATGGGGAAGTGGGCATACACAGACCTCATTTTGTAACGAAATCCCTGAAAAAGGTTAAATCAAAAGTAACAAAAACGAGTAAATCTAGTATCTTATAGTATAATCCTATTACAATTGTTGCAAGCCCTTAAACTTGAAGGCTTTTGGTCATTCTATGCAGAGCAGGAGAAACAATAGAGATGATCTCTGCCTCCTCATTCTGAGCTTCAAGTGCAGACAGTACAGCTGTTTTCACTGGCAGGAGAGATAAAGATTTGATTCCCTGCCTGGGGTTCCTTTTTCCGACCTCAATCCAAAATATCCTATGGAACCTCAGGCATGGTGCATGGGCCAAAGGATTGGTCCTGCCAATGTTTTTCTTTACTTCAAGCTAAAGGCATGAAAGTGCCTTACACAGCATATAGCACAGCACATAGCACGTTAAAAGTAATGCCACTGAAAAGCTCCATGGATGAAGTTGGTTGTATTAATATCTGTAAGCATTTTAAACTAGGACTTACCAATGTGACACCCTTAATCATGTTTTGCACATGACTGCAAATTGTGCGGACTGTTGCCAGCTCCTTTCTGTTACCCCACCATTTGTCAACCCGCAGCTGTAAAAATTAAAATACATGTATTAAAAACACAAAGTTGTTCACTTAAAATTTATAGTCTCACAACTTTCTCCCTAAAACATGACCAGCACCAAATGTTTCACAAGGTTAATTGCTAAACTAGTAGCAGTAAGTATCTTTAATTAACCAACTTATTATTTCCAAACACTTCTCAGAGAACTGCTGTCTCCGAAAACTGTTTCACATCAATAAAAAAGCAAGAGTGGCTTTCCCCTCAAAATCACAAATTTAGAAAATAATTCATCCATGGAAGAGAAGGGACAAGGAAGGAGACCAACTAGTGAGTTGAAAACAGGCACTTCTATCTAGCTGAGGTGAGATGGATCTTCCTTTCTTGGTTGGACAGAAGTTCTACAATTAGCCCAGCAGACTCTGCTCTTCTGATTGGTGGCAGCAGCCAAAATGTGTTTCTGCAAACCCAAAGCAAGGTGCTGCAGTGCTATGTGTAGTTTTGAAAACACACATTCCTGACATATAGATGGTACCTGCTTAAAACAAAATACTTTCCATTTCAGGTAAAAAGAGGGTTGGTTCACACAAGACATTAGACTCTCAATATGCATATCCCAACCATTCTTAGGAATCCAAAGATAACGTAAGCAGTAAATTGGCATACAACAATCCAACTAGCAGCTGGACAACAATTTCTGCAGTTGCACTGTTCCTTTTCAAGCTACTTCAATACAGGAATTGTTGCCAGCAATTTGCCACCCATAGACTCACTTCACACATTATACATTATCCACAGGAATATTGACCCTGGAGTGGTTAGAACTGATTCTGGAGAAGATATTATCTCATGTGAACTAGGTTAGAGCTGCTTTTCTAGCACTTTATCCTTTATGGGGAAGGGTAGCTCATATCTCAATTACTTGTTCATTCTCTCTATACAGATCTACCAAAATAGGACCTGCATCAAAACACTGCAGTACAGAGTGCTTCTATTTACAGTTCCATCCAGATACTGCCACAATCCTTTTTTGAAAAGAGACCATTAGATAAAAAGAAAGGATATATCAATATAATTATATTAAAGGTAATAAAATGTATAATACAGCATTAACAGAGGGACCCACATTGTAGGTTGGGATTAAAGTAAATAATGGACCTGGAGAGACTTAAGCCAAATACCCCTAGGAAACCTATCCTGTGAAGCAACAGTATTCCAACATTCTGAGAAGTGATCTGTGCATACACTGCCAAGGGCTATGGCCCACAGGCAGTGCTATCCAATGTGGGTGCCTGTAACCTTCTGAACATGACAGATTACAGGAATCCAATGGACAGCAGGTAAAGCATGGAGGCAAGGATCGCCTCCAAAATACTTAAGTCAGCTGATTTTGGCTGTCTAAATATTTTAGCCCTGCTTGTGAGGAGAAGGGATTGAGGAACCATCAGGTTTCCTTGTATCTGAGTGAAGCCTTGCTCTCCCCTCTCACTGGAATGCACCCCAGCACTGGCTCCAAGTCTTCATCTTCAGAGGAAGAGCCAGTGTAGAACAAACTCTGTTAGCTGCATTGTAACATTTTCCTCAGCTTGGATCTGGAACTCCAGGTTTTCCTATGGCTATCTAGACAGTGTCTGGCTGCCACAGGATTGCACACCTAGTATACTATAATCTAAGAGTAAACAAATGATAACAAACACAAAAATATTTGGTATTTGATTTGCCAATGACTGTTTCTCTAATTCACAGATTTTAAATATAGCAGCTTATGAGCAAGAAGCATTTCTAACAGACCAATAATCCATTTAGGTATCAATTTAGACCCCACTTTTCTACCAAGAAAACCTACTTTAAGTGACATACTATCATGCATAAATGAAGTAGATCACAATTGAAAACAACATTAACAGAATAAAAACAGCATCCAACCCAACAGACTTGCTTGAATGCCAGAACCCTACTTTGATTTTAAAAAATGTCTTTGCCTGTAGGCAAATCTAGCCTCTCCCAGCTTAGAATTTCACAGCCTGGAAACAGCCACTGAGAAGGCCCTCTTTCACATCACCTCTGAAGGCAAAAGATGTTGAACGCATGGCCTCCCACAAAGATCTTAAAGCTCAGGAAAACTCAAGACAGGAGAAGGGCTATCAGATGCAGACTATCTTGATATACTTTGCTACTTCTTCCTGCACTTTAGTAAGTAAACAGCCTTAGACATTTCCACAGGAACTGCTCCCCTTTGCAGTCTTGCAGAGTCTTGCAACTCTGCTCCAAACTGTGGAGTGAGGGAGCAGCTTGCAGCAAACCGGCAATAAATAAAGAACATAAGAAATGCCATGCTGGATCAGACCAGAGGTCCACCTAGTCCAGCATTCCAAACACACAGTTGCAAACCAGCTGTCCAGAGGACTGCTCAAGCAGAAGGGGTGCAAGACCTCAGTAAGGCTAGTAGCCATTGATAGCCTCCTCTCTATCCAATCTGTCCAATCCCTTTTCAAAGCCATCCCTCTGGCTATGGGGCAGCATACAAATGTGATAAATAAACTATTTCCTATGGCAGCTAACTCCATAGCTCAATTATATGTTGCATGAATAAGTACTTTGTCCTGTCTGATCTGACCCTTTCCTCAATCAGCTTCATGGGATGACCCTGGGTTCAAGTTTTATGGAAGAGGGAGAATGCCTCCCTCTCCATTTCCTCCAAGCTGTGCACAATTTAAATACCTCTATCATCTCCCCTTACCTCACCTTTTCTCTAAGCTGGACAAGTCCCAGCTGTTGCAGCCTCTCCTCACAGAGATGCTCCAGCTCCCTGATCATTTTTGTTGCCCTTCTCTGCATTTTTTTTCCAATTCAGTAATCTTTTTCCTTCATTTTGAGCATTTCATGTAACTCCCTCCTCACTCTTCCACATTCATTTCCGTTGCATCATAAAGAAAGGCACTTGGGCAGAGGCAGTTTTGAGGAAACTCTGCTAGCAGACTCTCCTACCCACTGCTTTTTTGCAGTACAAATTACCTTCTTGCCTCACTATTTTTGGGATTGCTCATCAAAGACGTGATCCTACTACCAGATGTGTGATTTCAGCCACAGAATGAAAGAAAATTATGCTGATGTGCAAAGCTGGGAACCCAAAAACATGACATAGGATCAACACATTCCAATCAATGAAAACAGAAAAGTGATACGTAACCCCCAAAATATCTACAACTTGCTCACCTTCTTGCGTTTTTTCCCTAAGAGAGAGAGCTCCACATTGATATGATTGAAGTCTCTTCGCAAGGTTCCTCTGGGGCCCTTGACAATAACTGTCCGCCCTTTCAGAGTGATATCAACTGGAGAAAGAAAGATAAACAACATAGTATAACATCCTGTGATGACACTTGACAGGAATATTAAGCTCTTTTTAAAAACTTCATCCTGTTTTTTTAAATTTTTTAAAAAATACCCAGTGATACACATACCTTTCTCAGGGATGTCAACAGTCTGATTGCTGAGAATGGTCTTCATTTTAACGCTAAAAAGAAAAAAAAGACCCTACAGATATAATAAAATAGCCACTGGATCTCTATTACATGTTTTTTTCTAAAACTACAACTAAAACAAAATCATGACAGACTCTTGACACACAGTCACCCAGGTGAGCTCCACAGATGACTGGAGACTAGGCACCTGTATCGCGTACGTCCCAGTCCTGCACTCTTAAGCACTACACCACACTGACTCTTAATGCTGTTTTCCATACCCGAATACTGTACCATTGTTCTGTGCTATAAACAGTGTTCTGTTTCTCAACCAATTGTGTCACAGCAAAGATCTTGTACCCAGGGCAGACGCCATGGTCCTCCCCAGAGCTTAACTGTTATAAAACCAAAACGCTGGCCATGTTGGATGGGAATGATGGGGGCTGTAACACAGCACATTTTAACGCAACTAAATTGCCTACTTGCATACCACTTACTGATTATTTGAAATGCAACCTTGGTCTAAAATAGTTTCTCCTCTGGTTTCACACCGGACTTAAGCCACGTTAGTCCTCTTAACGGTTAAAATAAAAACAAACGCCGCTGCCGGTTCACAGCACTTTCACTCGGGCAGAACGGCGCACAGTAGACCCCACGCAATGGGGCCCAGGCGCGAATGGCACTCCGCAGCCGGCCAGTTCACACCGGCGTGCACTGGACGGAGGCGCGGAATTCCATGTCCAGGACAGGGCACGGGGAGGGCCCGCTTCTGGATCTCTCTCTCCGGGGCCCAGCCGAACCCCACCCCGGCGCTTTCCTTATTCCCTACGTGGGTTCCTGCCTGTGGCTGTCGCGTGACGTTCAGGCCACCAGATGCTCCCGGCGCCCCGGATGGAACTGGATTCCCCGTCCCTTCACGGAAAGGAAGACAGCATCCATACCTTTTAGCGAAGCAAGCGGAAGAAAGGAAGAGCGTCGTACGTCATCACGGTCTTGTAGCGCTCTTGACGTCTAGCACTGACCTCACCGCGTTCGGGTCACTTGCGAGCGCAGGCAAAACATATCAATTGTCGAACAGAAGCGGTCTTGTCTGACTGTCGAGGATTCAGGCGAGCGGCTACTTCCATTGAGAGGCTGCAACCGGCGGAGAATTCTAGCCGCAGCCTAGCCTCGGCCAGGGAGGAGGGTCTCCCGGGCTAGGCTTGGGTTAGACATGGCTCTCCTACAGTTGGGTGTCTTTCCCCGTGGGCCTGTTGCCACAGGCACCGTTACCGTGAACCTGAAGAGGCTGACGGGACTGGGGAGGCCGGTGAGTATCGGAGGGAGGCGTCTTCCATAGTGCAATTATGAAGGAGCGACCTCCGATCTGTCGCGCGGTGCGGAGGGAGCCCGAGGCGGAGGGAGCTGTTTCGTGGAACTTCGTGATTTATAATAATAATTTGCGAAGCCTCTCCTGTTTTTCGGGCCGTATTCGCTGACACTTGCTGCAAGCCAAAGCACCTCGTCACTCAGTTTTGTCTGTTTGTGGTATTTAGGCACGTCGTTTTAATATACTGACATTGGAGCCTTATCCCAACTAGATGCCGGACTACGATTTTATAATCGCACAGCCAAAATGGCTGGCTGGCGAATTATGGGAGTTGTAGTCTCAACACGTCTGCGAGGCACCTGATTGGGGATGGTTGTGCTAGTATATCGGTGGCTAAGAGTTGCTGTGGGCCAGATTTCAGCATCCGTCTTTAAGTCTTAAGGTTAAATCTTTGAGGAATCAGATGTACCTAAAGGCCGATGTAGGCTGCACTGGTGTCGCACTTCGTTGGGGTGGTTCCTAGATGAGAACCTTCATTGAAAATGTTAGTGATCAGGTAGTGATATATGGAAGCCGGTGTTCCCCCAAACATCCTGGCCCCAAGCAGTTTAGGGCTTTCATAGAATCGTAGAATGGGAGAGTTGAAAGGGATCGAGAAGGGCATCAGGTCCAACCCTCTGCAGATGCCAGTCACCCATTTACGCTATGCTGCTGAGATGACTATCCAGTTTTTGAATGTGTGTGATGTAGGGGAGCCCATGACCTTTCTAGGCAACTGAATCCTCTGTCATATTGCTCTAATAGTGAGGAAACTTCTCCTGATATCTAACCTGAATGTGGGTTGTCACAGCTTGAGTTGATTATTCCATGTCCTACATTCTGATATCAGTGAGAAGAAATTTTGACCAACAGTCAGAATTGGGCCCAGACTAAAACAGGCAGCCTGTGCTGTCAACAGAGGACTGGCTTGATGTGATCTTAAGGGCCTCATCAGCAGCTGTGTCACCCTGCTCTGAATTAGTTGATGTGCCTGGTCCATTTTCAACAGCTGCCTTATGTAGAGTACATTAGTAATCCAGGCAAGAGGTTTTCAGTGCTTTGATAAATATGGTAATTCAAGTAGGAGTGTAGCTGAAAAATCAGTTTTAGCTGATAGAAGGTTGCAGAAGAGGGAGACACAGACTGTTGACTGTGCTGGAAGACCAGCAATTTTTGGCTTTCAGTCTTTCATGTTTTCCATTCCAAATGGTTTCTGGCACATCAGTAACATCCAGCTGCTTTATGGCTGTCCATTCTAAGAATATTAGAACATTAAGAACTCAGTATTTTTGTTTTTCTTTTTCGGCTCATACCCTTTTCTACTTATGCCTTTAGCTTATAAACTGTAGGATAGAGACATGCTTGCTCTTAACAATTGAGAAGCTAGTTTAGGTCTTTTCTTTCTGAAGAGCAGAGTATCAATGTTTTAAATAAATTAATGGAATGAGAGAAGTGTGAAGGGTGTGTATATGGAGGACTAGAGTATGTAGATGCATGGCCCTTGAGTGTCAGAAAACTTTCTTTGTGGCTCCTTGAGTCAAGATCTACACATTTACATTTCTGCATAATACTGAGGTTACCTTTTAAATGTCTAAATCACTTTTGCAAATACATGCAATCACTTTTTCTCAGGTGTTTGAAAACAAGCAACACAACCAATCCAGAACATCAAGCTCACTGCCAGAAGAACAGAAGGGACTGCTGCAAAATGGACCCAATTTACAAGACTTTGTGTCTGGGGAACTTTCAGACAAAACTAAATGGGAAGAATATAAAGGTGCATTAAAGCGCCAAAAAGGAGAAAGGTATGTTTAAAAAATTCTTACTGATGCTTTCCCATCCTAGAGTGACATTTATAAATAGTTGCATTTTCATGTTGTGGACAACATGAGCCAAAGTTTCCATTACCTGTGTGGGCTTTTGTTCTCCCTAATATCTCCTCATCTATCTAAACAGGATGTAAGTTTTGTAAGAAGCATTGTTTTTAGAAGAGAAAAGAGAGAAAGGATATATGCTTCAAATAATTTTTAATAATAAAAATACACCATTTCAAATGGACATATTTCATCCAAAAGCTGAGACCATGACCTGCTTTGTGAAAAGGAAACAGTTAAAATTTTAGCACTCTACCATCTGATTAGGTTATGGAAAGGTATAAAATGTGCCAGGAGCAATTAACTTTTAGAAATCCATATAAAGCCTTCATGTAGTCTGAACTACTTGCATGTAACTGCTGAGTAAGAAGTTAAGAATGAGGAGAATAGTTTATTTGCTAAATAAATTAGCTATGTGGAAAGCTAAGTAATTTCTCAGACCAACAAACAGTTAACTTGTCTGACAAACCAAACTAAATATTTTATTTTTAGGCTGCGACTTCCTCCATGGCTGAAAACTGAGATTCCAATTGGTAAAAATTATAACAAATTGAAGAATACGTTGCGTAATTTAAATCTACATACGGTAAATATAATGTCTGCTAAATAATTCTGAATAATCTGGATGATTGATGATTAAGATTCCAATTGTAGCTACACTTCCTTGGTTAAAAAGTCCATTGCAATGGAACTTGAATCTAATGGAAAGTGATTAGAAGCAGCTTGTAAATTTAAGACGGTTAGCTTGAAATTGATATTTTATTCCCAGAACTGGGTTCTCATTCACTGAAATAGTGGTTTGCATTGTTATGACATTTTCCTCCTGCAAACAAGGCTCTGCTCTTTGCCATTAAATCACAGCCATAACAGGTTGCACCAAGTTACATACTTCAGATGGGCTAAATACCACACAGGATACCACTTTGGAGGTCTATCCTTATTACTTTGGTTTATAATAAAATTTATATCTTTCTCAAGGCGTAAATACCACCCTGGCTTGCTTAAAACAATTTAAATAAATTCTAAATAAAATAGCATTTTGTAAAGTCAATAACACAGGAAAAATGCATTTGGCAGATAAGCAAAGGCACTAGATAAAATATTTAGCCAGTAAAACAGAGACCTAAAGGTATAAAAAGATTGGTTGTCATCTACCTGTGCACAGCAAAAGAGGGAGCCAACCAGGTCTCATGGGGCAAAGAATTCCATAATTCATGCATGAACACTGAAAAGGCCCTTTCTGTTATTCCCATCAACTGAGCCACTGTCATAGTAGGGACACAAAGAAGGGCTTTGCCACCAGCTCTTAGGATGCAGGCAAGCTGGTATGAGAGGTGGTGGTCTCTAAAGTATCCCAGACCCATGCCATTTACAGCTTTACAGATAATCGCCTTTGAATTGTGCCTGGAAACAGATGAGTAGCTAGCCAGTTGTCAAGTCATAAGTAATATAATTTCATGTGTGAATGTCCACTAGTATTATCACTGCTGCATTCTAGATCAATTTACATTTCTAAAAGCTCTTCAAATAGCTGTATGTAGAGTGTCTTGCTGTGATCCAATCCAATGTAGCTAAGGCTTCTGCCACTGTGGTATGGTCTTCTCCTTTATAGTATAGCACAAGTATTCTTAGTGTGTGTGATACATTCATTCATCTGCTAGATCTGATTCCTAGCAGTGGTTCAATAGCATGAATTATGGCATTGTGTTTGCATTTTGATGGCCTGAGTATAATCTCAGTTTCCCACCGCATGAAATAATGACCATTAAACTACCAGTACTTGCCATAATTAAAGTAGAATTTTACAATGTTAATTGTTTCATTAACTCTAGGTATGTGAAGAAGCGCGTTGTCCAAACATTGGAGAGTGCTGGGGAGGTGGTGAATATGCTACTGCAACAGCAACTATAATGGTAAGCTGATCATGGACAACTGATTGGGTTTTATAAGGAACAGAAAAATTGGGTTTTCAAGTAACAGCAAACAGACTAAATACAGTTTCTTATGTTATCTGAATGGTGGTGTTCACATTTTTGAAAAGCCTCATAACATGGTTCACTTATGCTTAAACAGGGTGAAGATATAGGGCATGGCTGTATGTCATAGCATCGAGTCTCAAGGAGTTATAGTGTTGACATGGAGAATTCCTCCCATGTGATCTTCCCACTTAAATAAATTAGCAGAATTGTGTACTGCAATTCTGGAACAGGATACTGCTCTGGTAACTGAATTGGCCCAAAGTCCAATTTCAGTAATGACTGCCATATATATCTAGTATCCTAGGGGACCATGTGGGACAGCAAAGTTCATTGGACTGTATTTTGGCTCCCTGCCTTAGGGTGTGCCATGTCATTAATATGGAAAATTTGGGAAAGGCCCACTGCTTCATCTCGGCTTTAAGAACACAGAGTCTCAATGCACTGATTTGGTGTCTGCATCAACCATACTAGGAAAGAGGTGGAAGGATTGGGTTCAATGCAGCATGTATTGCTTAGAGTAGTTCTGGAGCATGGAATGCATTCTTTTAAGATCCCAAGAGCCCTGCTGAATCAAACCACAGGTTTATCCAGTCCAGCATTCTTTCCCTTTATAGCTAGCCAGAGATCTTTGGGATGTCCTTGAGCAAGTAGTGAAGGCAATAAGCCTCTTCTATATTTTTGCCCAGAAACATTCAGAGGTTTTTTGCCTTGAACCTGATCTCATCTATCGGCCAGGTGCTGACTTTCTTTGAATTTTATTATAGGTGGTTCTCCACTTTAAAAAAGTAATAAATTTAACTATTACCTATTTCAGTTAATGGGGGACACGTGTACAAGAGGCTGTCGCTTCTGCTCAGTAAAGACAGCAAAAAGTCCACCTCCACTAGATCCTGATGAGCCATATAATACAGCAAAAGCAATAGCTGAATGGGGGCTGGATTATGTTGTATTGACTTCTGTTGACAGGGATGGTAAGTAAACATACAGTTGCCTTTCCTAGAGAAAATACAATGTTATTGTGTATAGAAATCTTATTATTTTAAAATTCTGATTCAAATTTAAATGCATACACATTATATATAAACATATGTATTTATAGAAGATGCATTTTCCAAGAAGTTAATCTGAATAGCCGCATGCATACCAACATACACTGTTTAAACTTTAATGCGTCAGAAACCCTGGCTTTAAATGTGCAGTGTGTTGTAAAAGCCTATCAATACATAGATCTAGTCAGCACATGAATTGACTTGCTCAAGAAGTAAACACATATGTATGTGTTACGTTCCTATATTCACTGAGCTAGTCTATTTTTTCAGGAATTAAATATATAGAAATCATTCTTACATCCTTAGTACCAACAAATCAATGTAAAAGTCGGTATTTGTTTTGAGTGTAATACTGTTCATGCTCTGTTCTTAGATATTCCTGATGGTGGAGCAGCACACTTCGCAAAGACAGTCGCACACTTAAAAGAAAGGTATGTATAAATATTACTATGTTTACATGTTTTAGTTTTTTAAAAGATTGTAATTTTTTTCCAAACTATTGTTTATGTTTGTGTTTAACCCTTGCTTCTCAGGAATCCAAAAATTCTGGTGGAATGCTTAACTCCTGATTTCCGGGGAGATCTTCAAGCTGTGGAAAAGGTTGCTCTGTCAGGACTAGATGTATATGCCCACAATGTGGAAACAGTTCCTGAATTGCAGAGGTGATGAAAGGTGATATATATGCAGATAAAATAAGAGTTATACAGCAGAATATTTTAATTGGTTTGTTTTAATATTTATGCTAAAGATGTCTGCAATGTATGTAGATTGACTGATTTCCACTACATTACTATCAAGCCATTTTCTTATTATGGAAGGCAGATCTGTGGATCTGTTTTTGTCATCTATTCACAGAATTCCTCAGAATTGTGCGTGTGCAAAATACATGCTTATATGCTTAGTGGTGCTATCTTCATAGAAAATTTCTGTTTCAGGGCAACTATACAGTGGTACCCTGGCTCACAAACTTAATCCATTCCACGACTCTGGTTGTGACCCAAATTGGTCATGAGCCAAGTCAAATTTCCCCATAAGTACAATGTAAATAAGGTTAATCTGTTCTGTAATTGTTATTATTTTTTAATCACAGGGAAGATGGGCATGATCGCGGGCGCACAGAGGGGGAGACGGGCACAATTGTGGACGCGCTCGTGCAGGGAAGATGGGCGTGATCACAGCCATCTCCCCACCGCACCCAGCATGACTGCGATCTTCACCTGATGTGGAGTTCGCGACCGGAGGAAATTTTTTTTCCTAAATTTCTGTTTGCGACCCAATTTGGTCATGAACTGAGGCATTCGTGAGCCGAGGTACCACTGTACTGTGTGAAAAATTTGTTCAGCTTCATAAAGCAAAGTGCAGTAGTGTTGATCAACTTGGGGGTGTTTCTCCCAAGTCTGATGCTCCACACTGGATTATATTCAGTTAAGAATTTTATTTCTGCAAGTTGTGCTTGTTAACTACAAACAGACATAAATATCTTGGGCTGGAATCAGACTTATTGATATTTAGAGTAGACCCTTTGGAATCTGTCAGACTTATGCCAGTCATGATTAATGTAAGCCCCATAGGTTTTGATGGATGTACTTTTAATGACCTATACTTTACATAAATGTCTGGTTCTTCAAGATATTTGTGAATTACTAGCAAAGTCATCCACAGCCTTGGTTCCATGTGGGTTGACCTCCAACTCAGTTATACTAAATGTGGGGTTTTCTTTCTTAAACATTAGAGGAACTGTTTTTGAACTATGTATATTTCCTTGGTTTGAGTACTCTGATCTGGCAGCCTCTACAATAGACTTTTCAGAAACACAACAGAATCCACTTTTGTTATGCTAAAACAATGTTTATTGCTATTTTTCTAAAAGAAAGATTCGTGATCCCCGGGCTAACTTTGAACAGTCACTCCATGTTTTGCAACATGCTAAAAAGGTCCAGCCGGATATAATTTCTAAAACATCCATCATGCTTGGTCTGGGTGAAACAGATGAACAAGTTCATGGTGCATTGAAAAGTAAGTAAGGATTCTGTGTACACAGAGGCCATTGGACAAGCACTTGAGTGCTTAAGTATTGGATTCAGATGCCACATTGTAAGCCGTGCGTATGCAACTTCTGCAGCTCTCTTCTAAAATCCCTATTTAAACCCAATCCAGGAATCCTCTGACCTTACATCCATTTGTCTTTAAATAAGTGGCAAAGTGTTTTCATTCTTTGAGATCTAAGTAGCTTAATTCATTTAGAGTCTGAATCTTAATGTTTGATATGGTGTTCAGCCTTCCTCATTTAGGGTGAAACTGTATGCATATTTAGTGAGAAAATACTTTTTCATCTAAACATAGATATAACTGTGTTTTTAGTGAATTGAAATTGATGATTAAGATCTACTCTTTAGCTGCAATCTTAAAGGTATTTCTTGAAAACAAACTCTAATGAACCCACTCTTTTATCTCCAAGAAAATATATTCATGATTGAAACAATACTATATCTTGATTCTATCATCTACTAAAGATATACTGCTCTCTTATAGTATTACGTGAAGCAGATGTAGATTGTTTGACCTTGGGACAATACATGCAACCAACAAAGCGCCATTTAAAGGTATAAGCATCTTGTATTGACCTGAAACTCTGCATGCTTACAAACTATCATTCTTGCATGAGATGTCATAGAGCCCACTGCAAATAACTGAAATTGTTTGTTTGGTCCCAAAATCTGTCCATCTTACCTCTGGGTTTGTTTGTAAGAAACCTAAGGGAGAATACAAAAGGATAGTAAACTTGGCCATCATCCTCCCAATGGCACTATTTGAATGAATTATAAAATGTTCTTTTGCCAAACAAAACGAAGCCCTTTAGGTAAAGCAATTATGCCAGGCCTTGTTTATTGTGGGGAACATAGGGCTATGCACATTCATAGTGTAATAATTGCAGTTGTTGTTAATTATATTGTTAATATTAAAGACAGATGCAGTTCTGAATTATTTCTATGGGTAGGCAACTGACCACTGTAAACAGAATGCTGAAGTAGGTGGACATTGGTCTGCTCTGGCATGGCTCCTTTTATGCTTATTATTTCTTTTTAAAATTTATATGCCATTGAATGATCAGCATTTTTCAATCTAGGTTGAAGAATATGTTACTCCTGAGAAGTTTAAATACTGGGAAAAAGTAGGAAATGAGCTTGGATTTCATTATACTGCTAGTGGGCCTCTTGTGCGTTCTTCGTACAAAGCAGGTAAAACACGTAGCGTGGTAGATTAGCTGACCCATAAGAATATTGTAAAGGAAGTTTAACTATAAGCCTATTCCCATTACTGACAAATGCAATATATACAGAATGTGTTTTATTTATGTAGGTTTAATGATGGAAAACTGGCATAATCATAGTAAATATTAAATAGGTACCTGCTTAGGCATTCTAACATGTTTTAAGTTATATGTACTCTACCAAGTACTTTAGCTGTATAAGTTCCATTCGTGTCAGTGGGAAGGCAGCTGGACAGTAGCTATGTATACTGCATTATAATTTAAATTCATATTTAAATTACTGTATAATAAACACTTGAATTATGCACTTTAATTCCCCTGAAAATTATTTTGCATTATACTAGTCAGGGCCTAATCCTATGACTCATGTCCTTGGTGCACATACAGTGCCAGAAGCTTGAATGCATTCCATGTGTGGCATGAGGCACACAATTGTCTTGCAGTTTATCTAGACAGCTTCTTTTGACCATCTAGATAAAGCACTGGGGAGATTAGGAGACCGGGTGCCAGTAAGAATCATAGGTCCACAGCCCCATCGCTGCCTACCTGCATACCCTTTTTTGCTCTCTCTGAGACCCACTTTTGATCTTAGAGAGGTGGATAACATGCTTCTTACTATGCCAGCTGTGAGAGACCAAGTATGCCCGTACTTCCTTGTTTTCACATGCTCACCACCTGAATCGGGTACCAGGTGTTGCTTGGAAAAATGGTTTCAAACACCAATTTGAGTCCCTTTCTCCATGGAGACAGACAGAGCTTCGTATCTCAGCACAAATAAAAATGGATAGGACAAATGACATTGGAGAGGGATCCTACTTCCTTAACATCATCTAGCTTACCAGATTGATCCAGGAGGGAAATTAGCCCCTGGACCAAAAACTGTTGCCTGCTTCTGGGGTGTAGGATTGCCACCTAAAAAACTGTAAGGGAGAGTTTAACTTCATTTGAAATTGGGAAGATTGTTTTAGATGTGCTTTATCCCCTTTGAAACAAATTAATCCCTGCAGTGCAAGGGAATATGCACCAAGGACTTTGGTCTTTCAGATCAGTCCTGCAGTTGCTAGTGCTCTGGTGTTTTGTTTTGTTTTTTTACAATAATGACAATGAAGAACAATTAAAACTTTCATTGTTAAAATTGATGCACATTGTCTTTGTGTAGGTGAATTCTTCTTGAAAAATTTAATACAGAAGAGGAAGACAAAAAACATATGAAACAACAGTATCCATATAAAGAATTTCACCATTTTACTGTATGGTACTTCTGGATGGCAACCTCACAGTCGAAGGAAGGAATGACCATTCAACTGGCACCCAACCTTGCACTGAAGTATTCAGATTGTTTTTGAACTCTTTCATGTCCTAATGTAGTAAAAAATATGCATTAAATTACTTAGGATGCCTTTGCTTTCTGATATATAAAGGTGCAGCACAACACACATTTAAGAAGATATTCAAATGTTTAAAGTTTTCAGCATCACATGGGTAATATGAAGAATAAAATGAGGACATCAGCTGAGCACTTAAATGTAGCATCTTTTGTTATAGTGCTTCAAATGCACCAGTATTTATACTGCATTTAGTATAATTTCACTCCCATTGAGCAAATATAAGGCACAATTTAGTCAAAATTGAGCAGCTTTCAGTTTTTGCAGGTAGAATTTAAACACATGCTAAGCATAGGCTTTCCCACTGAACTTTAATTAAACCTATCGAGATCATAGGCTGCATCCATGATGTTTTTATTTAATAAGTAAGACATTAAATATTTTAGGGAAAAGTTTGACGCTGTTTGGACACCATATTGTGGATAGCTAGATATGGATAGGAGTGGATATATTATGACGTGTTAATACTGGCACATTAGCCACTCCAAGTAATTTCCCCCTTATGGTAGCACAGGTTAGTGACTGTATGCTGGCAATAGACTGAGGGTTAATTTATGCATGGAGATGGCAGCATAGTTCCCCTTTGAGATCTTTTATTTGCAGCAGCCCCTCCTCTTTAAAAGACAGTCCATTAACTGTTGAAAATACCATGATTATTTATATTCAGTCCAGTTTAAAAAAAACAATTGAGCCTTGACTAAAACAGACTGTATCCCTTTATTGGAAGAAACTGGTCTCAGCCTTTTGCCAAACCACTTAGGGTAATATCCAGTATGGCTCATGGTTAGAACAATGGGAAGGTAGCACTTCATTAGGCAACCAGAGTGAAAATCCCCATTTCTTGCATAGGGCAAGACTACAGAGCTCTGTTTAACTCGCCTATTCCACAAGCAAGCTTTTCCGTTATTCCCCTGGGCTACTTGTTGAGATACTGGTTCCTGTTGTATTAGTGGTACATCCTGCAAGTAGGCAGAACTAGCTGAGGTGTGTCAGTAGCACTGAATATTGCCCTGGGTAAACCAAAGAGGAGTTGCATCTAGAATTCTCCACCTCCAGCTCAGTGAAAGGGTTCAGATGCAGCAGGGTATTCCTGTAGGCAGAATGGATAAGGTCATTTTTGCTGACTTCCCATTTCTCCATGCCACCTGAAAATCCATCTTGATACAACAATGGAGAGAGAGTAAAATCCCACCCACCCCCACTTCTCAGCAGCCAGACCATTCTGAGAAAATCTCTGTTCAGGGAGCACACCTCCCAGAGGCAGCAAATCCTGGATTCAGTCCATCATGGTTGAAGCTGAGCATTGTACATGTAAAACTTAACAGCTGAAAAAATAAGAAAATGAGTCCAATCCTATTAATCGCAGTAGGTCTTTCAGCATGAGTTTGCAAGAGAACTTGGACTGCTTCCTAAAGTGTCAAGTTTTTTTTAGAAGAAATACTTCATATTTCTACATTCCTTTTTTACCATTCTTTAGCATGAATTATGAAAATTTCCAGAGTACTGCCAAGTTCAGGTTTCTGTTTCTCTCAAAAAAAAATCCTTAAACTTGGTTAGTGGGAGTACATTAGGAGAACCATTATAATAGTCCATTTTCAGTGGAGGCTAATAGTCCTCCACTGAAAGCATATTAAAACCATACAACAGATTCATAGTGACAATGTCATTTGAAAGCATATCATAAGAATTACAATTTTTGTTTTAACAAGAGTTGATAATGAACCTTTTTCTGGTCTGTGTTTTGGTTACAGATCTCAAGCTAGGAAATGTAAGGCAGTAAAAATTGTTATGAAAGGGAATGGAAGTGATTTATTAACACTGGAAAAGCTCAAGCTAAACAATACAACAGATTAATACTAATGAGCATAAAAATATTTTTGTAATCATGGTGAGGTAGTAAGCTGATTAATACATGACAGAAGTTTTTGTTCTGCTACAGCCACAGAACCCTTTACTCCTACAACATTTTTAACATAATTCAAAGTGTCAAAACAGCAGTGAGAAACTACTGAATTCCATGGTGGTTACAAAAGCCATGGCGTTACTCCATTCAAAGTGAAACCTTTGACTTAACTTTGTGATTATCTGTATGATGAATGATCAGTAACAGCAACAAGTTCACTTTCATAGAAGAGTTCTGATAATGCTGCCCAAGACAAAAAAATATGCTTTGGGACACTGGTCTGAGCCAGCCTGGACAAAAAGGCAGTTTTGGAGGGCAGCACTTGCAGCTGATCAAAATTAAAGGAAATGTTGCAGCCAGTCGGTGTGCCTTTAGATCCCTAAACAAAAGAATACAGAAGAACAATTCTCTTGTACTCATGGTTGTTGGATGGCCTGCCGTAAGGTGTTCATATTGCAGCTATTGGATTTTCATTCCTGGCAAAGTGCCCTGGGTTATAGGAAGGGAGGAGCTTGGCTCCTTTTCATCATCCGCAGCTTTAAGAACTTCTGCTCTAATGAAATCTATGAATTATAAAAATGAGGCAATATTGACTAAATCTCAAAGATAGCAAAGAATATAATAAGGTAAGTCAGTTTTAGACACACTAAAAAAACTTAGAAAATCACTAATTTCCTTGCAACTGCCTACACCAGAAGTTTGCAAATTGGTGAGGTCCTTTGGTGAGGTCCTTTGGACACAACACACAACTGTGGGGCCATCACAAATAATATGATGGATAATAACTGGAGCAGCTCCCAAGCACCAAATTAGCTGGTTTTCCTTTACATTGTTCTGATGCTCTGTAGTTGCTATGGAACTCTACAAGGGTCAATTATACTTCAGAATGGCTGCTCTGGATGCCTCTCTGCTTTGTTCATTCTTAGAATTTGGAATGGGGTCCACAACGAGAGCCACATGCAGCCTGAAGAATGCCTATTTCCCACCCTGAGCTACCAGGGAGTAGTCTCCATTGAACATGACCTACTTTTGAGTAGCCATGTATGAGACTGCATGGTTAATGTATTAAAGATGCATTAAGGAACAGATTTTCATGCTACAGGTTGGCAAAGTGCTCTTCCTGCATCTCACATTGGCTCAAGTCATTGGTTTGAATTATCATTTGATCAAAACAGAGGTTTCTTTCTGATGAATACTTCTGAAGAATCCTACAAAAGTTAGTAGTCCATATTTGAGGCACATCAGTCTAAAAGAAAAATTCTATCGACCCTCCTTCATGTCTTCAGATACCTATGTAGTAGAGGAGTTAAGAATGACATTTCATACAAATAACTACAGACATTCCAGTAACCTCTGATCCTTCAGCAAATTGACCATACCTGACTACAGTCAAATTAAAAGTTCCAACAAGAATGTTACATGGTAGAAGAGTATCAAAGGAAGGGGGAGAGGGCTTTGTTTATTTGGGATTTGAAAACATGTCATAGCAATTTGAAGTGTGGGTTGTAAACCTTATAAAGTAGATGTTCTAGAAGTTTTGAGCTGATGGTTTTTAATATAAAAATTACTAAAATCATTCATGACTATACACTTTTTCAAGTTCTGATAATATAAAAATAGAGACTATAAAACAGATTCTGGATTGAAATATCCTAGATACGGATACTCATGAAAATTGTCTTCATTATGAGAAAATATTTAGCATAATCTAGCAAGAAGTTAGCTCTTTGTAGCCCCATTAATTTCAATGGGGAATAGTTATACACATGGTTAACTCTCCCATAACTTCAATACTTAAATTTGGCTTGAACATTGTGCCACCTCTTAAATCATGCTGATCTACAGTTCACATAGGAAGTTTAATTGCAACCCCCTGTGACAATCAAAACCTATACTCTTGGCTTCTTTAGAGGGGGATCTTGAAGGCTAAACTTTGGTATGTCACATGAAGAAGCAAATGGTATCCTCTTTGCTGATATCTTCTTCCCAATTGTTTCAATCTGAAAGGGGTGGGGAGAGAAATTAAGACATCTTAGTGAAACAAAACATACAACAGCTGGTGTCCATAAACTTTTGAGACTGTTTTGAAAATTAAAAAACCAATATGAGATCCATCCAAATATCATACTTATTTTCTGAAATGGTAGACCTAACCATGTGTTAGTTTTGAACATGTGGGTCAGCCTTTATTTAAAATGGTGCTAATCATGTTTACTTTGTCATGTACCTAGAGCCTGTTCAAATGCAACTTTACTCCCAACAAAGACACCTTTCTTTACATGGGGTGAAACTAAGAAATGCTCTGATTGCTGGGTACAGAAGGCAACACCTAAACTGGGAAATCCCACAGTTATGTTGAATCTGCTATGATAATACGTTTTAATAGCCAATGTCAGTCCATCTTCAAATAGTTAAACCAAGTAATTCTGCAGTTATTACCTTATGTGCCTGGTGAAGGTGACAGAAGAGACACAAGCAAGTTCTCTCAAAGGCTGGGTTCACACAACATAGCAAACAACCCCACTCAGTTTCCAGAGCATGTGGATTTTGCCAAACTTACTCATGTGATTACCCAGGCACTGCATTTTCTGTGCCACCTGCTCCATCCTCCCAGCCTTCCAATGCATTCTGCTAGCCCCCGCAAGTGAAAGCCCCATCAAGATACAAAGATGTTTATAAAAAAGGGGGATGGGGTGGGGGTGGAGTTAAATAGTTTCTGCTTTATTTGCTTTTCAAGTCTTACAAGGCTCTTTCTGAAAGATGGACTGTCAGCAAAAGAAGAATTACCTGGAAACCAATGACTTGCAGTTCATTATGAAGGTCATCAAGGACTCTCCTGCCATCAAAAATGAAGGCTGGCTTCAGCATTTTTTTGTGAATGCGTTCATAATCCAGCTCCTGAAAGTGGGTCCAGAGAGTAAAGTGTGTCAGTGACGGGAGTTACCATTTATTTCTTGCATATGTCTATTTTGTATTTCATATACCTTAAACATGTCCCACTCTGTGCAGATAACAAGTGCATGGGCTCCATCACAGGCTTCATATGGATCTTTGCTAATGGTGACCAGTCGAGACACTAGCAAAAGTAAAAGAGAAAGTAGCACTACCCTGTGAGCACCATATAGGCAAATTTACCACTTTTATGCCCTGCTGAATTCAATGAGATTTAAGGATTTGCATAACCACATCTTTAAAAACAGTCCTTAAAGGCACGATCATATGCATATTTAGACCAAAAATAGTCCTACAACTTCCAGATTGCTGAGAGTTGTAGGACCTTCTTGTCTAAACATGCAAAGGGTTGCACCCTATATCATTCCCACTGAAATGCATTTTTCAGAGCATTTTTATTGTTTTTCCTATGACAATTCAATACAGAATTAGAGTCAAGACTGATTACAGAACATAGCTTTCCTTAGTGCACAGATACATGTGTTAATGCAGAGAGTAATCTATATACATTATGCAGGTATGCACAATATATCTAGTTTTCCACAAAGGTGTTAAAAATGGTAAGCATCTGTACAAGGGCACTGAAGTCCTCTCCCATCTACTAGAAATTTTATTCAACTACTTTTCAGTTTTCAGACATTTTTACAGGTGTTCCTTATATACTTTTGAGCTGCAATAAGGCCTAGTGCCTTTAAAAACAAAAGATATCACAACAGTGATGAGAAGATCCAGCCATTTTGGCTCTTTTGCACTTGCTGGGCTTGTTTCCTGTGCTCAGCCCAGACCTAGGAAGTGAGCCAAGACCAGATAGAGTTTATGAACACTGACAGGTCCCTTTCTTTGCACTGAATTATTTTTGTACAAAATATATTAAGCCCCCAAGTCACACATGCAGAAGCGAACTTGCTCGCACAGTAGTCATGCAGGCAGCAGGTGGTATGTGTACAAGTCAGTCTTGCCAATTATACCCAGGCAACAGTTGGACTCACTTCCTGCTGGATAACCACAAGAACACTTGGGGCAAGTTTGAATTAGGGCAGTGAAAATGTGAGCTGGAGTTGAAGCAGCCAAGCTGAGAAAATGCGACATTCCTACCCTTACATCACAGATTCCCAAGAAGCTTAATTATGTAGCCCTTTCTATATTTTGAGCTATTTTTTTCTTTTAGTGGGTTGCACTCCACAGAATCATAACATGCATAACCCTAGTTATGCTCTAACACATGAGCTCTTTTTACATTCAGAGGCATTGTTGGGATGCATTGGTGCCAGCAGAAAGGAACAAGGATTTTTCAGCAATTGCCATAGTTTGTGGAGTTGCCTCTCCTGTTTGCCTATGTTCCTTTCTACACCTTTGTACGGTTTTTTTCCCCAAAAAATGCCATTTCCCATGTGGAAGGAGAAATATGCTCTGGTTTTGCTGTTTTTTTAAGGTTTTAATGAAATTATGTAGTCCATAGATTACATATTTTATTATATAGCCTATAGAGTAGAAGAGCTTGTAAAGAGCATATCCTGCTCACCTTGATCATCTTCTGAGACACCTGGATGAGAAAGATCCAGAATGATTTGTTCCCTCAGCACTTTGGGATCATAAATGTGAAGTTTTGCTCCTTCATCCATTAAATATTTGCTAATGTAAATGCTGGAAGATTCTCTAAGGATAACACCAATTAGAAGAATTTGTAAGATACTTACATCCAGTAACTACAAGGTAAAATGTTAACTTCAGGAATGTAGGTGAACAGGAGGAAGACTGTGACCTCTAAGGGCTACACTTACTAGAGAGTAATTTTATTGAATAGAGGGTATTTAGTTCTAAGGAAGCAAGCAGACAGGTACACTCTAAAGCCAGCAACTAAATGCCTAAAAGTAGCCTCAGAAAATAGCTTTGATCATGGGACCAAGAAACATGACTCTGAAAGTTTCCAAAAGCTCAGAAGCAGAGGATGCATTTGTTTTCCACAAATTGTTTATATCATGAATGGAACCATGCAGAGAAGCAGTGTCCTTGATTGTCATAATCTTATACTGCAAGAAGAATTCTTATGACAAAAATAGAATAGATACAAACATGAATGTAGTAACAGATTTGGCTACCTTTTCCCTTGGGCACTCTGGCCACTGCCATGAGATTTTCTCAGTGCTGTATTCTGCAGTATAAATGTCACCTCAAAACTTCCTTGCTTATTAAAATCTCAGTAGTTATCAAGCATTGCGAACAGCTCAAACTGTAAACCAGAATAACTGTTAAGCCATAGGCCTGACAGATTCTGTTAATCCTTAAGATAAACTGAAGTGCCACTGTAGTCCAAAGGTTACTGGAACAGAAGTTATCAGACCAAATATATTCCTCTTCCCTGCTTGGTGTAACTGCTTTGAATGTACGAGTTAATTCAGCTTTCTTCAACCTAATGCCTTCCAGATGTACTGGATGACAATGCCCAAGCATCCCCGAATGCCTAGGAGTTTTAGTCTAAAATATATGGATGGCACAGTTGGATAAAGCTGAACTGGCCAATAAAATCAAACTCTTAAAGAGAGTGTGGGGGAGAGAAGGCATTTGTGGTCTTCTGCGTGAATAGCTACCACTTGCTGAGGCTGCAACCTCATAACACTGGCCTGCAGCTGTAGGATCACCACACTGGGCAGTGAGTATGGTGTTGCAGCAATCAGAATATTAGACTTTAATAAATAAAATCCTACAAGGAGATCAAGAAGAATCCCTCTCAGCCATGAAGCTCACTCAGTAATTTGGACCAAAGTCATTATCTTTTTAATGAGCTAACCTCACAAACCTGTTATAATAGTTTTTTTAAGAAATGGAAAACCCCATAAAAGCCATCCTAAGTTCCTGAAAGGCAGGTGGACTTTTTAAGTTTGATAAATACCTAGTTCATCAAAAGTATCTCCTGGCCTCCTCACCAGCTTTGAGTCCCTCACAGAACCACCAAGGGAGAACAATTTTACATATTACTGGAGATTACAGTCAGTCTCCTGATTTTACTTTTGTTCTATTTTTTTAACATTGACTTTAAATCTTCCTCATCCACTCTAAATGCATAGTGTTCCACTGTCTTAACATTAGCCTGTAATAAACCTTACTTTTAACATGTGCAAGAACTGATCTTTCAAGTTACTGGTTCATTTGTTAAAAACCTGGCCATGACTGCACACAGTGAGTTCAATCTGCATTACAACTGGGCACACAGCTAAGTTTCCACTGGATGATCTGTTGCCCCATAGGATTGATCATTAATCTATGTTTAGACTTAAGTCAATCTGGCTGCACTACAAACCAAGCAGATGAACTTTTATCTGCACAGCCACCTATAAATGTACACTGAATTCACCACAGAGATAGGCCAACAAATCAAAGTGCCAAATCATTCAACCATGGTTAAATAATGATTTAACAGGTCCATTGATTTAACAAGTTAAGGAAAAACTCTATATTCTATTCAATCTTTCCTCAATATTTCGATACTGAATTATGTAGATTGTGCAATGAAGCAATTTCTCTAGAACAATGGAAACTTAAAGAATGGGCAGGGGCAGAAGGTTAAGGGACTAAGAAATCCAATTCTGTGCCAAACACCAGTTACTAATTGAACATGAATGTTTCAGACAGAAGTCCAAAGCCTCCTTGGACATGCAGAACTGGCTGTTTAGTTCTTGAGATGCTGGCCAGGAACACAAATCTGTTTTATATGGCAGAATTAATGTATCTAAGAAGCTCTCAGTCTTCCTAAGGATCACCATTCACATGTCCCTGTGTGGTTATAGGGAAGGTGGACAGTTCAGAGGGACTAGAGGTTGTCCAGCAGGCATAAGCAAATGGGAGCAAGGACACCCAGAAGCAGGTAGAGCAAAGGAGATCAATGGGGCCATGAAGAACTCAGTAGCTGTCCACCATCACAAACTGCCCCTCTTAGGAGAAGTCAGCTTCCAAGAAGCCAGTATTTCAAAAAGAAGCCTGTTGGAGCATGCTTTACCTGCCAGATCCCTTTATAAAGGAAAGAGGGACACCAGCAGAAGAGAAACAGTAAGCATTCCATGATTGAATTCATCAAAAGGAGTCAAGTCAGGAGGAAAAAGTGGGTGTAGATAATCCCCTCTTCATGGGACAAAGTCTTAAAAACCCCCTGGATAATTGTCTTCATCCAGTTTGCCCACTCGCTGGCCTCTGACACATTCAACATCTTATTCCCTGATGGGAATGTTCCATAACCTGCAAGGACTTCTCCAGGCATTTCACTAGAAGCAAACTGGGTTTCTCTTTCTTTAATAAGCAGAGCAGCCCCATGCGCAAACAGCTCTTTCTCCCCATTGTAATCAAAAGTAGCCTCTTGAAAGGTAAGTAGTCTTGCTCCAACTTTACTCAGGCCTCTGTCCATTGCTATTCATAAGCAAGGTTTAAGTGAGCTCATTCGAAAATAAGCCAACAAGAGCACTTGGAGAGGAAAGGTGGGGTAAATGTTGGAAAAGGAAATAAAAAATATTTGCAATTTGTCTCAAGCACAGGGTTTGGGATTCCCTTGTGCAGGAGTTGGCCTTGTTTTCCAGAGCATGAACCAGCCAGGCAATAGGTGCGTAAATTATTTTTATAACTGTTGTTTGAATTCACTGTGCATTACCTGGTGTCTCCTGTGTCTTTCTTGAATGCAAATCCCAAAATGGCAATCTTCTTGTCAGTGACCGTGTTAAATAAGCTGTCAATGATTCGAGAAGCAAATCTTCTTCTTTGATAGTCATTCATGTCAATCACCTGCAATTATAAAGGATACAGTGATGGGACTGCAAATTGCCCTGTTTGGTAACAATGGAATGTTAACAGTAACTTGTACATGGCTGTACATGGCTAGAGGAACTAGTTAAAAATGCAAAAGCTAAGGAAAATTCATGTAAATCAATAAAAAAATCAAGAGCTCTTCTTCTGTTGTAACTTCCACAATTGTTTGAACCTGATTCTTTTATAGGTTCTCTCAGGAACAGGTATGATGGCAGCAAGACAGCTGTGTGGAAAATGGGTAAGTTTGGTGTAATGGTCAAGGCACGTAACAGAAATCTCTGATGGCACTCCAGATACTGAAAATATGGATAAACCTGGATCCCTGTTAGAAACCTTTCAAATGCACCTCATTCTCCACATAGCGAGGGTTGCAAGCATGCTCTTTTAAACATATATGCCCACAGGACTTTTGACTGCAGCCCTTCCTCATCCCCTACCCTGGCCCTAGTAAAAAAGGCCATTCCCACACTGAGAACTCTGCAGACAGTTCAAGGTCCCTGGGGCCTCACTTCCTCTTTCCTATGATCTCCCACAGGTTAACACTGGCTTGCAGCTCAAGAGCCAGATCCAGGCTGTCTCACTTATCAGCAAGATCCTTTCTATACCTAACCTATGTCGGCTCAGACATAACATCCTTTCCTCAGCAGGTAAAGAGTAAAAGGAGAGGCCAGAGAATGTGGCTTGGAAGGAGGACTGCATATTTTGAAATAAAAAACCAGCACTCTTGGATATTTTATTGAACTGCATAACTTTGAGTCTTTATTTTCATCTCATACCAATTTCAGAAATGAATAACTGATCAAACATTGGCTTTCCAAAGTCTGCCTCAGGACTTAATTTCCACAAAGCTCAAAGACAAACAACACTAGATACAAGAATGAAGAGGCCTGGATTTGCTTGCCAGCTCTGCTGCAGTTTTGCTAAGGAATGCTGGAAATGAAATTTTAGTCTATTTACTAGAGAAAAAGGTTGGTTATTATTTACCCCATCTCTGCATTCCAAACTCTGAACAGCTATGTTGTATCAAACACTTCAATCCCAAGAATTCAAGGCCATGTAATGTAGTGATTTTCCTCCACAGAATATCCTTGAGCAAGAATACCCATGAAAAATTGGAAATGCTGCTACCAATTGGATTTTGCAAGGAAAGCACCCAACCAAAAAATCTAGAATCTGGTCCAGCCTTTATGATCAATCACAAAAATGTGATTCATCAACTAGATTCTGCATTATGAAAAGTATTTTTCTCATATGCATCAGTGTTGAGCCAGATCCAGCACTGGAAGGAGGCATCTCTGTTTTGCCATTGCAGAGTGAAGAAAAGTCAGAGGGGAATTAGAATAGGAGTGTACTGAATTCATCAAGAGGTTCACAGTTTTATCTCCAGAGGCTTAACACTGGATAAAGCATTAGTTTTTAAATAGTATGTGTTATTTGGATAGACCAGCACTGGGACTGTTTGCGTTAACAGCGGCAACTGTTTTAGAAATGGCCATTGTTGGTAATAGTAATTATGAGAGTGGGACAGGAATTGGGCAACAGCCATAGAGCCAACTGGGTGACTTTGGTCCAGTCACAGACCCTCAGCCCAGCCTACCTCACAGGATTGTTGTTGTGGGGATAAGATTGAGAGCAGGAGGAGAATGATGTAAGCTGCTCTGAGTTCTTTGTAAGGAAAAAAGGATATAAATTTCATAAATAAAAATAATTTCTGCATTTAATTTCTGACCTCATTGTTTATAATTTCCCCACTACCATTCTGTCTTACCCCAAATGTAAATAATATATGTATTTGAAAGTCTGGATAGTACCTCATATATCTGATAAAGTGTATTGCAGTCCACAAAAACATATACCCTAATAAATATATCACAGGACCCTTTAACTTCTCTTTAAGACCCCAATAGCCCCAGAAGAGTCCTCCCTCCATATTAAGAAGGCTGTGGCAGAAACTGTGCTCCGACAATCCAGTCAATTAGTTGGCCTTGGTTCTTAAAAATCCCACCTACATCTGGCCTCAAATATAGCTGGCTGTTCCAACTGTCATTTCAGACATTTCTTTGTGTATGTGTATTAGTGACAAGGCAATACAGAGAGGGGACCTTGTATGAAAAGAATGACACTCAGTAGTCCAGGGCTGATGCTTTGGGCATCCTAATCTTCTGAAAGAACCATGGCCTATTCAGCTTTGATGGCACTGAGTCCCAGGACCACTTATGTAGTCAAGTGAGAGCAGACAGCTTCAGTTCAATTGGAATATAAAGCCAATCCATAATTTGGAGCAATATGAGTGGCTTTATTTAGTGACTACATGTGTTAGTCAACCAAAGTTCTCTAGGTGGCAGAGTCAAAATAATTTGATATTATTTGAGAAGACAGATCATAGCAATGAAAGCACATGTTATTTTTAGTCCTAGCAAACCCCTTGCTAACAAGGTGGGAGGATAATTATGTTAGTGCTAGCCAACTTCATTTGTTCTTACCTGCTGCCAGTAACGAGCTACTTCTGGCAAATTCAGAGCCTCACAAAGATAAACCAAATTCAGAACATCCTTTTGAAAACAGCTCCCACCAAATCCTGGAGGAAGGGAGAAAAAGTCAGTGCTTTCTTAGCACCACAAGGATTTCTCTTAACTGATCCTACACACATTTAAGCAGAAGTACACCCTTAACAGGCCACAGAGCTTATTCCCAAGTGTGAAAAATCAAAGTACTTGGGTATTATTACTATTATTACACATTATTAATCAAGCAGTCTACTTAGTTCAGTACAATTATCAGTTTTAAGATCCAGCCAAATAGAATAGAGTCCTAGGGTCTCCTCCCATATATTGCACCAGAAATAAATATGACTGTAGTTAAAATATGACATCTAATTTTTGTGTTGGTATCTGTGATTTGAAAAGAAAGTGGTCCTTAATAAAGACATTGATAGGAAGGTTTCTGTTGATTGCAACAGTGCATTACATGGTTTTGTATATTTTGGACAGAGAAGCAATTCAACTGAAAATAAACAAGTGAACAAACTGGAAGAACATCTGGAAGAAAGTGGGCAGTCTAACTGTACGTTTTCATATAGCCACTAGTTTGTCCTACCAAAGTTAAAGCCACTTTCTGTTTCTTAAGGGTGAGACCCAGACCACTTGTGCAACTTCATGTCCCTAAGGAGGTTTGCTTCCTAGGAGGGTTGTTCAAACCTCCTGATGGATCTGGTTAGAGAGCTCTCAGCAACGTCTTCTCACAACTGCTCTTCCACTCTGTCCTGCCTCCCCACAACTCCTGTGAGAGTTCATGGAGCCCTCATTGGCTTAATCATCCCTATCAGTAAATCAAAAGGGAAAGATCTTTACATCAGCCTGCACGGCTTTGTACTGCCACAGTCTCATCAAGTGGGCAAAGAAATACAACCTCCTCTGGATCCTACCATGCCCCATTCTACTAGCTCCAATGGGTTTCTGTCTGATATCTGGATAGATATCAAATAGTCAGTGGCTAATTAGCCAGTCTTTTCCATGGTATAGTTCACATTATGGTGATGAACTGAAAATGCATGAGCTTTCTTTACCTGTGCTTGCTTCTGCACACCTGCAGCTGGACTGAGCTCATGTGCTTACAGGTGAGAAGTGTGAATGGGGTTTCCAAAAAGGGAAGATACATTTGGTAATTATAGGGAAGCTTTGGCAACACAGCTTGGAAAATCTGAGGTGCGGCACAATGCTAAGTTCCACAATTCAACAGTTGTTGATAAAGGCCTGCTGTCTAAACAGTGCATTGCCTAAGGTAGGGCCAGATGACCAGGTGCCCTTTAGAAGTTGCTGAACTAGAACTCTTGTAATTCCTGATCCTGTGGCATGTTGGCTGGGGCTGATGGAAGCCTGAGTCCAGTAACATTTGGAGGTCCTCAGCTTGCCCGCTCCTGTCTAAAAGCAGCTCTCTGTCACAGCCCAAGAGAAACAACGGTTGCAACTGACCAACACTGGCTTTCAGAAATTTATTCCCAATTCTTTGATCCATTCCAATGGCTCTTGCAACCTCTTCAACATCAGCACCTGTTGCCTCACAAAGAGCACTTATCGAGTTGATGCTGCTAATTCTCTGGGCAAGGAAAGCATTAGCTGCCTGCATGGAGAAAAAAAGAAAACAAGCTTAGACTGATGAAATTGCAATATTTATTTATTTAAAACATTTCTATGCCACCCCCATCGCAACAAAGCCTCGGGGCGGCTCACAACATTCATAAAAAATAATAATAATTTAAAAACTAGTATCATCTCAGCTATATATATTAAAATCTATAAATACAATAATAATAAATTAACAGTTAAAATAAGTTTTAAATAAAAAGGTCTTCACCTGGCGCCAAAAAGCAAATAATGATGGCGCCAGGCAGACCTCTCTGGGGAGCGCATTCCATAGATGGGGCACCACCGCAGAGAAGGCCCTCCTCCAGGTACTCACCCCTCCTAATATCATTCACGGAGGGTTCCCGGAGAAGGGCATCCGCTGCCGATCATAGGGGGTGGGAGGGCATGTATGGATGCAGATGTTCCTTTAGATAACCAGGTCCCAAGCTGTTAAGGGCTTTATAGGTCATAATCAACACCTTGAATTGGGCCCGGACTTCAAAAGGGAGTCAGTGAAGCTGACGGAGAACTGGGGTTATATGAAAACAATGCCCAGTCCCCATCAGCAACCTGGCAGCTCTATTTTGCACCAACTGAAGTATCCGGATTGTCTTCAAGGGTAGCCCCATGTGGAGCGTGGGGTAAGTAGCCAGTGCTATAAAGTATAAGATCACTAAATGTCCATGAACACTTTTCTAGGCACCCAGCAGGCTCCCTGCCCCTCATGACCTTTACCTATTATTTTTAATTGTTTATTTTTAACTGGGAGCCTGGCATGCTGCCTTCCAGTGCAATCTTTAATTGGGTTCAAAATAGCAGGTTTGTGTTTTGGAGCTCAGTTCCCATTCCTGCCTTGTACTTAGGTCCTCTGACAAATCTGTCTGTCTGTCTATCGATCTATCTTCCTTTTCTTTAGTTTTATCATTTGTCTTCTGGGAAATGCCCACAAACACAACCTTGTTACAAATGGGTAAGCCCCTTCATGACAGCTACTTTGTGGGACTGCCCATGATGCTCCCTCAAAATTCCAGATGTGTCAAATGACCCAAAAAGGGGTAGATCCTGACATAAATGTAAAATAGGCAAGTACAGATCAGTGCAGTTGTTGAAAAGCCTCATACTGTGAAAGCAGACAATCAAATAAAACCTGTTACTCATCTGTCATTTTTTAATAGCGCTGCTCAGAGGCTGAGGAAAGCTGAAAGTTTATCACTGCTTTGCTGACACTTTATACCTTCTTTCCTTTACTGATGTGAGAAGACTGAACAAGACTCACCAGTTTGGAAAGTTCAGATGACCAAGTATTGGTTGTAAGGATTTTCTCTTTGGGCACCCACTGCTCATAGACAGCACACAAAGCACGAACAGCTTTCTGACCCTCAGGAGTTTCATCACCCCCAATCAGTACACGGTCTGGATTCTTCAAGTCCTTGATGGCTGTGCCTTCTGCAAGGAATTCCGGGTTAGACAGAACCTGCACACAAAGACCAAAGGTCCATTTCAAGCACAGAAGTGAGCACATAATTCATCCAGTACAAAATGGCTGTGAATTTTACCTGCAAATTTAAGTTGGGCTTCGTGTTGGCGTCAAATATACGCCGGATGCTCTCTGCGGCACGGACAGGGACAGTGCTTTTTTCGGTTACAATTTTATAACCATTGGAGTTTTGCACAATCCTTCTTGCACAAGCCTCAATGTATTTCAGATCTGCTGCCCGGCCCTTCCCCATGCCATAGGTCTTTGTTGGGGTATTAACCTGTTTTAAGAATAAAGACAAAGATGAATTTTTAAAAGAATCTATTGATACTTTCATTCTTCACTGTCATTCCACCATGTACTACTCCCATTCAACTTTGGGTAACTAAGGAAACAATTTGCTACTTTCTGTGAAGTTCTAAAGTAGCTACATATGTATTGTGAGGTATCAGGCAGGGATTCAAACTAAGCTTATCTACCAAACTCTGGTCAAAAAAAGCAAGCATAGTGAAGGTACATAACCTCCAGCCTGCCGACCTAATCTGGCCCATGGAGGTTCTGCATCCAGTCCATAAAGGCTCACATCACCTCTTCAGGTTTTGCCACTACTGGGGCCTGGGGGATAGGCTGGGAGAGGAAACCCCACTGCAGCCAATAGTGGGGATTCCTCAAGGATGCTGCTTCTCTACACTCAGGCTTTCCTGGTCATCAAAGTCCTGCTTGCAATGAAGCCAAACTTGGTGAATCCCAGTTACTACTCAAAGAGTGGGGACTCAATCACATCAGCTTCACTGCACGCAGGGAGCAGATGAAGTCAGGTGTAGGTGGCCATGTCTCCTGGCATCAGGTCATGGTCACACTCACACTCACCCGGCATCAGAATAGCTTCTGTTCTGCAGCCCTCAAATGACCTGCAAAGAGTTGTCTTGAGTAGTGATAGGCAGAACAGATCTTGTGATACTTGAGGTCTATACACCAAGGGACAGGGAACATGTATCCTTCTGGATATGGTTGGACTGCAACTGTCATCAACCCCAGCCAGCACTGCCAATGATGAGCGACTTTGGAAGCTACAGTCCAATGATACGCAGCGGGTCACACATATCCCATTCCTGCTATAACATCTTCCTGATTAGATCTGCTGTGCTCAGTTGGCCAGACCTGCCTTGCATCACCCCAGGAGCTTGTGCCTTTGACTTAGCAGAGCACCGGTCTCCCAGTGCAATCCTGTGCTCATGTAAAACATCTAATCCTTTTACGGAAGTGTCATAGGGCAGCACATTTAATTCCCAGGATTGCCATTTTTTCCAAAGAAGCATATATGCATATGTTCATATGTACGTGCTAACCTGCTTAAATGAAAGCAAATTTGAAGTAGCCTTGTTGCTCAACACTGAATTAAAGGCAATCTTCCCAGATGGGTACAGGAGATATCTGCACAGTAAAATAGCCAAGCTGATTTAAATCTGGCCAAGCTGGCCTCTGCTCCCATTTCTGTGAATGGTTGTAGCTGTTAAGGAAAATTCCTCCAACCTGAGGTTTCTGTTCTGCCCACCAGCCTAGCTGTAGGCTGGTAGGGAGCTACCAATCACCACTTGGCTACTAAAGAAGCATCACCAGGCTCTTGTGGGTTTTATGAAAGGACCATTCATGATACCTTTGCAGTTTTAGTGCTGTGTAATCTTTATTCTGGCAGCAAACCAGCAACCCTCCATGCTTCCCAAATTTGCACTGATTCTTCCTCTTCCCTTCAATTGCTTTTACCTAGCATAGGAATCAAGAGTGTATTCTGCTTCCATTTCTCCGATGGTATGATCCTAGAACACAAATCTGAAACCCAGATTATAGGTCTTTGCCACCCTACTGGCCATGCTTTTGAGAGAAAGCTTTGTTGCTCAATGGGCAAAGTGCATGCCCAGCATGCCAAAGGTCCTAGATCCAATCTTCAGAGAAGGCAGATTGGCAGCAGGTTTCCAGAATGCCAGGCCAGATGAAGAACCCTACCAGTTTCAGCTATCAAATCCAAAGTCAGAAATGCTGGACTTGCTGTCTGACACATCTGGAGAGTGCCAGGTTGAAGAAACTGGTGTGAAAAATACTGAGCTAGAGGGGCCTGGTAGTCCTGTCTCAGTATAAGGCAGCTTCCTGGTATGCAAAAAGTAACATGCACTTGGTCTGCAAAAAGATGTAGGCAGCATGTGTGAATAGCAAACACAAGCTGAAAAGTTTGTGATTGCAATCTGATAAGTGATTCCTTCTGACTAAACTGGGCATCCCTCCTCCATCACCCCTTCTAGGTTTGGTTTGGGGAAATTCTGCCACTGGAATGTTCCATGTACCATTCTATTATGGTCAGTACAAATATTTAACTGTTTAGATTGCACATATTTTGTATTTATGGAACCCACAAAATACTGTAGAAAGGAAGTTTTTCTTGCAAGCCCTTCCCCATCTCAGCCCCAGAGCATAAGCCCACTGGCTCGGCATAGCTCACTGGAACAGCCAGAGGAGGACATCTTGTCTTCTGGCACTTCTGACCACAAGCTGCCCTAGCAGTACTGAGCAAAACAGACAATTACTTACAGAAATAAACACAAGATCAGCTTCTCTAATGGCATCATCAATGTTGGTAGAAAAAAAGAGATTCGTTCCACGGCAGGATTCTACCACTTCCTTTAGCCCTGGCTGGAATGAGGGAAGCAAGTTATTTAAGTTTTTATAGCATACTTTATACATAAGCAAGCAGCAAAACATGTGATACAGAAAGGATTCCCTCCCACTTTCACAAATATACTTCATCTTATATGTCCAGTATATGGAAACATCCATCCAGACACTACATTAAGATGGTGGCAAAAAGGAGGGCTTTCTCTGTAGTGGTCCCTCACCTCCCACTGTGCCCAGCTTGGAACCAACTTTGCCATCATCTTGGCACCAGGTTAAAACAGCCCTTTATGCTGAAGCTTTTAAAGATATATGAGGCTATCCAGGGGCTTGAGAACATTACCCACCCCAGGCAGTTTTCTTTTACAGGGTCATTCTTCACTATATGTTTTTTGCTGGTTTTAATGTTTCTTTTGATATGATTTCATGGTATTTTAATTGTATTCTTTTTATGCAGTGTTATAAACTGCCCTGAGAGGTCTATGGGGTGATATGTAAGTCTGTCCCTCTTTGTACGCACACAGACACACCTGACAGCAGAGTCAGTGAGAACTTGAAGCCTAAAGATACAGTCACTGCAAGTCAGAACAGAGTGAAAGCAAATGGGCAGAGTACATCCAGTCCAGTAATCCTCTCTGTACTCAAAGAGAGCTTCATGGGTACAGATCCACCACTAGTGACATTCCGACTGGCAGTGGGCCCTAAATTGGGATGTTCTAGAGCAGGGGTCTCAAACTCGCGGCCCGCGGGCCAATTGCCGGGACGGGCGGGGCATGGGGGAGGGGCCCTGCGGCCTTCAAAGCGCCGGCGGCACCTGGGCCGACCACGGGATGAACGGCCCACCACCACCGCGGTGGTGGGATACTTGATGCGGCCCAGCCTCTCCCAGACTCTACTTCCAGCGGCCCCCAGGTAAGTTGAGTTTGAGACTCCTGTTCTAGAGGCAAGTGAGAAGGAGCCCTGGATCCTTTTGATTTCTCACTGAATCCCCTACCAGTGATACACACGCGTAAATTATGCTTATAAATCACATATATGTTGCTATCCACAAATGACAAATTGACACAGCCTTGACAATGTTAAACATTTCATCTAAAAGATCTGTGACAAGAGGGAGCATAGCACAAGCGATAATAAGGAAGGCTATATCTGCTACCTGCCAACAGGCATAAATACAGGTATGTAGGTCTTTGAATGTCTTTCCTCTAGATACAGAATTGGCATTAACTGAAACTGGAGAGTCAATACAAACTCTCCACAAAAGAAAAATAGTAAATTGAATGTTAGACTGTAATTTCATTTTAGGAGAGAACATTAAGGAATCTTACACTGTTAACAATTCTCTGTAAACCTAGTTCTTTAACTTGCCAAATTTCCTACTGAAAAAAATAAATAAATAAACATATCCATAGTTAACCCTAGAGATATGAAGGCTTGAGGGGGAAACTTTGCAGATAAAAAAATTCTGCTGCTTCATCCCTGCCCTTCACCCAAAAGAATCCCTGTGGTGGTGGGAAATGTACACCCCAGAATTCCTTTGGTTCCACCCCTCCTCCTTATCTGACATAGGCTTCAAGTGTTTTGGCAATGCCTTGTGCATTTCTTGCTCTTATCACCAGCAAATAATCAAAACTTAAAACTGAAAGGAAATGGGACCAACCCTAATAAAGAAACAGGGGAAAAATTTACACACACACACACACACACACACACAGATCTCAAAAAATAATTCAAGCAGTCTTTAACTTGTTGACATTTGTTATTCCCACTCTTTAGTGTCAAAAATCTTTTGTGCAAATATTTTGGCTTTAAAAAATATTTTACAGCTGAAGGCCAGAAGTTACTTTGTTTAGGTCTTGCAAAGTTAATAAAAGTTATGCAGTTCCAGCTGCATTGAACCCTAGTATTCTCCAAATGTTTCACATTAAATTGGAAATGCCCAATGGCAGGAATATTAGAAGGAAAGTCTCTCTGCACAATTGCTACACAGAGGATAGCATGTGTGGGAATTTCTTTACTATTAGAATCTCTTTTTCTCTCCTGCCCACCCTGTGCCTGAATTTTGATAGTGTCTGACTTCAACCTCAGTTTCAAATTCCTCTTCCATCAAATGGCCTTGAGCACATCAGTATCTCTCAGTTTGCTTCAGCCCATTTGGCAGACGTGAAGGAAAAAATGGGACGTCCCCATATGAGCCACCCTGAATTCCTCAAAGGACGAACTAGAACCATACCTGAGCAACAATAATACAAACTTGCTTAATAATGGAGGCATGCCTAACACTAATATGGTCATGGAGAAATACAAGAAGTGGCATGCACAACTAAGGTCTGAGCTGGAAAGGTATATTATTAAACATACTTACCTCATAAATCGGAAGTGTGTCAGAATTCCAGGCACTGATTCTAGCTTCATTGATATCAACAACTGTGACCTTAATTTTTGGGCACATATGAGCGATGACACTACAGGTTGGCCCACCAACATAACCAGCACCAATGCAGCAGATTTTCTTAATTTCAAACATGATTATTCTGCAGAGAAGGAAAAAACAAAGTGGAACAGGGTCAGTTTAAATAGTATGAACACTAAAAAGCCACTCATGTTTTTATATTGTGGATTAATGAAACACAAACTATTCCTGAGTTAAGGGTTATCATCTATTCACCTTAAACCAGGGGAGGTAGATTAGAATCTCAGAGAGATGTGTAGGTCTGCAAAGGTATTTGACTCTTAAGGAAAAACACAAGTTAAGTCCTACCTAAAATTTAACTGGATTTTTAATGAGACCAATTATAATTGCAAGAACCAAAAGCAGCCAAAGTGCTAGTTGGTTACCTGCAATCATGTCTTTGCTCAGCTCTGCTGACAAGAATGAGATGAGAATCACAGATTCTAACTCACTTGTGGATTTGTATCTATCCTGGTATACAATTCATGGAGTGTAGTAGATAATTGAGTCTGAGCTACCATTTTGTGTCTGCTTCTCAGCATTTAAGTAAAAAACAACTCCAAAACACCAAAATAGCTCTCACGAGCTTGAAGTTTGCTTACCTCTGCCTTAGAGCTAGAGAGAATGCCCATCAAGCTGATGAAAAATATAACATTCTTTTCAATAAAGCCCAACATGTTGCATCCCTCTTAACAGAGAACAAGCCTCCGTAAAGACTGAGATACTGTCTGTTTTTACAAATCGTCCGGACATGAGTAAACATAGCAGACTTCTCAATTAACTGAAGTGAAGGGCCCATATTCACTGAGAAACTCAAAGAATATATTGTAGGTGACAGAGTTGCCAACTGACCCTCCCAGGAGGACTATCACATGGTCTCATGGTAAAAAGACTGCATTAGCAGCCATATGGCCAGAATGTGAGGATACCTCCCCCTTGCCCCACAAAATACAAACTGCCATGCTGAATGAGACCAAGGGCCCATCTAGTCCAGCATTCAGTTTACACAGTGACCAATCAGCTACCTGTAGAAAGCCAATAGCTAGGTCACAAGTATAAGAGCAACTTCCTTCTCAGTTCCTGAGAAACTGTTATACACAAGCATACAGCATTTGGCAGAGGTCATATGGGCACCATAGGAGAGAGTATGAAGAGAGTTTGACTACAGCATAATTAAACAGCAACAATCCCTGCTCTTTTTATCTTCTGGAAGTTCCGTCAGTAACTGGCAAGTAGTGTTCTTAGCAACTATCAAACACGGTCCCCTCCTGCATGGCTCCCCCCCCCCCCCCCAGCTTCTCTTGCCAGCATGTGGGATGACCCATCAGTTGGGTGGAGGGAGGAGAGGGGTCTGTTGCACAAGACAGACAGGCCAGTATGTGAGGATTTCACAACTTCCTGGCCTCACCCTGGCTAAGGATTAGACAGCCTCCCTGAAGCAGCTCAAGCAGCTAAAATTACAAACATTTCTCTGTCTTCTTTTTTCTCATTTTTCAGTCATTTGCACTGGGGCTGGTCTGATTGGATTTTTCTACAATTGCACGGGGCAGACCTTACACATTAAGTTGAATTCATCTTCTTTTAACTGAATAAATATTTCTCCACTGATGGCTAAATTGATCACATTTGTTTTAGCATGTTAACCCTATTGTAATCACATCAACTCTATTTTCCTCAGTGCAGACCACTTAATTGCTTTTCAGTCAAACTAGCTGCACAGACAGAAGGGTCATCTGTTTAATCACTTACTAGAATGTAAACACTTGCCAGGATTTGACCTAGCATTTTGTTATCTATGATGCCCTGGCAAATATGCAAGCAAGACAGGATACGCTAAGCCATCTCCTGCCATATTTCTTCAGCATCTCACAATCAGAAATTTCTTCTATGGGAAAAGCATTCCACAAGTGGTGTGTTACCACTGAGAAGGCCTTTTCTGAGTCAATGGCAGAGGAAGAGGAAAGCACGTCAGAATAGGCTGACACAAAGGCAGACATTCCAAGAACCCTGGCAGATTGTGTCCCAAACCATACAAAACTTTGAAAGTAAGCACTGCCATTTTCAATTGTGCTCAGGAACCAGTACAGTTGTTTTAAATTCTGGGTGAGATATGATGCTGAGTGGATAGACCAGAGGCTTGGGCCCAGGAGCTCAATCTATTTCCCAGGGCCCCAAATCTATACCTGAGAGCAGCAGAGCATCTATTGTTGACAATAACAGTATTTCTTAGCTTAATTGTCATGCATGTACAGTTTTCAAAGTGAATTCCAAGTGGGGAGCAGGGAAGGATTAACTATCCCCTCATTGTATGCTTCAAACACACCCCAATTAACTTTGTCCTGCAGAGTAATTAAGCTTACAAAATGTTTTCCTGTTGATTTAGTATAGTCTGGTGCTGGGTGCAAATTAACTAAGTTGTTTTCAATTTGAGATTATTTGTCTGAGAAATTAGTTGACTGGTTTTGCCTCCAAATATTACTAATTATTTTTACATTTCTCATTATAGATTCATGAGTCAATATGTACAAATTACCTTACAGATTCACATCCAATGGGAGTGGGTCCCAAATTGTTTAAGCAACACCTTAGCATAGAATGCTGCATTTTAAATCCTTGCCTAGCCATGACCCTGAATTTTTTACCATCTGCAAAATTTATAGGATTGTTTCTAGAATAAAAGGAGATAATTCTGATTGAGTGTCCTCAAGAGTTCCTTGGATAAAAAGTACAATACACTGAAATGTATCCAATGGGTTCTATTCGTATTATTCTAACTTGTCCCACCTATGGAATGCGCTCTCCAGAGAGGTCCGCCTGGCGCTGTCGTTATTTGTTTTTCGGCGCCAGGCCAAGACCTTTTTATTTAAAAGTTATTTTAATTGTTAATTATTGATTGTATTTATTGGGTTTTTATGCTTGTGCCGAGATGTTTCTGGATTTTTAATGGCTAATTATATGATTGTGTATTTATTTTGTAAGCCACCCCGAGGCTTTTTGCGAATGGGGCAGCATAGAAATGGTCTAAATGTGTGCGTGTGCGTGTGTGTGTGTGTATCAATGTCTACTTCAACTAGAACACTGGCTACAAGCCATATGTACTAAATGAATAATGAATTTGAATGTAGTGTGTAATGTCAGAATAGTCTTCCAACAGTCAAAAGATGCATCCTTCTGACTTTTTTTTTCTTTCTTCAATGCGAGATATAGTTTGCATGTCTGCATGTGGAACCAAAATGTGATAGCTACTCCAGATTAGTTCATGCTAATCACAACATGCTGATGTGATCTAGTATGTTGCTTGCACTCTGAGTAACCTCATTTGTGCTGGTCCTGAAATCATATAATCTTCTCAGTTTCCTACTAAAGATAATGAGTCCAGTAAAGATAATGAACCCACTACAAAGCAATTCTGAAATATTATTTTAGAACTGAAATTTCAATAAACTTGGAATTTAACTTCCCACTTTTTGTGTGTGTGGTTAAGTGATATTAACCATCCTGGCACAGGAAGTAGTATTACAACATTTAAAAAAACCCTCCAGAGTAATTCAAACCGTCTGACAAAGTGCAGGCATATGAAACAAAAAGGACTTCCTAAGCCTTTGATCAAACAAAAAAGTCTACAAGCGTATTTAAAAAATCAACAGCAATTCTATTTTCATCTGTGTAAAACTCGAGAATATACACCCTCACGCCGTCTTGTTCTTTGAGAATCGAGCAACTGATCTCCCTGCACAAAGTCCTTTGTCCGGTATTAAAGGCAAAAAGACGCTGAGACGGGTTCATCCCTGCTTGATGTACATGGCAAAGCAGTCAAAGCGAGAGCGGAAACGACATTGACATTTTACAGCGAGGAGGTAGAAAGGAAAGCCCGCCACCACGTCCATAAATAGTAAACATAGAAGATACATACAATGCTATGGCTTCCCGAACGCGCAAGAGGAGATACCGCAGCTGGAAGGAGGTGGTACGGATGCGCCAGCACAGAAGCGGCTGCTGCAGGCGAGTGGAGCCGAGCCGCCAGTACCGCCCCTATTTAAAGAGTCGCTTTGTTATTCATCGGAGGAGGAGAGTTTAAAGGCGGATCCTCCTTTTCCCTTTAGCACTAAGTTAGTGGCAGGCAGGCCGGGAGCAAAGAACAGCACCGGAGAGGGAAAAATCTGGAGCAATAACAAAAAAATTGGTTGTGGGAGACTAAGAAAGGAAAAGATTTAGGGGGCAATAAAGAGGGGGGACGTGGCTAGGAGAGGATCGGACTAGGAGGGGCAATTAAAAAAAAAGACGCAGTAGCAAAAACGGCAAAAGAATCACGCTAATAGACTTGGGAATCTTTTCCAGAGAGGAGGAGGAAAGGTGACGTGGGAGGAAAAATATTTGGATTATTAGAAAAAGACGAGACTATTAACCGTAGGAAGGAATGATGTGACGGGGAGGAACGAAGTGGGAGGCTCATTTCTCCCTCTTTGGAAGCAATAAGAAATTGGAGCAGGCAACGAGAAAAGGAGATGCATACTCAGGGATCGGGCAGAAGAAGAAAGGGGTGGGCGAGAGTAAGAAATTGGGACGGAAAAGGGAATAGCTAAACCCAGGAGAAAGTGCGTGGGCAATCCTGGGGAGAAGGGCAGGAGGAGGAGAGAGGCGATTCCAGGACGAAGAACGGAGGCGTCATATCAGAAAGACAAGAGATGGGCGGGCTGCTGGGGGATCAACTCGAAGAGCGGCTGCTTCGCCGGCTGGTAGGCATTTAGGAGGGGAGGAGGAGGAGAGGTTCTGTGTCCGCCTCCTCTTCCGCCGACAAATGTTTTTAGGCTCCAAAGCTGGCCTTTTCCTTCTGCTCCCGCGAGGAGGCCGAGGTAAGCCCGCCGCCTGCGGTGGCTCAGTGGCCTACTGTTTCTTGCGCGCAGGGAAGGAGCAGCGGGGCCTCCGGGCGCGGATGGGAAGGAGGCAGGCAAGCGGGCTGGTGCGGCCTAGTGGGCTCCCCGGCGCCTGGCTTGAATCCCGTCGCGCCCGTGAGGCAGCAGCTACCGTCAATGGGGGCGGGCCGCAAACCGTGGCACGTATTTCAAACGCCAGTGTATAATTTCTCAACGCTTTAATCCCCGCACCTTTCTGCACCAAGATTTTCCAGACGACCAAGCAAACCGCGTATCTTGATTACTCCTTTTGAACAGTCCATGTTTAGGGGTATATTAACAGCAATTAAAATCAAGTTTCTGACAGTCGTTCGAACACCAGCCCTCGAGATGCCGCTTCTATCGGGGAAAGGAAAACATATCAGCTGTATTTTTCGCAGCACTGGGTGAGGGATTCTCACTGCACAGGAAAAAGGGATCTGCAGCGATTTCCAGAGAAGCAACGACAATAGCACTATCAGCTCACGAAATCTGTTGCTTGTGGGGTTGCACGGAAACTGGTTGCGCAAGTGACAGCAGCTGGTTAGGCCTCTGGTGAATTTTGGGAGGTACAAATTAAAAGCCTGGGATGGTAAACTATTCCCCGAACAAGTACGTGCTTATGGTATCAGAAGTAGCGTGTTTTAAACTAAGATATTTAGGTGGGAAATAGTCGATATAGAACTTTATTATTATGGTGAACTTTGTGGGGTATTTTTCTAACCTTGTAGCAAATCAATCTCTGATGAGATAAATGTTATCTATTGACTTAGGCAATCCCAGAGCATTCAACCCTAGACCAGTTTTCTTTTGCTAAAAAGCATGCAAGTGTATCTAATAAGCTGCATGGATTGGGGCACAGACAGTCTAATGCTGAAATCAATAAATTCTGGGGATATTTTATGTTCCATGGGTTTTTTGTCCAAAAAGAATATGGGACATTATGCAGTTCATAATAGACCACATAGGAGGTGGAGGGCTGTTGTAGGTTTTGTAAATTCTGTAATGTAACCAAGGCAGTGCACATTTACACACAGTCCCAAAAATAAAAGATGCTCTGTTCCTGGACCTTGGCAAAAGCAGGCTATGGTAGCAGTACAGACAATGGTCTTCGGCTTTCCTGAAGTAAAACATTGTTGGTGATATTCCTTGCATCCTCTGGCAGGCCCAGTTCTTGGGAGGGAAACACAAGGCAAGGGAGTCTCCTATGCATGCTTTCTTCAGAAGGGAATCCTATATGTTCTTACTTGGCTAAAATGAGACCTTCAAGGTAGGTAGGTATTGGTGTGGATCTGGGTGATCAGCTAACAGGCAGCATCATTCTCACCTGAAAAGCAGACTTGTTCAGGGGAAGAGGTGGGCTGGAGATTTGGTTGTAGGGTCCAGGGGAAGGAACAAAAGTCAACATCGGTTTGTGGGCAGAACCAAAATGGTGCAGTCCTAATTGATTGCAATATTTTAATATTTTGCTATTTCAGTTGACTGAGAATGCAAAACATACAGGGTTGCCACAGCAAATGTGAGGCATAGAGTCAGGTAATTCTGAATCTAGAAAATCAGGGCAAGTAGTGTCTTTCCACTTATTTCTGTCCCTACTCCTGTATGTACAAGTTGAAGAACCAACACGTTTGCATCAAGCATTGGGTTGCAGTTGCTATTAGATATTTCTTTAGATCTGACTGAAGAAACATAATGAAACCTAAAAATAAAAAGTGAAAGCTAGCTGGATTTTTCATGAGAGCTCTCCCCTGAGCGTTTGCTCATTGGATATACCTGCATCTAAGCTTCAGTTGGCTGCCCCAAATGTAACGAATAAGTAGCGCTTTTTTCCTCCAGTTTTCTCAGTTTGAGCCTTAAATGCCTAACCAATATTTTAAGAAAATATACTTGAAACAGTGGTACATCAGTTAGGAAAGCAGATAGCACAGAGCTACAGGAGTGTTTGAGTATGTGAATAAGGATCCACATCTATTCACTAAAAATGTACTCGTGTTTAAACTGCTTTGAGCAGGGGTGAGAAAATAACTTATTCCACTTGGGGAGTATTCTCTACCCATCCACAATGGTCAAGTCATAATACGTTTTTCCATATGTACTTCAATAGTAGTCACACATCTGAAAACTGTTCTTTACTTTGCCATGACACAATCTGAAGTGTGATAAAACCCAGTCCAAGCAAAGACCACGGTGTATCACACAAAACAAATATCTGTCCATAGACAGTGGTATACCTACAGTGCACCCTTCAAGTCTTTAAAATGCTAGCATCTACACAAAGAATGGGATCTATCAATAATTAAGCCAGCACTGTTACAAAGTGATTGCATTCCATCATAGAATGGATGGGAAAGCTGTATGCTTTTATTGGAGTATCAGCTTAAGTGCAACTATACAAGTTTAAGATAGCAATCCTGGGTCTAAAGCCCACTGAATACATTGCAATTTATGTCTAGGTAAGCACATAGGATTGCACTATAAACGACTTCCCATATAGATGGTGGTAAATACATTCAATCTTACTGAAGTAATGTATAATGATAATAAAACACAAATAATTTTAGTCATACTAAAGAACCAGGAAAACACTTGTTAATATAAATAAGGTATTGGGAGGGGAAGATCTAGAAAAAAAAAAGTTTCAAGATTGCCCATCCCAAAAACTGGTATGTATAAAATCCAGACATTCACAGAGGGTTACTAATGGTTACTGTTTATTTAGGTCAATAAAAAGTGCATAGTAAAAGCCCTTTATCCCCAACCAAATCTTAGTAAAAGATTAACAGAAAGTCCCAAATGGAACAGATATTATTTCTGTTTGGCATGATTCATATGATTTAAGCCACCAATTTACACTAAAAACATAACTATTCATCTCTTGTATTGTTAGAAACTAAGGCAAAGTGATCTGCTGATATTCTATAAATAATGTGAATCTTGGCACCTAAGTGTCAAACAAGATATGATACAGATCTGTGATCAGGATCTCCCATACTTTTTGAACAAGTTAGTAAAAGTTGTGCTATAGGCTTTGAATATGGGCTTCAGAGGGGGCGTTTTTACACCATGGTACTTTCACAACAAAAACCACCCACTGAAACTATTTAGCAGTTGGAGGTGATTTTAATTAAGAAAACAGGAGTAAGAAGGCTACTCTATCACAGCCCAAATTCAGTTCCACCATCATCCTGTAGGCACTATTTAAAAAAATAATGTGAGATATCCTAATCATGGAACTTCAACATCATGTCTAGTTTGTTAATTTAGAGCAAGAAAAAATGTTATAAACTAAAGCATAAATTGTAAACTTGCTTTTTTTCTATCCCATCAACTTCTCTGTCTTACTAGCTGAGCACTGTACATTTCATATATGTTTATTTTTACATTTGTATCTTGCCTTTTCTTGCACAGAGTCCAAAATGATCCTCTCCAGTTTACCCTCATAGCAATCCTATGAAGTAAGTTAGGCTGACTGAACCAAAGTCACTCAATGAACTTCAAAGCAGTGTGGCCATTTGAACTCAGTTCTTCTCAGTCCCAGTTGAACACCCAACCACTATGCCACACTGACTTATTTTATATGCCACACTATAACAAAAAGTTCTCAGGAAAGTTCATATAATAAAATAGGTTTAAAAACAAGTACAATGATTTAAAAAATGAATGGGAGAAGGGACTTGTCTTTGCCTGGAACACAGAAGATAAGCATGGGTGCCAGGTAAACCCCCTTGGGGAGAACATAAGTGCAGTGCCAGAACTAAAAAGGCTCTCCTCTTTTGTAGTCACCCCCTAACTTCATTGTGTTAACTGACTTGAGGCCTCTGAAGATTACCTAAGCGTTTGGACATACCATTTTCTAATACCATGGTTCCTATAAGAAAGGCTAATCTTCTAAGGAGGCACTGGCAGTTGCTAAAACGATGAGTTTCTTCCTGAAATTATCCTCACAGTATTCTGTGCATTACATTGGAGCAGGATAAAGAATACAATTTGGACATTTTACTGGATTATTTCCTTGTCCTCAAAACTGGACAGTCCATATTTTGAACAGATTGTTTCCCTATGTCTAAAATCTTTAAAGTGGTTCTCAAACTATTTGGACAACTTTTGGGTGCCATGGAAACATCTCCGGGTTTGAGCAATAAGATTAGTCATGATGGATGAATATGCCTAAAAGGCAGCCTATTCACTACTAGCACTATACAAAAGTTTAACATTTTAGAGTAGGGGTGTAGAATCTTAGGCCTGCAGGGTAGACACAGCCTCACATGCTACATGCTATTATGGTGTACCTATAATCAGAGGTTAGAGGGAATTCAGAAGCATTTAAACTCTGAATCCCCTGCATTTAAATAGCCTGCACTGAACAGAGCCATCCTTTGACTTCGGAATTCCATACAAAATACTGGCAATATTCAGGGCCTAGCCTATTCAAATAATGGGACGATAAGAACATGTCCCAGAAACATATTTAATGCAGTTCCAGTGACAGATGAGTCAATGTAGAATGGGTTCTCTGAAGCTTTAAAAGTTTGAAAATACCATCTTAGAGCATACCAAGCACAACTTCTGGAATTAATTTGGCAGCTTCTGGGGCACCATGAATTTAGTGAACACTACATTTACAAACTGATCTACCTTGTCTAAATTCAGCTGTAATAGATGAGAGATGTTAATTTGTTACTGGATTCCCCCTCCCCTCAGAAGTGCACAACCTGCCACGACACCATTTGAGAACCTTGTACATGTACTGTACAAACATAATGACTTTGATCCAGAGTGCTTCATGTGTAACGAATATGGCTGAAGCTGACTTCCCTGTCTTTTCCTTAACCACCCATCAAAACTGCTCTGAGTATTAAGAGACTCCAATACAGTAGAGTATGGTATGAGGCGAGGGAATTCCACCCCTTGCCAAATCAGGTAGCGGCACCTTCACAAGTGGAACTATATTCACTGAAGTTGCTGCCACTTGATTTTGGGGGGTTCCCATCAGACCACTCCATTCAGTGTAGTCCCACAACTCTTGGTAAAGTTTTTCCAAGGGATTTGGAGAAATGCCATGAGAAGGGAGAAGAGAATTCAGCTTCCACTGTCCTCTTACACATGCTTACTTTGGATCCAACTCAATGAAACTGGTTTAATTGTTACATGACAAGGTGGAAAGCTGCTAGGAATATTTTTCTTTCAGTTCTTTGTTATAGGAACAATGCCAATGTAGCATAGAATGGGGGTAGGCATACACATTAAAATAAAATAAAATAAATAAAAGGATTCGTTTAAACAAAAACATGTCCTAAAACTCCCAGGATGCCAGCCAGCCAGCTGTGGCTTGCTAGGAATTTATACTTTTTTCTGTCTGAACTGCATAGGATTGTGCCTTTGGGCTATTCTAATTATCAAAAGCTAAATTACTGTAGTCTTGCTGAATTGCTATACTCTTGTTGGGAAGAAGCTTCATATATATGGAACTGTAAGTTCTCTTTTAACATGATCAAGAAAAACTGGTAGTTTATTTTTCACTGTATCACTAAGGCTGCAAACTTATGCACACTTACTTGGAAAAAGACTTAATGGACATAATAGGACATTTCCCAGTAAACACACACATAGAATTGGGTCACACAAAGTTCTTAAATTACTTAACACATGCAAGCAACTTTCCTTATCAATAATTAATTTGGAAGTACATGCACCCCTAGTTATGCTTGCATACCAAATAATCTTAGATTTTCCTTGTTATCATGGCAAGAATAAGGAAGAATTTTGGAGGAAGGCTAAGTGGGAACACATGAGAATGTAAATGACAAGATTTACATTCCATTGCTGGCAACTATGAATTATGCCTCACTGAAGCATCTGTTTAAATGTGCCAACTTAAGTACACTTTCTGCCTTAAAGTCATTTTATGTATTATCCTTATACATACTGAGATGGCAGAATTCTAGGCTACCAGGAATTCTAGGAATGTTACCACCTAAACTCTGGATGTTTTTATATTACATAGAAGGGCACCTACACATTTCAGTTGCTGGAAATTCTATCTACTTTTTTGTACAAACACTTAAGTACTGAAGCAACACTTTCTCACTAACTGCATGCACATTCCTTTTTAAGAAACCCTAGGGTGCTCTTATAAGTGAACCTTTTTGTCTCATTTTAGTGGTGAATATAAATAATATGATAATATACAGAACAAAATTTAAACAAATGGCAGTCACATATATTTAATATATGCAAATAATATTTTATATTTTTGTGAACAGCTGGGAACAACTATAAGAAGTACACTGTCACTTGCCGAGTGCCATCCATTGAAAACATGGCAATTGGATTTTCGCCTCTGAACAGGGTTGGGCAACTTGTGGCCCTCTAGATGTTCCAGCCCTTGCCAGCACAGTCAATGGTACGGGATGATGGCAGTTGGAGGCCCACCCCTGTCCTACAGGCACAGCTGTGGCATGCTGTTCCAAAGAGTATGAAAATGTTAAGTTAAAATAAATGTTGATCGGAGTAATGTTATCACACAGACATGGACAATTTTTAGAAAATTAAGTGCCTCTTGTGAGACGTAGACTTAACACATTTCTTAGAAATAAATCCCAGTGATTTTGGGAAGGTCTGTTTTAAAGTCACAATGTTTAGAATTGCATCTAATCTTTAAAAATGATACTGGCCTTAACATTTTAGCAGTGATTGCATGGCATAGCTTATAATGCTGCACTAGACCAGTGACTAGTTAGTACTATTCAAAGCATATGTTTTCTGGCACACCAAGACTGAGCCACTAGTAATTCAGCTATCCCTGTGAAACTAACAGCATTAGAGTTATAGATAGGAAAACACATAGGACGAATCTAATAGCATCCATTTCCAAATAGAACAAGCTTGTTCTGATTACTAATTTTTCTTCTATGAATAAAATATTAATATATATTCTGATCCAGACTTCCAGGCACAGTCTACACAGAATGATTCTTGGCTGTAAAAATTTCTCAACAACTTCAGAAGGGGAAAATCCCACAAGTGCATCCTTTTACACACACCATGCTGCTGCCCCACCATTTAAGACTTAGGAAATAAAGTCCTGGGCACTGCATGAAGGTGTACAGCCAATGATGGGCATAGTGGCCACTCATTCCAGAGTTTGCCAAATATCTCATTGCCCACATCCCCACTGTTATCTACTCATAAAATATCAATTCTAGTCAGCAGACATAAAGTTATACTAATAAAATACAGTTTGGATTATTCTACATTAAAGTTCAGATAATGGGTACAATCAACCAGAAACTTCTGCATGAGTCCCCCAATAAATGGGATGCACAGAGATACTGCTAGTGGATTGTGCCCAGGGTTGCAAGTTCAACCATATAAAAGAAAGAATATTAGTTTGAAAAAGATCAAATAGTTAAATACAGAGGTTTTAATTTTCTTTCAGCTATTACTGCAAGGGGCAATGAATGTAGCTTTAACAGACATCACCAAAATGCTAATCACCTCCTACCACATATGTTAATTTATTCAAATATAATATTCTATGAAGGATCACAGAAAAAGCAAAAAAGGATTTCAAATGTACAGAACTATGTTGTGTAGAGATAAGGGGTATTCCAATAACGCTCGTTCTTTTGGTTGTTCAAGAAAACAGTGGTTGACCTTTTTCAGTATGGGTTAGTCTACAGGTGGAGCTGGTGGTTCCTGTCCCTGAAAGTTGAGAATACATTGAATTAGAATAGCAGGGAAAGGTGTGTACAAAACTGAAGTCACTGTTTGTCAAAAGAACCTTCTGTATCTGGGAACATCAAAGATAGCTTGTCTGGCTAAGGTGCAGCCTATCCAACACTGGGGGCAACTGGACATCAGATCTGTCTTCTGGCAAGACAGGATACAGGGATGCCCAACAGGAAAGTCAGTGATTAATACTAGAAGCCCAGGAATCTGCCACTGCCTAATCAACAAGGAAGATCTTCCATCTGCTGCTGAGTGGAGTCTTGACTCAAATGTACACCAGCCCTGACACCATCTAAAATCACCCAGTGTTTCAAACACAACCTGATTCAGCAGGGTATCTTCTATATTCTGAAAAGGAAGTTCACACAGACCTCCCTATCAGCACTAGAGGCATTATAAAGTTTGTTCTAAACATGTTAAAAATACTGTGTGCAAGAGATCTGTGAAGTGTTCATGCATTGCACAGGATGAAGGAGAAGGCACTCTCTCCCTCTTCATCCTGTGTAATACAGCAGCGTATCAGACATTGTGGGTTTCTGCTGTCTGCTCATGAAAATACTAGGACTTCAAAATACTGTCATTTACAAATATGCAAATTCCAACAGGAGTGCTCTGTGTAAGTAGGAATACAGTATTAGATTGGGTATGTATTATTATTGATTCAATGTAGTACAATCTGTAAAGAACTGTATCAGAATGTATTGATTATATTTATGTGTCACCTTTATTTCAAGGAACTCAGTATTTATAGAATACGTATCTTCCTTGTTCTTTGTTACCCAGGCCAAGTCAGATCAAAACACCAGAAGATACACTCACATTATGTGGGCTGGATGGCTTTTCAGCTGTAATTGATCTCCTTAGGTTAGCAGGCCTCATCAAATACAAGACAAATGCCAGAACCAGCCAGCCCAGAATTATCATGGTAACACTGATGCCATTGTCAGCAGATGGATTTGGTCCTGGTACTGGAAAAAATGAGAGAAACTCAGTTAAAAGAAGTACAGAATCCATCACATTCATCAAACTGGAAAAACCACCCACAAATCATCAGTACGGAAACTGTTCTGGGGATTGGACAATATTGTTGATCAGGTATAGAAGAATCTCTGGCTGAATGGGGCACATGATTAAGCTCCATCTGGAGGGGAAAGAGGAGGAGGAGGAAGTGGGGTATAATCTATTCCCCTGCCAAAGTTGGGGAAGAGACCACACTGCCAGCAGAAGCATTCAGAAGCCCAATACACACTGAGAGCCCGAGCAGTATTAATTTCAGTTGGCTTACTCTAAGTATGATTATATGGAGATCAAATGCCATTAAACCAGCAAAAACTCTTGAAATATGAAATGCTCTTATGAAAATCAAATAAAAAAGGAACCATTCATAAAACTAAATTTAGATACACTTCACGATGCATATATCACAGAAGAAATGAGATGATTGTGCAACCTGAACACCCCTTAGGCTGAAAGCAGATGACAGTTTTAATCCAGAAAGCTAAAATGCATGTAGTTGCTCATGATGTGGATGCTCCTTCCACTAGTAAACAATCTTTCCCAAACCTGCAAAACCTATATGAAGAGAAGTTACAGCGGGACTGAAGAAATCCATGATTATACCATTGGAATAGATGTATCTTGCAAACAGTTTTCATTTGCTTTAAACTTATTGCCTATCTCCAATTTAATTATGCAGAGAAAGTGAAGCAAAAGAAAGGTGGGCTTCTTGTGTCACACAAAACCAAACAAGATATAACAATTGAAAATGCTAGCATAAGGAAGCTTTTGTTTATTGCATTAATTTATTTAAAATTATTCAACATTTTAGCCTATTATTCCTTCAAGAAGCAATACATGTATGATTCCCAGGCTGATTATAGCTTCAGCATTAAATTCTTTCAGATCATACATTGCTTTGTGAAGATGAATGATGGAGAGCAAAGTCTTTTTATTTTTGGTCTGAGGCAAATCTGTTGGACCACTTTGGGGGAAGGTACCTGCCTGTGATCTGCAAACCCTGATGGATGACTAGCTGAACTCTCAATATAGGCTTCCAATGTGTCTCTCTGTGACTTTCTTCAAATCCATCTTTCCATCACTTTAACCATTCAAACAGGCAGCAGAAAATGGCCCTCATTACATTGATTTTTGTTTAATTTTGAACAACTCTGAGAAGAGGACATCAAGGAGAAAAGCAAATGGGAAATCTACTTCCTCCACTTTTTAGAAAGTCATGCTGCTATTTATTTCCTAATCTCCTACTGTAAGTGGTCCCTTTGGGACATGGTTGCAGTATAATATCAAATGCAATCCCTCATACGGAACCCTTTCTGTTGCTTTTAGAGGTCCAGTTCCTGCTGGACCCTTCCCCTCAAGTGTCTCTGGTTTCTATACTTGGTGGAGTAGGGTTTAATCCTGGTCCACACCCTTCCTTGGCTGTTCTTGTGTGTTTGGTCATAGCCCAACTCTTGATGAAGGAAGGCTGGCTGGCAAGAGACTCCACTCAGTCATTGTCTAAACACAGTTCTTTATGAGTCACTGTACTGACTGTAAACCTTAAGTTTAAGAAATAGATGACTTAGTTAAATGCTGTCTGCTTCATTTCCACTTCATCTTGAATTGCTTTTAAAATGATCATGTTGTTAAGTTTATTTCACTTGTGCTCCTTTCTGAAAATCTATGACAGCCTTCCCAATTGGACATTCTCCAGATGTGCTGAATTGCAATTCCTATCATTTCCAGCCAGCATAGCCATCCTGGTGGGAAATAATAGTTGTAGTCCTACATGGCTGAAGGGATGCAAGTTGGGGAAGACTGGTCTATGGCCTCATCCTACAACATCTTGTCAAACTGACGTCCTCAGCTTTCTCTCATGCCCATTTTTTCTTCTCCCTGTATCCTACTGCCCATAGTCAAAGTAGTGAAGTAACCACATTTTAAATACTTTGTACAATTCTAGTCATTACACATCAACAAGGCTATTGTAGACTTGAAAAAAGTGTAGAAAAAGATAACAAATGATCAAGGGGCTAGAGCAACTCCACTTCAAGGAAGGGTTATAACATCAGGCCCGGTTTAGCTTAGAAAAGAGGTAAGGGGAATTGTACCAAAAATGCATGGGATGAAGAATGTGGATTGAGAGACATTTCTCTCTGCCATAATGCTAGAATCCAGGTTTATTCAGGGTGCAAAAGTATAGGTTCCTACCCAGAAGACATACAATCCATAATTTAACACAAGAGGGGAAAGGGAGGATGAACGAGAGAGAAAAGTGTTATTTTACATATGCACATTCAGGCTTAAGTTACAATAGTGTGGCATGAGGATTGTGCCAAAAAAGTGCATTTAAAAGCATGCAAAGAGAGAGACACACACACACAACATCACACAGCAGTCAGTTTCAAACATTCAGAGCTACATGATGGAAAAGGCAAAATCATTTGAGCGTTTAAACTTTAGGAGATGGAGTTGAAGCAAAGCTGGAAGAACATAAGAAACAGGAATGTGTCAAGAAATAAGAGCACAGAGACTAAGCAGGACAGTGACATGAACAGCTCTGAATATTGTAAGAGTCTACTGAATCTTGAAATAGACGTATTTTATGATATGTCATATAAACCAGGGCAATGAGAAAGGTAGATGACTAGAGTGCTAGGCTAAACATACAGCAGCTGAAGGGACTAGAGCAAGGTGATACGTAATAAAGCAGAGGGGACAAGGTTTCAATAGTCAAGAGATTACCAGCTTTTGCCAAGAGTCTGGAAAGAAAAAGCTGCTTTTTTGTAGTGTTGTGAAAGGAGAAGTAAACATGGCTTTCTGATGGACAGAATATGGGGAATAAAGGAGTGAAAGAGAAGTCAAAGTGCACTTATACATGGAAAGCTAGTAATACACCCAAAAGACATTGTCTGGATTCACATGGTGCTTCCAATTCACAATGGCTCAGCATGTCATCTGAATGAGACACTCTTCCCACAGCATGGCTTCAGGATACCTATGTTGTCTCTTCCAGAATGCACAGCTTGCTCTACAGTGTACTTAATCTTCTTTGCTATAGCAGGTCATGCAAATTCAGATATTATGCTAAGTCACAGGAAGCCAAAATACCTGAAAGTTCACTTGGCAAGAACAGCAGAAAACTTTGCCGCTCTGGCAATGTGACTTCAGGTGAGCACCAATAACAGCTGCCCAAGCAGCACTTTGGACAGCTGTCGTCCATCACTGCTTCCTCAGGCCCTACACAGAGAATGCAGAGGGGGCATGTGGCGGTACTACCAGTGACTCCAGCATGCCACTTCTCAAAGCCCCTTTTAACCCCCCACATTACTTGTCACCCCCACATTACTTGTCAAGAATGCGTCTTGTCTCCCTCATCATCCTGTCCTGGTTGAGTGGCTCACAGACCCTGTTCTAGCTCACTGTTTTTGCCACTGGGCAATCAGAAGTGCACAGCAGGGCAACAATACTCTAACAATATACAGTCCCTTTACAAACACACCTGCAATCATTCCCACATTGTAGGTTGGGGCATGTTAGCACAGCTTCATGGAATCACTAGTGTGCCAAAAGAAAATTAATCATTGTGGGCACTCTTTCACAAGTACCCATTGTTTGTGTGTATTACTCATATGTATGAAAATGCTTGGCTGAATCAATGAACCAAATCAATCAATCAATCAATCAATCATGGTTAAGACACCAAACAGAATTTACTTTTCCTCTGAGGAAGCCAGCTGCTAGATCTCTGTCCATATACTTGTTCTGGGAATAACTTCTTCCAAACCTTATGGGTATATGGGTAATTAGAGCCTTCAATTTTACTTTAAAAACAGTATTCCTTGGGTAGTGAAAGTCTGAGAACCATTGCTACATGATCAGTTTAAATCACCAAATTTTTGAATTTTTCTAATACTGAAGCTCCAGTTTGTCAAGATGCAAAAACAAGCAAACCCCAAGTGATTTAAAATTCTCTGAAAAAGACTCTGAATATGCAAAACTCCCTTCATGCCAGGATTGTCATGACTGATTCACTGGTCTGTCCCAACAGAACAGCAGACATCACCCTGACTTCAGCTGAGCCACAGCCCTCCTGCTTCCTAAGTCACACCCAAAACCCCAGCCATTATTGACGTAACTCTTGACCAAAAGTGTTTGTGCAGTAAAAGCAGCTGGATCTCAGACAGGAAGCAGAACCAGTGTAGGAATTAAGAGCTGGAGGAATGCAGCAAGTAGTTTGAAAGACAAAATCCCTTGGCTAGTTGGGATGAGAGGGGAAAAAAGTCCCAGCCAACTCCCTGGGCTCAAAGATGATCTTATTCTGTCATTCCCTTAGCCTTTTGAACTGAAGTTTTTTGCTTTCTGGAGTTTCGTAAGTTATGAATCTGCTGTCCCTGTCTTCCTTCATGCTAAACAAGTGGATTGAAATCACTTAACTAAAATAAAATGTATTCTTCACACTAAAATAAAATGTATTCTTCACAGTATCCATCTGCTTTAAAGCCCTAGCTGGAAATAAGTGAAATACAGATTGCAAAGTGACTCTCATTTAACTTTTCTTAGTAAGTTTGATTGGTATCACAGCACAACCCCCACCCCGTGTACCACAACATCTATTGGAGTGGATTGAACTACACAAGGAGTCACTTCACACATAGTTAATGAACCATGGGTTGTTAAGAAGGTAAGTGAGAACATGCATGCATGTTCTCTATGAAAGAGAAAGAAAGACAGATGATGATGGGCCTTGAAAAAGTCCCCAAAACAAAAATTATCAGTGGAAGTTAAACTGAAAACGGGGGGGGGGGGATATTATTTTAATAATCTTTTTAAGGGCTTAAAAAGAATAAAACAAGCAATATTTGGACCAAGATAGAAGATAAACATAGATATTTAATGACTGGGGAGCATGAGCTCTGTTAACCATTTGAAATAATTAAAAGGTTAGGAGAGGCAATAGCTTGGTTGTAGGCCAATCACAACCCTATCTGCACAGTCAGCCTGGTCACAGTGATCCATGCTTTAGTAACCTCTTGCCTAGATCACTGTAATGCATGCTACCTGGCGCTGCCTTTGAAAAAGGTCCAAAAACCCAGCTGATTCAGAATAGAGCAGCATGGCTACTAATGAGGACTGGCCCATGAGACCATATCGCATCAATCCTCTTTTAACTGCACTGGCTGCCAGCTGAATTCTGGGCCAATTCAAAGTGCCAGTGCTAAATGGTTTGGGGCCAGGATAGGTGAAGGAATGCCTTATGCCATGTGTTCCTACTTGGACTGTAAGATCTTCTTAGGGAACCACCCCCAAAAGAAATAAGGGGGTGACAACTAAGAGAAGTCTCTTCTCAGCAGTTGCAACTCGTCTTTGGAACATGCTCCTCAAGGTGCCATCCTTGTTTTCTTTTTGGCGCCAGGTTAAAAACTTTTTATTTTCCAAATATTTTAATAAACAAGATCTGTTTTAATTCTGTTTTTACTATATCTGCTGCTATGCTATATATTAATTAAATCTTAACTGCTGCAGGTTGTTTTTTTGCTATACTGGTGTTATTGTTTTTGGTTGTTGTTTATAACTTTGATTATTGTATTGTTCTTTATGTTTTTAAATTGTAAAATGCCCAGGGAAGCCAAATGAGTTATGGGGCAGCATAAAAATTGTAATGAATGAATAAATGCTGCTTTCCATGAACCTGCCAATTCCCATTCTGATAAATGACCAAGAACTGTTTCATCCCTAGATTATTGATCTTTAAGCCTGAACATGGAGCTTTGGTGTTTTGTGGGATGAACATGGTTCAAACTCTGCGTTGTTGACAGGGTATACACTGGACCAGTGTTAGCTTAAATTCCTCACTGGATATCAGGGAGCACTGCAGGAGAAATGTAAGAAAAGGACAAATAAAAGAGTGGGGTGCTCTATGCAACAGTTTTATGGAGCTATCACCCCATCTCCGGAATTTTGCAGGGATCTTGTTACACTATCACACTTCTGTAATTCTCCCATACTTCCTCCTGTATCTCTTATTGCAGAAAATCCATCAAATTGGGGAAAAGCCATATAAAAGCATTTTTGGAAGCAGATGTAATCTGGAAAACTTGCAACTAAAACAGGGTGCCCCTCCTTTCTATATCACTTGAATTTCATTTCCAGCCTCCTTTTATTTTCTTTACCAAAAAAAAGTGGGGGGGGGGGATGAAAGCATTTTGTATGCTTTTAAGCAGCTCCCACTTCTATTTCATTTCTCCCAACAAGCCTGTAATTGATAGTTTCCTGAATTTTTCTTTTCTCCTGTAATAATGCTGCCCTACTCCACCACCCAAGCTATAATTGGCTGATAGAACACTGTGGCCTATCATTTGGCCTATCTAAAGTAAGAACTGTCACACACTGGCCATTCCTAGTGTATTCAGTATGGGTGTCCCTGATTACCATGTAAATGCATTCTAAAACTGGAATAGCAACTTACACATAGGAAAAAACCCCCCTGGTATTCCTTATTTTCTTTGCCTCATATTACCAACAGTGCAAGACTTACAATGGGTTCATTCTTTATCCATTATCTGTTTCTCTGTTTGGATCCAAACTCATGCCCTTGCAATTTCCTAACATGCTGACCTGATATCCTCGGCTGGGGATACATTTTCCAGGGCCAAAATACAAAATACCAAGTCACATATTGCCCTCCCTCCCTTTTTCTTTGATAAAATGCAATCACAGAGGTAACAATCTGAAGTGAAAGAGCTGTGTATGGGGGTGGTGGGAAGGCTCTTAATCCTCTCCACTCCTGCTGTTTTTCTGTTAAAATCACTCCTTCCCAAGCTGCAGGGAGAACACAGGAGGAGGAACTGTAAATGCATAAAACACTGGAAAGAAAAGGCATGATCTTCCAATTTAGATTGTAGCCTTTGAAGCTGTATTCCTTTAAAAAAAAAAAAAAAAGCATTTTGACGGTAAAACAGAATACAACTCAGTGGCCCAATCTGGATAATCACATCTCATTGTATTAAGTTGAATCTGCACAAGGTTTGTGCATCCTGCCTTGTTCAAAATTCAGATATTAGTAACCATGGTTAATAAGAACCTTCTGGGTTTAATCACTACTCACAGTAAAGGGAGGAATGCAGGGGCTGCATTCATGGGCAAAGCCAAGATACAGTTGTATGACCATGGTCAATATGATGGATTTACCTCTCAAACAGCACATTTTACTTTTTCACCATTTAACAGCAATTATCCAAGCTTTCCTTATTACTCACATTCCTGAAGGCATTCTGTGTCTGTGCAGTAGGATTGCGATTGTCGTAACTGAAATGAGGAAAATGAAAGATGCCTGATTAGCAGAAGGAAACTTGATGAGTTCTGATATTTATTGGAGAGAGCTCTGAATTTCAGCAATCAACATTATTTTGAGAATCAAGTGTGAATTGTTAGAAATTGACATTACATCATTTATGTGTTACCTGGTGAATTCAAAATTTACTTGAACATTAATTTCTTGATCTGTATATGCATTGTAGTTGTTGGGAAAATTTGGATAAATCCTGTCTGAAAAGCATTACTTCTGTGTACTTTTGTATTGTGGGATCAAATCCTGTACTCCTTCTCAAAACCAAGCTAAGTCACTGTTTAAAATGGCACTGGAATTCAGTTTACCAGGAAGTATCTTCCTAGCCCAGAGGGTTTCATGTGCCCTGGTCATTCAGAATGTCTAGAGTCTAGATAAGGGTCTGAGCTTATCATTAATAGTTTCTCAGTAGCTTAAATTTACATGTCTAAGCAGACCTGGAGATGGGTTCAAGTTACTCAACTAAAGTGTCAATACACTGCAATCAGAAATATTGTAATCTCATTATCTCTGTATGATATGTGATGACCTCAGAATCTTATTGTAATGTCTGCATTCTGTCATCAATTGCCCTGTACCTGTGTACCTATAAAATATCCTGCAATGGTATTGAAGCTTGGCAGCACAGTTTACCTCTGCCTGCCCGGTAATGCATTATCGTGAGTACGGACCCACGGGGAACCTAGATAATACAATAAAGCCAAGATGGTCTGGATGCTTGATCTTTCCCACGAACCCGAGTTTTATTTCCTCTTCTCAAATTGAGATTCCGGGATTCTGACATAGTAAATGTCAGAAATGTTATGTTGCCATTTACTGGTCAGAAATGCCTGACACTTACCAGTGTCACTGACTTACTGTACAATGTACAGTAAGTGTTACCTGACATTTACAATCTCAAATCTAACATATATTAGCCTCAGCAAAGGTTCAAGTGATCTTCAATTAGATTATTTTCTATGAAAGGACAATTGCTATGCTAGGAATATAAAAGCTAGGAACTAGAATCATGACCCTAATTTTTATAGCATTTCTTTTTGAGCTTTCTAATACATTAAAATATGGGATAGGGAAACTCTTGCAGCTAGAAGGCAAACTAAATTTGAAGAAGGTCTTGGAAACTACATTCCATTGGAGGTGGTGATTCAAGCCAAGGGCTAAAGGCTGAAACAGTAAGGCCAATAATACCAGCGTACATATTTCTGCCTATTTAAATTTCAACCACACTTTTGCACTGAGCATCAAATTCACAGTGCAAATGTATGTATGGCTATCTAAAACTGCTAAGATTCATCACGAAGGCTTCCCACCCTCTCACCCACTGAGGGACCCATGTATCTGTCTGTCCATTCCATAGATAATAGATACAGCATCATGAAGGACTTTGTGGGAGGGTTGCTAAAATGAAAACATGTAGCTGGCATGAACATTTCAAGGTTGTTTAGCTCTACACTCAGAAGGTTATTAAACAACTGTGGAAATCTGATCCAAAATCAATTCTGAAACATTAAACAACACACACATGTTCACGCACACTCACAACAAGCCAATAAAATGAAAACACACGCCCCACATTATCCTCACCAGATTGATCAGCCTCCTCATAGCATGTTCATGCGAACAAATGCATTCACAAGGATCAAATCCACCTTCTGCCATGGTTACTCAGATGGACCTATGGTTGGCTCTTCAGTGCACTGAATACAAAGACAAGGGCATTGTGTTAGTCATATTGATGTCACTTTTGAAAGGAATGCCACCAGTGATGTGGGGTAGAACAGTGCTTTCCCAGTGCTTTATTTTTCCATGGAAAAAAATCCATTTCTTAAGTTTGTTAGCAAAAATAAACGGGTGCCGATTGCAAAGGCAATGTTAAGCAATTTCAAAACTGTAACTTACGTTTTTTCAGGGGATAATCTCTATCATACATGTGTTACTGAAACAAATATGTTTCCATGAAATGGAATGAACAAGAAGTGACACTGAAACTTAAGGTGCCCCTAAAACCAGAGTAGAAGCAAACTGAATTCTGTTGAAACAGATGATTGTTCATCTCATACACATTTCTTTGGGTTGCTAAAATTAGTGTATCAACACTTACAGTACTTCTTAATTTCAACAATGTAAGAGAAATATATATTATAGCCTTTACATTTTTACTAGTATTCCAATTAAAAGTGGAATACAAATCTACCTAATCTAACTTTTACATCACATGGAGAGGGCAATCCCACAGTCCCTAAACAGAATCTTGGGTGCCATGAGATGGTGCAGATCTCTTCTTCCATGTCTTTAGACAGAGCTACACAGGAGGAAACCCAGTCATGGATCTCCCCTTTACTGTAGAAAGCAAGTGTAACCTTGTAAGAGAAGTTGGAGGGGAAATAAACAGGGCATGCTCATGGAGAGAGGAGAGGAGGGGGAGAGGCTATGATGCATAGTATCCTATGGGTTCTCCAGTGCCTCCCCACCCACCAAAAGTTAATTCAGATAAATTGACTCAGAGCTCCATCTAGTTGCTTTCTGAAATTTAAATGGAGGCACAGAGGCAAAATCACCCATGTACTCCTTTTGCTCCACACGGCAGGGCACAGAAAAGGCAGAGAGCACAGGAATGATCAACAGCACTGAACTGGAAGCCTTGTATCCAAAGTGCAATCTATTGGATTGTGGTCTACAGGTGCTTCCATGTTCCTCAGGTATTTCAGGTCAAATACTTGTGGCATAGAAACACAGAAACACAACGAGTCGGAAGGGGTCTCCCGGGCCATCTAGTCTGATCCCTGTCTCCAGTTGGCTCCACACATGACATGCCTACTATGTGCAAGTCCAGCCTATCCTTGAAAAAAGGCATATTGGGACAAGACAATTAATATGGGTTTCTTTTAAAAGCTTTATTGTTTACTAATAGAACTGAGATAAGCATGGTAAATTAGATCTCCCTAAGGTATCAGAAAATTTCCCAATGCAACTGGAAATTGTCCTATGAACATTAACCTCACAATAATCTAATTTTCTGGAAAACTTGCTTTGCTGGTTGCCTCTTTTTGTTCAGTCTAGAACAGATGTCCATAGAAGTATAACTATACATCATGATAGATAAAGAGTGTGAAACAAGCAAAACAAAGATGAAAAATAATGGAATGGGAGTTCAGTGCACATAACTTAAATCCTAATGGAGCAAGATTACTTAGGCTGCAACTTTACATAAATTCAAAAGTAAGCTCCACTGGGGCTTACTCCCTAATACATCTGTAAATGACAGTGGGAAACCTCTCTTTTTAATTGAGCATTGCATTCTCTCTACTTGATGGGGTCCCTCAACTGTTTTGGACTGAGGAGCACCTTTGGGAACTAAGAAACTGTGGTGGGGACCACATATCAGTATATTGCTACTTTGGTGTCTACTTGTCACATCAGTGATTCTTAGGCTATGTCTTATTCAGCAAAAATGTTTGTTTTGTGTCTAATTGCCACTGCAACATCTCTTTAATAAAGGATCATCTAAATTAACTTATTGTTGGTAGTGCAATATAGCCATGTTTTGTTAAACATGTATTTTGGTAATGTCCAGTAGTTGGTTGCGTTTTTGCTTTTGTGAGGTTATTACACAGATACATTTTGTACTTGAACAGTCTTTAATGAGCACTAGTATACATGCTGTTTACATGCTCATTTACCTTAGTTTCATGGGGATTAACAAATGGTCAGTGTAAATGTTATAATATCAGAAGAATAAACACTCACCTCATATAATGCAATACATTCGGACCCATACAATCCTTTCCGTATTTGAATGGGCTGCATATAGACTCCAAACTGATTCTTATTTGGATATTTGGTCCCTTTTCACTCTTTCATTTCATACAAATCTATGTGCATCTATTTTAAAAATGGAAATAAATAAATTTGGGTGCCCACAGGGCACCACATTGGGAACCCTGCAATATGGCAATATAGGGCAGAAACAGAGAAGGATATACTAGCAATGGCCAGAGCTGGAGACAAAAGTGACGAGCTTCAGAACCTGAAGTGAATCAGCCATAACAAAACATTTGCCAAAGACAGTGAATGTGGACAGGCAAAAATAATCATTATTGCTGTACTACTTTTTGATGCCAAAATAACAACCAAGTTTATAATGAGGAAGTTTACAACCTTAATATTAAAAGGACAACATATAGATATCCAAAGGGGGGAAATGTTATCTTTGGTTTTTTTTAGATCACCCTTTCAAACAAAATGGTAATTTGCGCCTTCCATTCAGTATCTGCATGCTACCAATTCAGCCTAAAAATTGGGCTACTTTTGACAACATCGTTGAATTATGCTGTGTGCACACAATTCTGCATTAGACCACATACTTTGTTTACATGAAGGTATCTCTTCCACACCTCTCTAGTTATGACTCCTAGGGTGCAGTCCAAGACAGAGAAGTCTTACAACACCAGTCTCGGCAGGCTAAGAAATGCTGGCAGTTGTTGAACTTTCCACCTGGTATTGTACCCTGAGAGTTAAGAAGTAAGGTTTAAAATAGAGACCTCTGAGCTGTTTTTCTTCCTGTCTAAACATGGATAGGACTGAAGCTGGAAAGAAAACAATGCCTTAGAGCAACCTTCTTCAGCCTGCTTCCCTCTAGATGTAGAACTACAACTCCCATCATTCCTGGCCAACACAAACATTATTGAGGATGTAATCAAACACATTTGGAGAGAAGGATGAGGAAGGCTGCATTAAAGGGAACCTGTAAGGATGGGGCCTGAGACCAACTGAAAGTAAAAACATGCAGTTCTGGGCTAGAGGAATGATAGTTCCAGTGTAAGACTTCACAGCATGACCAATGAAGTAGAATATGATCTGCAACCATGCATGGTAGCCACAAAGGGGTTTGATAAACATCATGAGTTGTTTCCTACCAAAAACTGTGTGTTTGTGTCAGACACCTAATGAACAACATGGCAGGTGCAGAACTTTCAGTTTTGCTCAATTCAAGAGAAGTCACTGAATGAAGCCTGCCCCATCTTTGTAGCTCCACCTCTACAGCTACCCAAGTCTATCCCTGGTATTGCTTCTTATATTTAATCTACATAAGCAGCAGGTCGTATGTTTCTGAACTAAACCATATCAGGCAGGGGGGCCATATGATCAAAGGATTCTTCAGCAAAACAAACAAACAAACAACCCACCCCCACTGCCTGCACATAAAAAGGTAGCTACTAGGGAGAAGGGGTCTAGCTTAATGCTAGCTTTCTATGTAGGAAGCCTCTCTCCTCCCCTTTTCAATCTGAAATGGCAAAATGCAGGTGTTTGTAATAATAAAAGAATGTCTGGCATAAGACTATCAATTCCTTAATGCACTCCTTCTTTGTTTCTTAGATCCAGCTACAATCCAATTTGCCTACAAGCATTTTATGCAAATTAAACTTGATGACAATGACTGCTTTGTGTTTAATTTAACTGCAACTCAGAGTATGAGTTGGTTAAAGATGAACAGACCTGTTGTTGAATTGTGGTTTGTCATTATGCGCAAAGCTTGCATTCTGATTTAACTATTGGTTGTTAGCCACAAACAATCTGGAATTCACAACCCAAAAACAAAACATGGGTTCTTGGGTTATGCATGGTCACCAGCTCATAGTTATCAGTGCAGGGTCCACACACAACAAGTCATGATTCAAGAGCAAGCCATGATTCAATTACAAGCCCTACTCTGGGATGTCATTACATGCAAACCAGGCCTTTTCTCATGATGTAATCACTTTGTGAGCAGTTTTCAAACACAGAGAAATCTTTTACTCTATTTTAATGTGAGAGTTCATTTCAGAGCACAAGCATACCAGATTTTATCCATAAAATGGGCATCAAGGTGAGCTGATCCAACTAGTTCATAATATATTGCAAGAAGTATGAGTAAATCATATGACTTTTGCAACGCTCAAAGAAATTGTAAAAAGGCCAAGAACATGACCTTCTGCTTGTACCTATTCAATGGGTACACTTTTTACTAAAAACTACCTGCCAATCATGACAAAGGAACCACTATAATGGCAGTGAAATGGCAATGGCACCAATTACCTAGGGATCCTGTGAGCTCTCCCACACTAGAGGCATTCCAGATGCAGCTGGCCAGCCATCTGAAAAGGATGGCTTATCTTGGAGTTTGGTACTGAGCAGGGCATTGGACCCAATGGCCTTCTTGGCCCCTTCCAACTCTACTAGTCTATGCGTTTAAGTTCAACACTGAAAAATAACAAGGCCATGTTTATGGCACATCAGTTAAACTAAATACAGTTTCACCACATCAGCATGGCATCTTAGAAGCATGCATTTTTAAAGAACATTTTAAGAGTCGTTCTGCAGATGTTCACCATAGTATTGAGTGCTTCAATGAACAGTCTAACAAGTGTTATAGGATTTTTTTGCTGATTTATATAACCCCTTATATAACCCCTGTTTGCGGTAATATGCAAACAGTTTAATTCTGTTTCTGGACATATTACTCACTGTGACTTCCAGTGGATACCTCATCAAATCTCAAGTTTCCACAAGAACCCGTAAATCAACTGAGTCTCAGAGGCAACTGCCAAAGCACCCAGAGCAAACCTGAAAACCTACACAGTATAGGTACCCATGGCAGCTTGCACTGTGCAATAGTAGACACATAAATGAGCAGACTGAGCATGTAACAGCTTTATATGCAGATATTTTAATGTATTGATCAATAAATTAACATCTCTTACATCCAAATTAATGAGATTCATTGATAGTTTTGGTATATTTTCAGGTGATACTATCAATTGGTCTCAATCTGAATTAATGCCAGTGGATAGTAGTAGTAAGCTACATAATGTACTTACTAAACCGGAGGTACTAGTGGTATCCAGATGTTGTAAGGCAAGTGCTCAGAGATACTGCTCAATGATTAAATTCAATTAAAATGTATCAATGGAGAAAATCTGGAATGATGGGTGTCACGTAATTTACGTAAGTACTTGGTAGGGTTAATGCACTTAAGTTGGCTATTGTAGATGGATTCTTTCCAATGCAAACATTGTTAAAAATGTATGTTATGGGAAGAGCCCACACCAGTGTGCCATTTTCTTCCTACTGTAGAATTGCTCTTCTTGCCTTTCTGAGAGGTTGGACTGATATTCCCACAGCTCATCTTCATATGCTGTTTCAAGGGTTAGATTAATATGACAGGATTAATCCAGTTAAATTTAGGTCCCAATGGACAGGTTACTCATAACTGACAATAGAGTCCTATGCATATCTACTCTGATGCAATTCCTATTGCAAGTAATGGGTCTTGCTCCCAAGTGACTGTATGATTCAGTTCAGGGCAACTAACTAACAGTACAATCCTACACAAGTCCACTCAGCAAAAGGTCCCATAGAGTTAAGTAGGAAAGAGAGCACAGGATTGCAGCCTTCTGGATACACTCCACTGTGTTTTAAGAACTTTCTAGTAATTGAGAGGTATATTTGCATCAATTTCTGTGTCTCAAGGCAGTACTGTGGAACCCTAATCAAGGCATAAGCATCGAAGGCTCCAAAGGAGGCCCAACATTTTAGATCGCTATGAGACTTCAGCATTTAACAGAAGATACCCAGCCAGTAAAATATGGCATCTGGTAAACACAATGTTTGGACTGTTAGGGAATAGTCAAGTTCATTCCTTGCAGTCAACTATAAAACTAATTTTCAATGGGCAACTTCACATATCAACTTCTTATTTTATTCAGCACTCTTGTACTGAAATTGGGCTGAATTGCATCTTTTTCTCAGCCTACAGAAAATTATCTCAGCACTTGAAAGCTTGTCTGATATAATACATCAACAATAAGGAGGCAAAGGCAGTATAGTTAAACTGGCAATCACGCAGGTGAATGCATCACATGAACCCAGACTTCCTAGCTCACAAACTGCATATCAGAATTATGCTTAGACAGAGAGAATGCACTTACATTTTAGAGCAATATTAATTAAAAAAAATTATCAGTATGCTTATACCCCACCTTTTTTCTTCAAAGCAATGCAAAACAGCTTACATGATCATCTTCTCCATTGTATCCATGCAACAACCCTGCAAGGTAGGTCAGGCTGAGTCACACTTCATGGGGACTTGAACCCTGATCCCCTGAGTCCCAATCCAACATGTGAATCATTTACATTTGAGATTGACTTAATATCAGTTTTTATAAGTCACACTGAGAGCCTTTCTTGGCTAATGATTAGACTAAAGGTGCTATAAATAAACAACACACCACCACACCAAGTTTAGCCAAATCTTAAGGATTTAACTTAAAACAGTTAAAACAGAGACGTCACCAACATTCCCAGGAGACTGCAATGTGCAGAATTTTCAGCCCAGTTCTAAACTTTATATCAGCAATGCAATGTACCAAAACACAATGTTCTGCCAGTATTGCAATTGTAGGGCATTTTACTGTCTAAGTTTGCATAGGATTATATCCTTAACATTTTAAAATATTTTGGCATATGCTTTTTAAAAATAAATACTGTTGTAACCCAAAGTTTATCTACTGAGACGTATCACCAATTTTAACGGGACTTGTTGCCAAGCATGGCAGCCTAAAACCTATCCAACACAAATGCACAGACAGACAGACAAAACAGAAAGACAAGACAGAATCTCCCCTAATTTTATCAAATTTTATACCAGCCTTCCCCAGCTTAACATGCCAGGGGAATGATGGAAGTTCTAGTTCAACCCACCTGGAAGATGTGAAGCTGAGGTAGGTTACTTTATCTTACAGCTTTTATGTTAATAGCCCCCTTCATATATGAAACATGCAAAGGAGTATCATGCATAAAAGGGAACTACATTCTTGGCCCCACCCTCAAGGTTTCAGGGCTTTTCAGCCCAGCCTCTGATTCTCTTCAGATGTTTAAGAACCTTCAGGGAAAACCACAAATAAAGACCATGACTGTCTTGCAGAATAACTACCATAAAGAATTAACAGCTGCTCTGTCTTAAAATGGATGTTCACTATGCAAATACGATATACCCCCTGCTGTATTTAACATCTAAACATATAGATGAAACTAGGAAATGAAAGTGTTTTGTCTTACAGCAAATTCCTTATTAAAAACACGTTGTGTTTAAGAAAATAAAAATGACTTAAGTCATCCGTCTTTTTTATTATAGAGGCCATGCAATAGCTACCCACTGAACAGTACTTCATCATGGCAACTTAGATGTTTACTACCTTGAACAATCAAATGTGCTAAAAATTAATGTTTCTCATGGTTGCAAACCTGAGCATAAAATGTTTAAATTTGATTGGAGCAGAGGCCAGGGCAGATGTCAATATTTTACCAACACTGGGAGAATCCAGGAGAAGACCATATGGGACACCTGGATGCAGGGGAGTAGATGCACATGGTTACATGGCATTTTTTCTGCCAAAGAATGGTAGGGGACAGGCAGGGGGTCATTGCTCCATTTGTCCCAAATTTAAAGCAATCTCTGGGAAATAAAGCAGCCTTCCCAAATGGGTGCCCCCCAAACGTGTTGGACTGCATCAAACCTGGAGGGCCCCAGATTGGGGAATGCTGAACTAGAGTAAATTACATCCTCAATTTGTTGTTTTAGATTGTTTTATCTTTATCCAATCATACCTGTCAGGATCAGAGTGGCCTATATTGCCCCCCACCCCCAGTTTAATCCTGTCAACATCCTTCAGAGGTAGATTAGATGGAGAAGGACCCTCAAGGAGATTCAGTTAAGGCAGAATCCGAGTTCAGGTCTGAACAAGCTCCGGTTTCTGCTGTTCATGACCTTTAAAGTTCTTTACAAAGTGGAATCTAGAAACCGGAAGAACCATCTTCTCCCATTCAAACCTGCCAATTTAATCAAAGCATTAACAGAGACTCTCTTGTCTGTTGCATCCATCCTTGCCATCTGTTTATCTTCACCGGGACTCAAGAGACCTGGGTTCTAGTTTCACTGGCTATAAACAAGCCAAATCTCACTCAGAGCATTGTTGTTGTGAGGGGGGAAATGAAGACAAGGCAGATAGTATATATTACCATGGCTTCTTGGAAGAAACACGCAAGAATAGATCAGTAAGAGGGGCTTCTGAGTAGTCACACTGAGGCAGTAAAACTCCCTTCTATACAGGGAGACTGGATCCGCACCCTCATCTGGAATGGTGAAGACAGTTTTTAATAATCCAAAAGTTTTATGGAATGTTAGCCTTACTTAGAGTAGTCCCACCATAATGAAGGATATTTAACTAAGCCATGTCTAAGGTAAGTTTTTCCATTTCAATTGGTCTACTCTAAGTAGGGCTAAAATGGGTTACAGTTATAGAGTGAAGGCTTTCCTCCCTGCGACTAGTTTAACTTTGATATCCTATGTTGTTTTGTCCTGTTTTAGTAAGGATGACATTTTGCCATAGAGACCAATTTGAATGTTCAGGTGAGAGTATCAATGCTTAACCAGTCAAAGTAGCAGCACTCACTCACCAATGAAGGGAAGGTATCAGCTGGCTTGTGGGGAAACTCAAGGTTTACAGAAGCACAAAAACTCTTTGGGAAAAAATGCTAAGAGGGAAAGGTGACCCCAAAATAGCCCAGTGTGAACTGAGTATGCTCAGTGGCCACAAAATGCTGGTTGGCAGTTAGGTAGAATGGAAAAACAGGAGGGGAATGGAATGGAGTGGCTGAAGTTATGAACAGAAAGCATGATGTACTGCAACATCATGTTGCTGGGCTCATTTGTTGCAATCTTCTGTTTCTGTTAAGGTTGAGACTGTTTATTGTTAGCTCCTTGAACTCTAAAGAAAGGAGGAGCTGTACAATGTGGCAGAGAAGAGCCTGCTATTCTAAGACCCACCCCCACCCAATCTTTTAAAAACCTTTCTCAGCATATATAAACATGCATGGTTCTCCGATCAGTAGGGAAAGTAGGTTAGGATAAATTTCATTTTAGCAGAGCTTGGAGGCAAAAAATGAACCAGTTTAGGAGTTGTATGGAAGCAAGCATTTTTGCACACACATTGTTTTTAAGACATTCTGATCCTCCAGAATATCCAGCTAGGCAAGATGCAGGACAATGATAGTCAGGAATTTGACCACATAATGGTTATGAAGGTATCAACAAGTGTACATTCAGCAAATTAAAAAAACCCAAAAACAAAACAAAACAAAACAAAAACAGAAAGATCCCAATACCTAGATAATAAAACTGCAATTTTACAGCACTGTAAAAGCACACTAAATAGAATCATACCTTCTGATACCTCCACATGCTCAGTTTGCACCAATAATATCAGGGTTTGAGTTAAGTAACAGATAGTATCTGTACCACCCACCCTGCTGCCCAGGAACCTCCCTGAGCAAGATGGCAGAGATGGTCTCAAGTGTGGTGTTGGAGGAATTCAGGATGGTGAAGCTGGGTGCATACCAAAGCTGTCTTTGGAGCTCCAGGTCAGGACTTCATGGCCTTCAGTTTGTTTTCAGGGCAGCATATGAATCAAGACATAACTTTGATTCAGTTTTTGCTTCTAGCTGTGAGATAAGTAGTTTGAAAATGGGGCAGGATGGGGGAGGATCCTAAGTAACCCTATCGTCATGGTCAGACCACTTCCTGTATGATTTGAACTCAAGGTCTTACTTCCCTCCAGATGAACTGCCCCACAAAACTGATGAAATCCAGTGGAATTTTGAATGCTCTTGAAGATTTTTAAGTGAACTGCTGGTGATCCACCTGAGCCCTTAAGGTCTTACTGTGGAACAGTAAGATGCAGAAGGCTGCCCACTTGAGGGCCATCAGCCTGATTGCACCCAAGTGTCCCCTCCAGAGCTGAAGAGTCCACTCTGTTCCTTTGAATACCGGGGAGCTTCAGTCACCAATAAAAGGAGGATATTGGCTAGAGCACAAATGGAATTAGACTCAAATAAAGACAACCAAGCACATTCTAGGGCACAACTCTGTGTTTATTGTGCAGTGGTGTGGGCAGCGCAGGAGGGTTGATCTATTGCTTTTCCGTTAAGTCCTCAAGCAGCTGTGTAGCTAGCCAAGGGGGTATGACCAGGTGGACCCAAGGAACTGTAAATGCACATTTGCATGAAGGAGTTGCAAAGAAAGGAACAGTAGTGCTCCCACTCTGAAGTAACTCACTCTGAACCCAATGGCATTTGATAAATACCACTCAGTTACAAATATCCCTTTCTTAGGGAAAGTACTTAAGAGTCATGGCAGAAAAAGTACAAACACTCTTGCAGGATATTGATAATCTAGACTTCTTTAAGTCTCAGTTTCATCATGGTTACAGAACCAAATCAGCCTTGGTTGACCTGATGGATGACCTTTATTGGGAGAGGAACGGGGGAGTGCAACGCTTTTAATTCTGTTCACTCTGTCATCGGCTTTTGATACTGCCAATTATGATCCACTCCTGGATTGGCTCCAAGGACTGGGCACTGAAGACATGGTTACAGTAGCTCCTCCTTACCTGCAGGGTAGATTTCTGAGCACAGCGTTAGATGCCCATTCCTTGGACTCTTGGCAATTGACCTACTGCGTTCCACACCAAGTCCCCAATGTTGTATAGCTATATGCAGCTGCTTGGAGTGTTCATTAGGAGATCTGGGGTCCTGCAATCAGGATACCGATGGGCACAGGTCTATCTCTTAATCCCTGGTAAATGCTTACAATCTAAACATTATTTAAATTAAGAACATCAAAGCATAGCAAAGGTTTATTGCTTTCTGCCAGCTTTCTTCCTTATTGCTGTTGCTTTTAGATCTCACTTTTTTCTTCCTGCAAGGAACCCAGGACAGCTTTCATAGGTCCATTTTATTTTATGGGTGAATAGCTTCCACAAGATCTCGTTCTGATCATGGTTTTTCTATTTTCTGTTTCTTCATAATGATTGAGGAAACAGTTGCTTGAAACTCAAAATTGAAAGTGTGTAGATCAGTGTTACTAGAAGGAAAAAAGGTAATGGAGGAAGGGTGGCAGATTAAAAAAAAATAGAGAAATTGCACTTTTAATAGGTGCATACAGGGAAATTTTCAGCAGGATGAATGTCCTCTTCTACACAGGGTTAACCCTGCCATTGCGCAGAGTGAGCAACAGCTTCAGTCAAGAAGTGCTGAGGGAAAGGGGGCAGATAATGTTGTGGCTGCCATGTCAATTGTCAAACTATTGAAAAAGCTAGCCTGCTACCCTCAGTTGCAGAGGAGGAGGCTGTCCCATCACAAGTGGTGAAACAAGATTCAATTGCCAGTGTGGTTTATTTCAATTAAGTAAATATATATCCTGCCTTTCCACCTGAAATGCCACTCAAGGTGGCCAATAATAACAATAAAGAATTGGAGGATAAAACAAAAACTGAATTAAAAGATAACATAACCACAAGCACAATAAAAGAAATAAACAGCACCGAATCCAATAAAACTTGCTTGAGCAGCAGGCCAGCTTACAACAAGTTGGCTTTCATACATAGTGGAAATGGGTGGAGTGGGGGCTGAGAGAGACACCATGTTATTCTTCACCTCTGGGAAGGCAACAAAATGTTTTGAGACAATCCTCTTCTGCACAATTATTAAAAGGGGCAGGAGCCTCTTCACTTCTGCAACTGGCCATCCTATATGGAGAACATAAAACCCACCCAGCACAGTCCTACACCTGTTTATTCAACAGCTAAGTCCAGCATGTACAATAGAGCTTGCTTTCACAGAAGTATGCACACGTACCCACTGGAATTTACAAGACTAACTTGTGTGTAAATATGGACAACCTCCAAGGGTTTGACTGAACTGCCATGGCTTGCAGGCCAATCATATGCTTGCCAGTCGCACTGAATTTGACAGGGTCTTGCATCATCTCAAAAGAACTCTGGAAATGCTCTCCAAAATCATATAGCGGTACCACATCAAATGAACAGTTCTGCTAGGGTGCAACAATATAAGCTAGAGTTAAAGCGATCACTTCCTGTAGTCACAGATGGGACTCTCGGAAAGGAAAGGAAAGGAAAGGAAAGGAAAGGAAAGGAAAGGAAAGTCGGTAGGACTAAACTTGCACTGGGAAGCAACAGGCTTGCTAATGAAGGATCCGGCTGAAACGGAAATCTTGTCCCCAGAGAATCCCTGCTGCAGGATTTGCATATGGTTCAAGTGTAAATACTTTGCACAGCAACTCTACCTTATTTGGGGAAAAAGGATACCCTGCATCTACTGCCCAGACCCAGCAAAAGATAGCAAGCTGCTTAATCCGGAGCGAAAGGAGAAAGTTTGTTTGTGTAGCTGAACTCTGTGGATTGTATCCAATGTTAGTCCTACTTAGAGGAGATCCATTGAGATGCATAAGGATTAAGTTACACCAGCTTTTCCCAAACTGGGGCCCTTTGGCTGTGCTGCAGTACAATTCCCACCATCCCCATCCAGCACGGTGAATGTCAGGAATGATGGGAACTGTAGTGCAAAACATTCTGGGGGAGGGCGACACACCAGATTGAGCAACGCTGAGTTACGACGACCATCGGGTGCAATTCCATACATTTTCGCATCCCCTGCATCCCACATCCCGCAGTTGGCTACAAGAGCGTCGCAGAGGGAAAATGGGCTTATCTCGCAGCTTCCCTTCTTCCTCACCCCCCCTCCAAAAAAAAGCCTCCCGAAAATTACCAGGCTGCGCCCGAAGCTCCAAGCAAACAGCACTCACCAGCGTCACTCTGTTGCTGGAAGGCGCTGTTCTAATTCTGAGGGAGGCGAGAGACGGAGCGTCAGCGGCCCAGCTGCGACAACGGCGGCGCCTCCTTCCCCCTTTGTGTTTTGGTTCGCTTGGACCACGTCAGACTCCAGCCACCGCCACGGGAGCCGGATCTGCCGGCGCCCAGAAAGGGGAAGGGCTTACCCAGCCCCGTCCCCGCAAGCAAGGCGGGGCAGAAGACACAAGGGCCGCCCCCTCCGCTCTCTTCTGTCGCAAGGAGACCTCTGGCTGCCGGAGCCGGCATTTAGCTGCCGCGGGAAGGCGAGCCGAGTTCGTGCGTGGTTGGCCCGGTCTCGACCTTCCCCAACCTGGTGCCCTTGGGTGTGCAGGTCCGCAGCGCTCATCATTGCCGTGCCACACTTCCAAGGGCGCCCAGTCGGGGAAGGCAAGGCTACCCCGCTGCCCTCTTTGGGTGTTTCATGCTCAGAATCCTCTTTCTTCGTCAAGGATTTCTCATCGATTGATTTTTTCCGGACACACCCATTTAGAGCGGATATTTACCTTTGTTTTAAGAGATCAGGTTTGCATTTGTGCTCGGCATAGTAACAGGGCACACACGGATGTCCCGCCTTGCTGGGCCTCATGATTTCTTTCTCCTCTGGTTTCTGTGTCACACAGCGTCAAAGGAAAAAAAGGCGGGACGTAAATATAATACATAAATAAAAGCAGAAGAAAGAAGCGGATGTTATTACAAAGTGAACCAAAAAAGACCAGCCATGCGCTTGTATTTTTTAATCCTGGTGACTAGTTTAGACTTATTTTAAGGCAACTTTCCCCAAACTGGTGTCCTCCTGATTGTAGGAGTACAACTCACAGTTTTTCTGATCACAGGCCATGTTGTCTGAGGCTGATGGGAGATGAAGTCCGGGAGATGAAGTCCATAAATCTGCAGGACACCAAGTTGGAAAAGGCTGCTTTAAAGAACTGCATCTCTCCATTGTTATTTCTTGGCATTAACTATCACTGTATTTGGTGGAACTTCTGAGTAATCAAACTTAGAATCTGGATGCATTATACTTCCTTTTAACTAGTATTCCCAGCAGTCAGTTGGTTTATCTACCCATTTAGTACATTTGCCTTGGGGATAGGATCAGGTATTTCACTGAATAAACTAGACATTTTTAACTGGGATAAAGGTCATTAATAATTTCCTTCTATCTTCCCTCCAAGAACTCAAAATAGCATAGATGCTTCCTCCCCAACTCATTTTATTCTCTTAACATTCCTGTAAGGTGTCTTAGGCTGAGAGAGTGTGGGTGGGTTAAGGGTTAATTTCATGACCAGGTGGGGACTTGCAGCCAAATTTTCTCAGTTCTCTTCCAGCACTCTTTGAGAATGACAGAGTGACACATGCACATTGACCCTTGACCAGTCAAAACTTAACTTCCAGTTCTAGCCCCTAACTGTTCATGGCTCTGTCCAGTCTCCAAGTCCCTTTGAAATCACATGTTGGGTATGAGTGTTTAATATCATTTTGAATATAACATTTGCATATTTATTGCTTATTAGGTAGATAAGTTTTGTTACTGCTAGATAAGAATCTGAGCTTTTAAAAGTTTCTTGGATTGCAAACTTAAGCATGCTTAGGCAGAAAAAAAAGTCCTACAACTCCTAGCACTCCCCTGGGGAATTTTCTGTCTTAATATGCATAGGACTGAGCCTTTAATAAATCTTTAAAACATTCATTTAAGAAAGATGGCATTCCTGAGAGTTTTACTACATTGAGAAATACATGTTTGATATGAGGTTTGAGTTGGGGACTTAATAACTTTTACTTGCAACCAATATAATACACCAATTCCAATTATTAAACCAATATAATACACCAATTATTAAAGTTGCATTTGGGAGTTGAAAATTACCTTTTCCTTTGATATTGTATCAAAGAACGTATTGGCATTTTCTTATTTGAATACCTTGCTGCTTAATTTTTAAAAATGTGTTTATATAGTATTATTATTGTGCATACACTTTGCAGAATAATGTAACCCAAAAAGAAATGCCATGTAACATACACAGTGTGTGAAAAGCGATGGGAGGAGTATAGAGATAAGGTTAATGGAGGAAGGAGAAATGCAAGCACATGCAGTGAAATGTACCTAGACTTCATTTGGGTTATGAATTTTATGTACTTACTTTTGGAAACATTAAATAACAAATGCAAATTAACTTTTCCTACACTTGTGTGATTATGAATGTTATTTCCTGAATGTAATAAAATGTTTCCTGAATTTAATTAAATCTTGTCTAGCATGAAGTCAATTAACTATTCTGCCCTTGAGGTAGATTTAATACAGTCAGAATATAGATTCTCTCACCATTAGGCTGCAATTTTGCACATACTTAAAGGGGCATGTACTTCACTGAAAAGTGTGCAACTAACTTTTAAGTCAGCATGCATAGCATATATTTATTAGTTTACTTTCAGGAAGAACATATGTTTTTGGAAATGTTGATATCATCCTTGGATATCAAACCTTCCTTGCAATGCATGTTTTTCCATCATTCCTACGTGAGGCATGACCGTCTTCTCTGATTCCAAAAGCCGAATGCTATTAGTTTCATTTTCAGCCTTGGTGTTCCTAGACGATAAACATTAGCAGGACATTCTTAAGCACATTTACCTGGATGCAAGTTTTGGAAAGTGTGGTATGACATCAGCAGAGTTGCCTTATGCAGAGGAAGAGTGGCAACATGCATTTAGTATTAGAAGAAATAAAAGCATCCTAAAGCTAGTTCAGAAGAAATGCTAATCAACTTACTTGATAATTGTCTTTATATACATAACTGAAGAAGGCTATCTAATACTGTTGAACTACATGCACTCCCTATCTGGGTGTGTCAGTGCAAGCAAATGAAGGTATACAGTATGTTTACTTGCTCTCCTCTGAGAGAGAGCACATTTTGCCTGCTGCAGGGGTAAAAAGGAAAGTGAAAGAATTGGAGAAGGAAACCAATCTATGGAACAACAAGTAGGAGGAACAACACACATAACTGTTGATGCAACACATTCTCTATTATACCCTGGTGTCTGAAAGCATGCAGAATTGTTCCTATTATCTAACAGTAGATACTTTAAATTCGCTACTCTGGTTCACATACAATGTGAATGAACCAACATGCTAGTTGCTGTGGCTTAAGGATTCCCCTTGGCTCCTCCTGCCAGCCCAAGCAGCAAAACATCCAGCGCTGCTTTTTGCTTCAGTTGTTTAGCCTGATATCTAAAAAGCAGAACTCTAGCTTATCTCTACCTAACAAAGCAGAGTTGGAACCCAGGTTGTTCAGAAGCCTGCTCTTGCAGCAGGAATTATTGGGCCAAATTAATAAGACACTGGTTCATTCACACATACTATTTTTTTTTCTTTTCTGCTTTAATAAAACGGATTTCATTGCATGTAAATCAGGATTACTTTGGAGAAAATCTGCACTGGGTTTTACTGTAAGGGAGGGTGCAAGGGAAGGGACTAGTTCTGAGTTGAAGATGTGCTTAGGAAGATAACACACCTGAAATTTATTCTTGTTTTATTTCCTTGTAGGGTACACCATCATCCACCATATATGAATTCTCATTCAGAAATATTTTTGAAGTCCCTAACAATAGCAACATACCCCCATATCATCAGTTACAATGTCATTCCTTTCTGAAAGTCTTTCTCTGCCACTAAAATTTCTTAGGAAACTATTTTCCTTGAACTTTAAAAGGGAATGCCCATCTATCCAAGTTTAGAAAACAAAGAAAATAACCATAATTATAGTCATTCCCCAAATCTATAATGAATGAATAGGATACCATGCTCTTCAGACTGATGAAAGACTCAGGGGAGTGTTACATAAAGGTGACCATATAGCTGGAGAAATACTTTGTACAGAAAGTTCTTTGATATACTCTATATTCTGTACATACACGTACTCTACAAATGCACACTTTGATTTGTTTTATTTTTCCATCTGTTTCAACAAGTCTATGACTCAGCTTTTCATGTAGAAACTTTGAGTCAGCCCTACATGCTGACCTCTGTCCAAAACGACAGTAGTATTAGCAGCAAAATCATTTTATTTATGCTGGTTATAAGCCTTGACACAGAGATAACAAAAGGAAAGCATGGTAATCCAGCTAACCTAACAGAAAATTTAAAAAATAGCTTGCCCTCGCGATCTTCATTACCCGAAGTCTAGTTTTGGTATGAAAAATGAACCACAAAGGCTAACAAGATAATGCCTCTGTGAGGTAGATTAAAGATAACCATCCTTTGCATGTTTAAACAGAAAAGAACTCCTACAACTCCCATCATTCTGACTAGGGAATGCTGGGATTTGTAGGAGCGTTCTCCTGTCTAAATATGCAAAATTTTTCACCTAGAAGTGTTTGGGTCTTAAAGTAATATGCATATTCCATATTACTCCATTAGTTTTCAATTTTCTCTGGAGGTTTTCTACTTGGAAAAAACATTCTGAGCATTTTCCTGTTCTTATAAAACATCCCATTTTGTCTTCTGTTAGTTATGATGCTGCATAGTTCCATATTACCTGGTTGCTTTCTTCTTTCAAAATTATTTTCTATTGCTACTCTTTTCTTTAGTACAGGAAAGTGCAATCCTAATCATGTCTTTTCAGAAATAAGCACTATTGACTGCAATAGGATATACAACTGAAAATGTGGGGAACCATATTTTATAATATTTTAAAATTTTATAATATTTTAACTGCGTGTTTTGAATGTCTTAAATTGCTTTTTTAATAGTGGGTTGAATTTGACACATATCATGCTGCAGAGGGCACTGTTGCATCTGCTTTTCAGCCTGTAGGCAGAATTGTTGTAAAACGTTTCATGCCTATTCCAGGGAAAGGGAGGAGACAGCAAAGATGTGACATTGATGGGAGGTGTTATTAGTTGGAATGTGAAGTCACACTAATGTGCTTCAGATATATATATAATCGAGTGTTAGAAAGACAGCTTGAACTCATTTGGTTTGTTTCACTGAAATCATCTAGCCTTCCCCAGCTTGGCTGTGTTATTAATCTCTGTGGGTAAAATGCCACCTCATCCATCTACTGCCCTCCATGCCCTGGTTGCTTTCTGTACCTCCATAGACATACTGATTGATGTGCATAACTGCTAATTTGTCAAAGATTTATTTGGAACAAAAGATGAGTAACTTTATTTTCTAAATTATACAGAGTTATAATGAGATTATAAGCTATAAACATACCCAAAATAGCATGCATTGTTATTAAAATTAAAGGCGAGGAGAGTAATATGGCATGAAGTAATGAGTGTCTGGGGAATAATAATGCTGGGAAGTTTCAATTGTGTAGATGCTGCTTTGCAACTTCCTTTTCAAGAAAAGTAAGACAGGCTCTAAGCTTAGACTGTTTTAGGGATTTTCTAGAAGCGAATGATATAAGGGATGACTGCAGTCCTGCTTGGCTGCATGTGTTTAGTTCTCCTACAACACTGTTGGGAAACCTCTGGCCCATGGAACCATTCAACCAAGCAAGTCACAGCACACCTTGCCCACTGGTCCTCAGGTAAGGCTCTGACTCTTCACCTTCCCCAAAGTCCTCAGGACCCTGCTGGTTGCTGTAAGTTCTGCCTGAAAGTCCTCCAGTCCTTCTCCTTCCCAGCATGGTCCACCTAGCCCAATATGATCAACACTGATGGCAGTTCTCAAGGGACTCAGGCAGGATTTTTTCCAAACCCATCTGGAGGTGTCAGGATTGAATTTAGGACCTTCTGCATGCAAAACATGTTCTACCAGACATCATCAGCAAAGTCTTACCACACGATTTCATCTAGCTAGTGGAAAGTAATCCTGCCCCTGGATGCAATATGATTTCCCACCCCTGCCCTAAATTTAACATGATTAGGCAGACATAACTTTGCATATGGCAATACAGCCCTAATATTTTGAGAATGAAATAAAATTTTGACACTACTAATGACCTGAGCCTTTTCTTCTGCTGAGAGGAGAATTAGGACAAGAAATAAACTAAGGACATAGCACTTGAAGGCGAAATCTTCACTATGTTCCAGGTTGCACAGGATGATAAGCCATGACACCTTCCCCTGGCTCCACAGACTGGCTTCCCTCTTCCTCAAACAACAAACCATGGCTATAGTTGCATCTTGTAAGAACAATTTCAAGATAGATGTGCTTTTTTTTTGCTGGCCCAAGGCATTTTGCAGCCTAAGGTGAAGAACAAAAGGGTACCTCCCTCTAATCTATGTACAGAAGCTAGCCAGGCTGACATTGGAAATTGTTCTTCAGTGCTGGCAATGGGACAGCTTTTTCCACTGCACCAGAAGCAAACAGGATAATTTAGGGGCACAAGGCAGACCATGTAACACATACAATTCTTGCTCCAATATCTCTCTGCAGGTTCCTGTCCCCCTAACATCACTCAGTCTAATGTTAGGACCAGCCCTTGTTTGGACTGCCATCATTACCTAACACTTTTGGGATATCCTAAACTTCTGTATAATTCATTTCTTTCTGATCACAAACCACCCTATCTCCAGATAAATTAACCCTAGTTTAATTTATATATGTATCAAAACCTTGGATTGGGCTATAATCTGAACTATTCCTAAATCCCATGAACTGACCAAATATATCTTAAGCACATTTCCCCCATTCAAATATAAAGCAGAGGAAGGTTGTATACAAAGAAACATACAAAGGAGAGGAGCAAAACCCATCCTTTTTCCTGCCTTGCCTAGCTATACTTTCGTTTTTAGGGAATTTTTTCCTCCAGCCTTTGTTCAATAAAGGAAATGATCCAGGGAAGGCACAAAATTGCCTAAAATATCAGAACATTGCAAGATAAGTCAAGGTTTTGAATTCTTCCCCTGTGCACATTTTATGTAAGAAACAGACCTCCACCTAATCCTAGTTTTATATGCAAACTCAATAAAACAAACATGTGCTTAAGATGCATGTTCCACATAACTATAGTTTGGTCCTGAATGATGTACAGAAGATGATTTTTAGGCAGAGTCCTAGCATCTACTGTGTTAGAAATTAAAGATGGGATTATGTAGTAACTAACCAAGACCTTCAGAATGCTCATGGAATCATAGAAGACAAAATGCCCTGATCCAGGACAAGAAGCCCTTGTGCTCACTCATGAGTTGCTGCTGTCAGGGTTGGATGCCTTATTGAATATATTAAATGTGGTTTTTATACCACACTTACCCAGGAGTAAACCAGTTGAACTCAGTGGGGCTTGCTTCTGAATAAACTTGTGCAGGTTTGTATTGTTAGTCTTTGGTGTGGTTCTGGGTCAAAGGCTGTAAGAGATTATGTATGACTGGTACAAAATTTCAAAGCAACCTTGTACCACAGACCCAGAGAGTTTGGCCTACTTTAGCATAGGAATGTAAATATTTTTGAGCTAAGTTCTGACTACAGGTCTCATATTGCAGGAAGATGTTTTGTTTTCCCTTGCACAGAGCCAGGCTAGAAGAGTTTTCTACCTGAGGCAGAACAGCAAATGATGTCCTCCTTCTTAAGGTGTGACAAGCTATTTGTGCACCTGAATCAGAAAACCACCTAAGCATATCTTCCTGGAAGTGAAAAAAAATACAAATAAGATGTTGAAGAATTATTGCATTTATTTCACATATAAGTTTTTCTACACCAAAGCTCTCAGGGCAACATTCATAATCAAACCAAGAATAAATCAATAACATCACTTAAAAACAAAAAAAACCCAACAGTTAAAAAATTAAGATCAACATTCATATAATTATTGCACTTACTCTAGAATAAGAATGGGAAGGAGAGATGTAGCTGCTAGATACAAAGTACCATTTGTTTTGGCCCTTGAAAGGTTGCACTATTGGTGTCCACAGTGCTGGGTGTGTACTCCTTTTGTCAGTGCTGCCAAACTAGGGTAACAACCAGACTATGGCACTATTTAAGGCAGCTGCATCAATGGTAGGGCAACTCCCCTGCCATAATTTCCTTCCCAGCCTAGCAGGAAGGCAAGGAAGGAAATGGTTCTTTCATCATTTTTGTAGCACCATTGAAAAGGATACATAACTACACCACCAGTTGGAAGACCCTTTCCTTGGAACTCTTCTGGAAGGTATATAATCTTGTCTCTCTCTTCAACAGTCCCACTTCACTCCAGACTCCAAAAACCAAAATGTTCAAATCCAGCTTATCAGATAAAATGTTGTTTACATGTTGCTGAAAGTGAAGGAAAACGTTACAAAATATGTCAGCTTTATGGAGTAACAATTAGGCTGTATGGGCTCACTTCCTTTAGGAGAAACGTTTTGCAAAAACCTATACCCTCCATCCAAGCGACAGGACTTTCTGCTGTATAATTTTGCAAGCCTCCATCTATGTCAAGCAGCTGTGGAAGCATACTTCAAGCAAAAGGAAGAACGTCCTTTCAGATCAATCTGGTGTGTTTGGAAAGCAGAAAAGTGGGTTAGAAATGCATAAAATAAAATGGAGGATGGCATCTCTGTGTGACTGTCAAGCTAAGGAGCAGGTGTGACACATCATACAATGGGCATGATTTCATCACAAGAGCCTCAACTCCAGCTTGCTCTCCGCCCTCTCCATCGTGTTTATGTACCATCAGTCGTGCCTGTATGAATTAACACTTGACACTCCATATTTAAGAATAACACACACGGAGGAAAGGACAAGCGGGTGGGAGGGAAGGCGGTGCTATTATATAGGCAGCGATAGCAATGGGATGGAGGTCGGCGCCGTCCGGTCCTGAGGGGCAAGGGAAGCGCGGCAGGGGACTCGTTCCTGCCTCCCCTGAGAGGGAACTCAACCCTCAAGAGGCCGCGGCGCGTCTCGTGCCTTGTCTCTTCTTCGGCGCCTACCCTAATTCTCCCCCCCGCCCCCGTCCCACACATCTCTTTCGCTAGGTGAGGACGAGGAAAGGAACTTTCTCCCTCCCTTTCCCCCTCACGCCGCGTTCTCTGACGGAGAGGAAGGGGCAGGCACTGAGTTGCCGCAACACGCATGCTCGGCGCAGGCGCCATTTTGGAAGGGCCGGAGATTAACAAGCAGGAGCGGTGGCGGTAGTGACGGGTGGAGGAGCTCGGCCCGGCTCAGAGGCGGCAGCGGTAGTGGCCTGGGGTTGGGCGGGTCGGCGGACCCTGCTGTGGAGATGGCCAACATCGCAGTGCAGAGGATCAAGCGGGAGTTCAAGGAGGTGTTGAAGAGCGAGGAGGTCAGGTTTCCCTCCTTCTTGCCCTCCTCAGTCGCCGTGGTGGTAGTGGGGGTTGGGAGGCTGCATCTTTTCCAGTTTTCCTTCTTCCTCCCCTCGCCTGGTCATACTTTCTTTTCTCTCAGCCAAAGCCGGTGTTATATTTGGTTGGGGGCGCTATTGCCTATTTTTGCAGCAACGTTTGTTTTCAGGTAATATAGGTGGATGGAAATTGGGGCTATTTCTTACCGGGGAGCTACCCTGCTTGAAGGGAGTGGAAGGAAACGACCACGAGAAGGAAGAAATGACAAGGAAGAGGCGTCTCAGCGGGTAAAGCCAGGCCCGTTAGAGAATGAAGCCCCTTCATAGGTCCCTTATTTTATCCTTTCTGTTACTCATGTGCAGGCCCACCCAAGAAGGAATGATACAGGGCAGAATCACAGGTGTATTAAAATTATTATGTATGGGGCTTTCCACTTCCTTCAGCTGCATCACGTTTTCACTGTTCAAAACTTGTGTTATTTCCTCGTTAAATGTTAATACATTCTCTTCAGCTGTTGTGTACGTGTGCGGGAAAACCGTGCCCCCTTTTCAGCCCCAAATGCAGCCCCATGTCACCCCGTAGCTAATTTTGGATGCAGGTATTTCCTGCCTTGTTATCTGTTTCTTTTCCCCCTACTCGATTTTCTGGTGAGTCTGATAAGGGTAGAATAAAATTTTACCAGTTTATTTTTTAAATTAAAAGCATAATTATATGTAGTAGTGCTGGTGTTAATACTGCCAGCATTCACTGGTGAAATTTCCCAGTGTTGGTGACACTTTTTTGTCAGAAAGTAGAACAGAAAATTGTAAATGAAATTTGGATCTGTAAAGCTGGCAGTGTGGTTGAAAGTGCTAATATTAGGGCAGAGGGGAGGAGGGCTTTCTTGAATATGTAAACTCTGTGGGGGAAGGGGATTTCAAGACAAAAATGTGTTTCAGATAGAATGTTTATAGGTAACTCAAACAGGAAGGCTGCAATGTAATTGATTGTCAAATGTTTCTGTCACACTTGCACAGTGGGGAAGAAGATCTAAACCATGTGATTGGGGACTGTTTCTTAATTTTTTTAAAAATAAAATTTATATTTTAATGTATATGTGTTTGCATAACTGGAGGTGTAAATACTGGTTATAAGACATATACAATGAAACATTTTTTAACATAAGACGCAGATGTGGCAGAGATGAAAGGCAAGAGGGTGTTTAATAACAGGTTCACTTTTTAAAATCAGTCTCTTGGGGAAAAGTATGTGTTTCAGTTGCAGACTGAGGACATAATATCTTATGTCTGTTTACTGCTTATCTCTCTAATTATTACCATCCTAAACATGTTTAAGAGCAGTTCCCAGAATTTTTCAGTATGCTTTATAGTAAATGAAGCAAACAGGGTTTGCGATACACTCAAAAACTGAAATTAATCTCAACACCATGAAGAATGTACCTGTGTGATCTATGTTTGCATGCACACTTATCACACTTACATTTTTGGGCATATGCTTAAAATAGGTGTACACCATTTTAGGGTTTTTAGTTGTAAGTGTGTACATGCTTAACTTTCACATTAGAATTGGTGACTTACATACATTTTTAATTGTGGCTATAGCATGTCCACATACTTTCTGTCATGATAGACTCTGGAGCCACACTTAACACATGTTCCCCTTTTCTTTCCATTATCTTTAGGTAGGAAAATTATGGATAAAGTGACCTATTTCCAAGTAGTATCTATATTATTGAGGAACATTTTTACTGATTAGCACTGTATTGGTTTTCTATAATTAGTGGTTTATATTAGTGAGTTATTTTTATCCAGAAGCCCCCTGACTCACCACTTGAATATATAGGTATTGATGGAAAACTTTCAATGTTGATATGATTGATAACATTTGGTGAAAAGAACTGGAGGGTTTTGATTTATCATATTTGTGTCCTGTCCTTCCTCCAAGGAGCTCAGGGTGGCGTACATGGCTTTATTCCACTATCTTCACAACAGTCCTGTGAGGTAGGTTAAGCCGAAAAATAATCACTAGCCCAAGGCTGCCCAGCTTGCTTCCCTACTGAAGGGGCATTTCAGCATAGTTCCTTCTGTGATCCAGCTCTCTCTCTTGCCATATTTTTGTATCAGGGAGCATGTGATAGATTTAGAGTGGTTATAATTAATTCTGCTTTTCCTCAACACCAATATTTGGTAAAAGTTAGCATGTACCTTTAGGTCAGCAAGTTGTTTCTGTTCTCTTCTTTGTGATCATGAGGTAGATTGTATTCCTGTAAAATATTGTTCCAAGGGCTGAAAAGAAGTTGGATCAATATTTTGATCATGATAGTTCCGTATTTTACAAGAAGATGGTAACTTTGAGGATTTGTCTCTTCTATAAAGGATTGATATCTTTGCTAGGGTATACTAACAGAAAGCAGTGATTTCCAAATCAGCGTAGAAAACATCTGGGATGGTTGACACCATAGTATTGCACATTAAATTTTAATGGATTTGATTACAAGTTTACTTGTGAGGCAGTTACAAAATAAAGACCTATATAAATAATGGCACAACAGTATGTGCCTTTAGTTCTGTTCACAGTAACTTTTCAAGTGAACAGAACTTATATTAACTGTAAAATGTTATTTAAATATTTTGGTGGCTATTCAAAAGGCTGGAAAATCAGAATAGGTTAGTGGACAGTTTATTAAATGTCATAAATGTCATACTGTAATAAGGAAATTTGTATATCTCTGTCCTTTATTTAGAAAAGGAAGAAACTTAAGTGTGAGTTTGTTTAGACACGGGGCTCTATTTTCTTATCCTAGTTCTTAAGCTGTGGGTATCTTTTAGTTTAAAACATACTGTTACCTTTCCATTAATGTTGCTGCCTCCAAGTGGTGGCTTGTGTAGTTGAAAACATGCATTCCAATAAATGCAGACCAGAAAGCAGCCAATGAGACAAATTGTTCCTGCATCACCTTTCTTGAATTAATCTACCATCTAGAGATGGCACTATTAGAGCATGTTGCCCTACTCTCATCACAGATGTGATCTGGAATCAATTATTCTGAGAGCATGGAAAAGATTCAATGGAATGAACAGGGCCATATTTTCCTCATTGCTCCAGAAAAGGACCCCAACTCATTGCTAGAGCACACATTTTACATTTATCAGGTCCCATGTTCAATCAGATAAGTCAGATGTCTATGGTGTGGCTTACCAGATGTTGTTGGGTTTCAGCTGTTATCAGTCCCAGAACCATGATCAGTGGTCAGGGATGATGGGAGTTATGGTTCAATAATATCCAGAGTGCCACAGCTAGATGAGCCAGTAAACTGACTCTGAGAAATGGTTTTTATGTTCACAGTAACTTTGTTTAAACGATTTGTCAGTTCTCATGCATGAATGAGAGTGAACTTGCTGCCCTTGGTACTTTTACTCAGTAACCCAACATTGGCTGTTTTGTGGGGTTGTTCAGTGTAATGTCTGAACCGAATCTGATAGGTTAACTCATGATTTGTTGTTGGGTTAACTGCTGGATTATTTAGCTCCTAAACAACCCCAATCTGGACTCAGTCTTCACATTTGATAGTCTATTAAAGAGCAAATCATATGTTGTTAATTTTAACAAAGAAGTAGCTGGTCTTCTGTATATAAGGTTCCTACTTTCTCCTGTTTGTGTCCTGCAGCCTATGATTTATTTAAATCATTGGCTATCATTACCTATGCAGAACCAATGTAAGGCAGTTGCTTTTATTCTACCAGGATGATAAAAGCAGTTTTAGTTCCACAATTGGCTCCAAAGCAAGATTGAAATTGCATTAAATCTGTGTCGTCTAGGATGGTGGCTAACCAACTTCAGACATTACATTTCATTATACAACAAGAGAGATGAATAACCAGCTGATAGTTGAGAAAATTATTGAATATATGAAGGGGTTTTAAGGAACTATCTTGTGGCTATTTATGCAACTGAATTCAGAGAGACCTTAAGCTACAACCTGTTGTAGCTTAAGTTTTGTGCTCCTGTGATAAGGGTGGTTCACACTCTTTTGCCTTCCTTAGTTTAAAAAATAAAGTTCCTTGTAGCCTCTTTCAGCCACTGTGATGATGGGTGTCTGTTGCACTTTGACAGTGAACACTTCTAGTGTACACAAGTTGACTACAAAGTAAAAAATTATGAAAAATCTGCTGAGATTTTAAAAAGGTGGCAAACCAGTGACAGACTCGCTAACATGCTGTTTGGGGACTTTAAATGAGGTGCTACTGCCTGCTAGCTTGGAGATCATGAAATGTGATCTTGGAAGAGAGAAGTGGACAAAAAGGACACCATGAGTGAACATGGACTTAAGTCATGGTGGAGAATGGGAAGGAATGAGCAGGAGGGGGACAACCTCAGTGAAGTCAGTCATATCTTAGGTACACTGTAAGTTCTGCAAATGGGTCATCAGGAACGTGACCATTGTGCTATGCAGGATCATAGCACTTTGTTTTTCATTTCTGATGGAATAAAAAGAGATAGTTTCCTGTTAATAAGAATATGTTGCTATGAATCTCAAGGATATGTGCTTCCCTTCCTCTGCATGCTTCTGCAGTAACCTGTTATGCCTGAATGTCCAAAACTGGCTTTTCCAATGATGGTACAGTTTTTCCTGAAATTTAACTGTCTTTGAGGGATGATACTTTGCGAATATTAATCTGTTTTTTTCGTAGCATCATGAATTGTTAGACATCTCTTTCAAACCTTTATGTGATAAAATTAGTTAAAGGCTAATTAAAAGAAAATTACAGCAAAATGAAAACATACCTAAGAGTTCTTACTAGATACTTTATTTTGTGTTGATGCTTTATGATATCAACAACAACAACAGCATGAAACCTACATCAGCCTCAAGTAAAGAATGCCCTCAGACTAAAAAGTTAAGAGACCATTCAACAGTAGGCAAAGATGAGAAACATCTTTATGGCAAGTAATTCATACTTTAGATGCCCCAGTTGTAAGGTGTAGAAAAGTCTAATGAAACTGCTAATGCCCAAATATTGAAATTATAATGTTATTTGCATGACAGGAATCTTTAGGGAAGGAAGGAAAGGAAAAGGTACGGAAGGAAGTAAAACTACATTCAGAATCCTTGAGGGAAGGCAAGCAGTGGGTCAAGGGCTCATAGTAAATACATTCATAGAATGTTCTCATCTGTAAAGGCAAAACAAATATGCCTTTTGGGAATGGGCTACTTCTAGGAAATCTTGCTGATGCAAAAGGTATTTTCCCATCAGAGAATCTGTGAATGAAGGACATATTCTTATGCACTTCTGTATGGTTTATTTTCATTAAGTAACTGTGAATACAATCTGGTGCATACTCAGTGCATATAAGCCTCCAAACCAGGATGTGTATTCGGTGCAAAGTGAATTGGCAGTGATTCCTGCCAAATTGCACCTCCCGCGCTGCAGTTCATCTAGACTTTTTTAGCTCTCTAGGTGAAGCACCAGGGAGCAAATGAGGCTGATGTGCCATTTGGTCCCAGCCTCCTTTCTCCAGCACACCCCTCCTCCTCCCATCTAAGGCTGGTTTTATGTTCAAATATTTTCAAATCTAATGTGAACCATGTCATAGCAGGTTTCCAGACTACAGAAAATAATAGTTTTCTCCCAATCTATAGAGAGGCAGGTGACATGGTTCCTTGCATACCATCTTAGAAGAGGTAGGCTCCACATTCAGAGTACCAATTCTGAGATTGCAGGACTTTGGTGCTAGCTTTCCAAATAAACCTACAGCTCCACAGACAGTGTAAGTTAGGCTGCCTGTATATATCGTCTTAGATGTTAAAAGATTTAGACATTTTCGGACACTGTGACACTAATGGCTCTTTAGAAATTATTGTTGAGAAGAAAACATTGCTCATTTACCATGCAGAAAATGCTAAAACTATGTTTACACTTGAATGCTGCTCCTGTTAGTGAAATGGTGCTTGGAGTACTTCCTCTTCTTACTGTTGTCCTACCTCAGACAAGAGGAAAATAGGGGAAAAACTATTATTTTCCTGTGTAGTCTGGAAACCTGCTATGACATGGTTCCCATTAGCTTTGAAATATTTGAAAATAAAATTGAAATATTTTTCTTTATAATCCTCAAATCAATTTTTTGTAGTGTTTATTTAAAGCTTCAGTGTTATATTCACTTGCCTAGAATTCAACTTCACTGAACTTTGTGGGACTTAGTTTTTAACAGACATGTTTAGAATTACATTGCTCACTAGTCTGCCCTAAAAAGAAAATGTATTAATTGTCATGGTATAGATATACTATTTATACAAATGTGTCTTTCAGAACTAAGTTCTTAATAGCCAGCAAGCAATGATACATTAAGAACTATTGGAAATAGCTGCTCTTATTGCTATACTTTGAAAGGTACACAAATGAATTGATGTAGCATGGAATACATTCCATATGAGACAAGAAAGTAGGACTCTTTTTAATGATATAGTTGAAATTGAGGTCTTGCATTAATCTTCTAAGTAAGGACACTTTATATAGGGATGTGGTGAGGGTTAGAAAGGAGCTCAGGTGATAAGGTAGAGGGTTGTGTACAGACATTGCAGTGTGTTGAAGCTTGTTTGAATTCTGGCTTACCGTGAAAAAGAAAGCAAGTTAGTGCACACTGGTTACTACTGTTCAGCTCTGTATGCTAGCTGGAGTACCGAAACTGGCTAAAGATCTCTCTGTCTGATTTGTTTTGCTTGTTACCCATTCTATACATAATTTGTTTTGTATGGCAGCTGAATTGGAAATTTTGGCTTGTTGTTTCTTTAACAAAATATTCAGGGTTTGTTTCTAGTTTGTGCATCATACTGAACAAGCCATGGATGAAGTTCTTGGCTAGTTCAGGTGTTCTCATCAGCAGGAAAACCAAGCAGGATCAAGTAGCATGCAATAGCATTCTTGGTCATTCAAGGTAATCCACAGGTCTTTTTTTAAAATCCAGTTTACTGTGATGTGTGAACTGGGCTGACGTGTCCTATGTGCATATATAGAATTCTGGGTTCACATGGCGGGGGGGAGCACATTTGCTTTCCACTTTTCATTTGCCACCACTTTTTTTGAAGACTCAGAAAAGTTGAATATGTCTGACTGACTGAATGTCACCCACATTTTCCAAACAGGATAGTGTTTCTTATTATCTTAAGAATGTATGTAACCTTTCAAATCACACATTTTCTCAGGTAACTTATGCTGGTATCATAAAATATTACAACCAGTCTCTAAAAGCCAGAGAACTTTGGGCATTGGGTAGTATAGAGGAGGAGATGACCACTGAAAGGAATTGAATTTTACATGGTAATGGTTTTCACTAGTCTGATC
>NW_025336598.1:19696805-19701834 GCF_004798865.1 Varanus komodoensis
GATCAGACTAGTGAAAACCATTACCATGTAAAATTCAATTCCTTTCAATAAAATTTAGTTTGAAATAAGTCTTTATCACCACTTAAAGGCATATTGTAAAGGAACCAAAGGTACCACTTACAGGAGGAAGTTTCATACATTGGTACCACCACTGAGAAGATCCTGTCTTGTGCCCATCAGTCTAACTGGACTACAAGGTTGAAACAGGACTGCTGTGGCCAATCTTAAAGCCTGGCAATAAAAATAATGGTAGGCTCTATAAAATAAGTTGATTGTACCCCTTTTCTTCCAAATGAGGTGCTGAATGAACTTTCAAATTGATGTTCACATGGGCCTTATTTTATTTAAAGGCATATAGCCTTGTTTCCTGAAGCGCCTGTATTGCATTGAATTTGCTGACCAGTTTGTCAGATGACCTGCAGATGTAGGGGAAACCTGACCTTGAGCCGTGGAAGAAATGAATAGGAAATGACTGCTTCATGAATTGAATGGTATTGTTCTTCAGTTTGCAAGTGCAAAATAATAAATTAGTGTACTGCATAACTGTGGTACTTGCGTGGTTAGTGTTGTTGAATGTTTCAACTGTTAACTAATTTAGAGAGGATTTAGAATTTGAAGAGCAGTGCATTTTGTTGACACTTGTTCCTTAAATGTTAAATGGGTAGCAGAACTAGAATACTGTACCAGATTTTATGAACTTCTATCAGTCAGCATATTAAGGTAGAATATTTAGTTGGCTTAAAAAAAGTATTGACACATGAAGCTACTCATAGTGGGTTGGTAATTAGTTAAAGTAGTTTGTCATTGTCATCCAAGCCTTGACCACCTCTCTCAGGGTGCCATATTTTTCAGCAACAAAGCGTCCTGATACACAGGGGTTGTTCTGGCCACATTGTATTAGGGAGTTATCTGAATCTCAGAGAGTGATTTAATCACAGATTGTGGGGAGTTACTCTGCTAGAGCTGCAAAAACCATTGTTGCTGTTCATGATCTCCCTTGCAGCCACCAGTAACAGCTCCTTCACTAATGCCCAGATGGCTGCCACTGGTTTGCCACCCTTTTCAAATTATTTTGACCCCCTGAAATTGCACAAATTGGTTTGTAATTTTTCAGTGACCCCAATTATATTTTTCTGAGACTTCAAAAAAACTGGTGGCAAATGAAAGGAGTATCAATCAGAGAAGCAAGGGGGAGGCAAGACAGTTTCGCTGCAAAGGACAGTGGGATACCTGCTAGGGTACCAAAAGGGAATGCTGTGGAGGACAAACCATGATGAGCCTGACTGTTAGGTATATTGTAGACTTTTCTGCAAACAACTTACACTGCAAAGCTAATTCACAGGATGGCTTGGTGTACTGTATGAATGTGACCAGTATATGTGTATTAGGCTTTTCTCTTGCTCTCCTTCAGTATTTTGAATTCTTAGTCCTTCTACAAAATATTTTGTCAAGACTCTTACTGGGCTTTCATCACCAACATTAAGCACCCTGAAATATCTTCTTACACAGCCTATATAATGCCTTGTCCCCAAGGCCAATTAAGACACTCCTCTTTTGTGCATGGTGGATACTTTTACATGAAGCCCTTAGAAAATTTTCCTTGTTCCCATGTCTTACTGCAGTGGTAAGCTAATTAGTTCTCTTCAGATGTGTTTGACTACAGCTCTCAAAAACCCCAGTCAGTGTGGTCACTGGTGAATTATTGAAGATGTAGCTTAAAACATCTGGAGGGTAACAGGCTGCCTACCCTTGCCCTGCTGTAACTCATCTTAAGTATGTCTTACTGAAATAATATATTCTTGTTATCCTTGTCTCCCCTTCCCTTCCTCTCTGATGTATAAATATAAATAGGGACTTGACCTTGCTCTATAGGACATGTCCATATTGCACATTGATGGCCTATAATAATCATAGTGAGCTGCTATCTATGCAAAGGCATTATTTTTGGAATGTTTGATTGTGGCCAAATAATAGGGCCTGTCAGGGAACAGGCAATATTTAAACAGTTCACTGGCTTGCCAAACCATTGTATAAGCTTTCATCTCAGACTCTTTTAGTGTAAAACAAATTCTCAAATATTTTATAGCAGCACCTGACTTTATGTCACTTTTTTTTTTACTTTCATGTCCATGGTTCTCCTTATTTAATAGACATGAATGCTTCAAATAAAAATATGTGCTTGGTCTTATTAGGTTATTAAGATACTGTTTGCCATAGGTTTATTTACTTTTTCCTTTGCATTCCCCCCTCCCCAAAATGATATATAAAATTATAGAGAGGAATATGCCTGAACTTAGATCACGGGTGAGAAACTTGGAGCCCTCCAGAAGTTTTGGTCTACAACTCCCATAATCCTTTGCTGCTAAGTTTGCTAGGGCTGATGTGAGTTATGGGCAAAATTATTTGGAGGATTGCAAGCTGGCCACCCTTGATTGAAATTGCTTGCTTTTACCAAGTATCCATCTGTATAGCTAGTGGTACTGTAATACTTGTAATGCCAGCAGTTATATTATATTTTATCTCTGATTCTGTAATCTTAACCAATGAATGCCGGCTGCAACTATGTCTTAGTAGGATTTTGAGCTAGTTTGAAAAGTTGTTAGAAAGTGTTAAAGGAAAGCTGTGGAGAAAGGAAAAAAGTGCATCCATTGTTAATTTTGTTTAATGTCTGTTTTTATGATTTGATACATAAACTAAGTAACTTATTTAAATAACTACAGAACTCCTGCACAGAATTAGATTACTTAAAATTCCATTGAATGGAGTGAAAATTAAGATTTAGGTGGCCTAGACTGATTTTAAAAGTTGCTGGGGATAATATTACATGTTCATATTACATGTTTGGAACCCAAATACATTTCAGTGGCTGCCTAAATATGATTTCAGTATCGTTAAATACTTAGGCAATGTGGCCTATAATATGACTGTATGTTGACTGTTTTATAGCAGTTTGTTTTATCTCTCTAAATTTAAGGGAACAAAAAATCCAGTACATACTAGCATCTGATTGTAATTTTTCTGTTTTTATTTTTAAGACAAGCAAAAATCAAATTAAAGTAGATCTTGTAGATGAAAATTTTACAGAACTAAGAGGAGAAATAGCAGGACCTCCGGACACACCATATGAAGGCAAGTAATATTTTTATATAAGCCATAGAATATTACAAATCTTGTTGCTTAAAGCTAAAGCTCATAAGAAATTATATTGTGTCCCATTTTTAGCTTGTTACTAAACTAAAATATATTCAATTTTGCAGTTATTCACACAGGGTAAATAAGTTTCTTCCTGGTTTGTAGCATGTGGGCTCCTTGACCTAGTTTGTGTACTTAATTTTGGCATGAATTTTGTGACAGAATGTTTTTTCCACCTAACATTTGAAAGATCTACATGAGTGTTTGCTGCCCTTCTTGGATTTTTCCATATTTTTGTGTGACACCAGGAATTAAAAAGGATTTAATTGACATTGCTACCACTTGATGAACGCAAGATGCTTCAACATTGTTGAAGGCACAACATATTTTTATTGTGATACAGAAGTTAAGTAAATGAAAGCAAACTGGTACTTGTTGGTTGCATAAGTATTCACCTACTTGGTTGTGACATGCCTAAATAAACTCTGGTAGAAACTATTGCCTCCAAAAGTCATATACTTTAAGTAGTTGAATGGAGACCACTTGTGTGCTGTTCTTGTACCACATGGCCTGACATAAATACACTGGTTTCTGGAAGGTCCCAAAGTTTGTTGAAGAGCATAGGTAAACAAACAGCATCATGAAGACCAAGAAGCTATCAGAACAACTCTTGGATAAAGTGCCAGTCAGGGTTCAGTTATTAAAAAAAATCCCAAACTATGACCATCCCTTGGAATGCCATTAAATCCATTATTTCAAAATGGAATTAATATGGCTGAACTGCAGTTCTGCCTAGAGCTGACATGTAGTGACCAGGTAAAGAGTGCATTAGTCAGAAAAGCAGCCAAGATGCCAGTAATAACTCTGTGCTGTAGGAGCTGGAGGTATTTGCAGGTGAGGTTAGATGAGATGAGGTGAACTGTCTATGGGGCAACTAACAGCCAGGGATTTCACAAAGCTGGGCTTTATGGAGGAGTGATAAGGCAAAAATTATTGCTGAAATGCATGCATATTACAGTCCATTTGGAGTGTGCAGAAAAAATTAGGAGGCACAGTAAATGTAGAAAAAGGTTCACTGTTGTGATGAGAGCAAAAATGAACCTTTTGACCTTGATGCAAAATGCTTTGTGTGGTGCGTAGCCAAAAATCTCATTGTCTCGAGATACAAGGAATTATGTTGTGGGGATGCTCTCCTTGGCAGGGACTATGAAACTGGTCAGGAGTGAGGACAAACTGAATGGAACTTAATGCAGGGCAGTTCTAGAGCAAAACCTGTTTCAGTCTGCTGGGAAACTATGACTGTAATACATCTTCACCTTCCAGGAGGACAGTGATCTTAAACACGCAAGTAACAGTGGGGTGGTTTAAAAACAAGAACCTGAATGTCTTAGAATGGCCCAATCAAAGCCCAGACCTCAATCCAATTGAGAATCTGTGGTAGAATTTAGAAGTTGCTGATCACCGACAGTCCCTATCCCAACCTGACAGAGCTGTTGCAGCTTTGCCAAGAAGAATGGTCAAACATTCTACCAATTACTGATTCCAGGGTGGGAGAGTAAATACTTATGCAACCAAGTGTCAGTTTGATTTTGCTTACTTAATTTTTGTTCCCCGATAAAAATAATTTGTACCTTTGTAATGTTGAGTATCCTGTGTATATCATGTGATAACAATCTCAATTGAATAGATTCAATTCCAGCTTGTAACACAGCAAAATGTGAAAAGATGAAAAGGGTTTGTGTGACCCCTTCTGCAAGGCAGTGTAAATCATGGGTGGGCAACATACATGCTGCCTGCTGTTGCCTTGAAAAGATCGTGATCTCCCCTCCCGGTCCAGTCCCTCCCCCCCCCCCACCAAAAAAAAAAAAAAGAAAAGGAAGGCTACATTTCATTTAAA